>NW_028073096.1:0-604782 GCF_014824575.4 Sturnira hondurensis
TTTTCTGATTCTCTTTTCCATTACCTCGTCCGTCTGGGAGATTCTTTCCACCCTGTCTTTGAGCTCGTGTATGTGGTCCTCCGCCTCATCAATCCTACTCTTCCTACCGTCTACTGTGTTCTTCAGTTCAGAAATTGTATTTTTCATATCCTCTTGGCCTTTGCTGATGGTTTCTTTTTCATGCTGGTATTGTTTGCAGAGAGTTCATTGTAGCTCCCCTGTAGTTTCTGGTAGCTCGTTGTAAGCTCTTTGAATTTCCTTATAACCAGTGCTTTGAATTCAATATCTGATAGTTGACTTCCCTCCATTTCATCTAACATTCTTTCTGAGTCTTCCTCCTTTTCTTTCATTTGGGGATTGTTTCTTTGCCTCCCCATTGTTTGTGATGCTCTTCTCATTTGCCTCAGCTTCTTAGATTGATCTGTTCTGCTACCCCGAGTTTATGGTGTGAACTTCTGTGGAGGATACCTGTGGAATTCAGTTGTGCATTCTCCTCTAAGTATTTTGGTCTTCTCTGCTCCCACTACTCCTCCCTTTGGTGTCCAGGGAGTCAAACCTTCTGGTCTCACTAACTGCAACAGCTTGAGGGGCTGTTATTGTGGTTCTTCTCGCACCTTGGTACACTCAACTGGTCTTGCCAGTACCCCCCAAGATCCAGACTGGCGCCTCTCACCCGTGCCCTACTGAGAGCGGATTTTCTCCCAGGCTTCCCAGCCCTGGTCTGACATGAGTGTGCGTGCTCCCAGCCAGGCTTTCCTGTTCTCGTAGGCTTGGGTGTGGACCTTTCCCTGTGTTGTGGCTGAATACACAGGGCAACTCACAATTGTCCCAAACGAACAGCAACAGCCTGACTCCCTGTGTTTCCCTGTCTGTGCAGTCTGAGTATGAGTGAAGCTGGCAACTGGCTCTCTTCTAGGGGCCCAGCCAGCAGCTCGAGACTCCCTGAGATTGTTCACCAGCCTTGCAGGTCCCGCTCCACAGGGATCACCTGGGCGACTCTCAATTCCCCAAGCAGAGGGTTGGCGCAGACCCCGCCCCGCCGGAAAGCTCGNCCTTGGGGGCCGGGAAGGCATGCGCGCCCGGCAATTGAAGCAGCAGGCACCAGCGCGGGCCGCCCAGGGGCCAGGAAGGCGAGCAGGACCAGCGGCTGCCAGACGGGACCAGGAAGGTGAGCGAGAATGAAGGAGTAGGCACTGGCGCTGGCGCAGGTCGCTCGGGAGCCGGGAAGGCGTGCACGACCTGCGGTTGATGAAATCGGGGCGGGGGGGGGGCCCGGAAGGCGCTCGAGACTGGTGGTCAACGAAGCTGGGGGGCCCAGGAAGGTGCGCAGGGCTGAAGGAGCAGGCGCCGTCGACGGCGCAGGCCACTCGGGGGCCAGAAAGGCGCATGCGATCTGCAGCCAGCCAAGCCAGATCAATGCTTGACTCACAGTGTCTCCCAGTCTGCGCCAGCTGAGCAGGGATGGAGCTGGTCTGTGCCACCGGGTGAGCAGGGATGGAGTTGGTCTGCGCCGGCTGGGTAGGAATGGAGCTCGCAACTGACCCACTTCTGGAGGCCCTGCCAGCAGCCTGAGACACCCCAGGACTGCTCGAGGGCAGGCACGGGCCCCTCAAAGCAGGGAATGCTCTGGCAACTCTCAGTTCTCCCAAGCCAGCAACCTGACTCCACAGGTTATCAGAGCTTTCTGGTTTGCTTCCGAATGCTCACTCCTCTCTCTGCCACTACTGGCAGACCGATCTCTTATGGTGTTTTCCAATCTGTGCCCTTCCAGATGGGGGTGATGCTGGTGACCAGTTCTCTCCCAGAGACAGTGTTGCCCACCCTCGGCTCTCAGAGACCTGGGCAGCCGACCAGGGCCCTGACTTGGCCTGGCAGGGGGCCCGCCACCGCCTCTGCGCTGCTCCCTCTGCTCCCTTGTACCTTGTTGATCTGTGGTCGTCTCCTCTCCTCAACCTCTGATCATTCAGTGTCCGCTACACTCTCTGGAATTCTGCCTTCTTATATGCTGGGTCCCAGTTTGGCATCTGCTGTGCTCTTCCGCAGATCAGCCAGGTCCTTCTCCGGTGCTTGGAGAGAAGTGAAATCCTTTGTCCTACTCCGCCGCCATCTTCCCTCTTCTCCATAACTTATAGTTTTAATTTGAATGTTTCACCTAAAATGTTATTTGGTGTGCTTGAGTGTAGTGTTGTCGTATTACAGAATTACATGCTTATGATTTTGTAGTAAAAGGTTTTGTAATAAAAGGGTATTATTTGTGCCAGGCACTGTATTAATGTATAAACCTAAGAATAATTCTTATACACGTATTTGACCTTTCTGTAGCAGTTCAAACAAGATAATTATTTAATTAGTTAATTCTTTTGCCATGAAAACTGACTCTGGCCACAAATAAAAATGCATATGGGCATAAGTAGTTATTTATTATCCTCATTCTTAAAATTGTGTGAGGTCTGTTCAGAAAGTATCTTGCCATGAAAAGTGAAAAACAGACATTTATTGAAGATACAATATTCATTGTATACAGGGCAATGACTCCTCAGTCCCCTTCAAAGTAGGCTCCTTGGGAACTCACACAGTTCTCCCAGTTGATATTAGGTGCCCAGTAGTATTTTCCTGAATCTCTTCAATGGTCTGAAATTTATTCCCTTTCAGAGATGATTTTAGTTTTGGGAAAAGCCAAAAGTCTCAGGGCACCCAATCTGGGCCTTAGAGGGGCTGAGTCACCTGGGTCACTTGATGTTTCACCAAAAAGCTCTGTAAGAGACACGATGCATGAGTGGGCACATTGTTACGATGAACCTGCCCATCACCAGTTGCCCATAGCTGTGGCCTTCCAATCATCTGAATAGTTTCTGTGGAGGAATGTTCAACCTTAATGCAAAATTTGAGGCATATTTGTTGCTCTATTCACTTAGTTATTTTGAATGCAATGGTCACACAGTATACACGCTCACTTAATGGTGTCTCATTTAATGGTGTCTCACTCAATGGTGTGGTGGCTAGCACAGTGAAGTTGTCATTGCTTACATGTACACATTTCAGTCCACTCTCCTTGGCTGCCAGGTTACATCAATATCATACAAACCATTCTTGTTATATTAACAATAGCTGAACTTTTTCTGGACAGACTTCATATGTTAGCTGGTGTGATAAATGTTCATGATGATAAAATTCATAATATGGCTTAAAGTAAAGAACGATTGAAATATTTATTATGAGTTATTTATTTATTATATCTTTGTTCTATTATTTCCATAGCTTCAATGTATCTAAGCCAGGAGAAGCATTTCCTGGCTCTAATCCACTTACGCCTAAAACCTCTGACCAGAAAGGTGGTGCATCCCCTTGCCAGCTAGAGTGGATTCCAGGGTGATTGGGCATAAGAAAGAATTCCTAAAGTCCTGTGAAGCCTGCTTTGCTAAGAGTGCTTTCATTCATATGATAAGGGTCCAAGCAGAAAATGAGTATGTTTTCCAAAGTTTTTGGAACCCCCTTACCTGACAGACACTGACTCAGATTAAGCCCTCAGATTTCTTTGAAATGTTATCTACTGTTTGATCCTTACTGCCTGACGCTGATTCATGAGATTTGCCTGTATTCCTGTGTGTTCCAAACCTAATAAAAGCCATTGAAGAAGAGGTTCTTGGTCCTTCTCCCTTGAGAGATTGACCACCTTTCCTCCCCAAGCAGATCATGTCTTGGTAGTTTCACTTACATCCGTGGTAGACGGGGGGATATGCTGGCAAACTTGCCCCAAAGGGAGAACAATAAACTCTTGAGGGTTGATGTATCATGGTCTATGGTCTAAACCTCATTGAAATTTGCTCTAACTAGCTAAGAGTAATAACCAAAGATAATTACTTACAGAATGATAGTATATACTGCCCATGAAAGGCCATTTCATATGTTTTTTTAATATTTTACTTATTTATCTTTAGAGGTGAAGGGAAGGAGAGAGGAAGAGAAACATCAATGTATGGTTGCCTCTCGTGAGTCCCCGGCTGGGAACTGGCCTGCAACCAAGGCATGTGCCCTGACTGGGAATCAAACTGCGATCATCTGGTTCACAGGCCCGTGCTCAATCCTCTGAGCTACACCAGCCAGGTCCATTTCATATGTTTTATCCAGTGTGACAATTTGTCCAAAGTATAGATTTTCCATTTTACCACAAATTAAAATTAGCATCAAATTAGGAAATAAACCAGGTAAACTAAAACATAAAACCAATTGTGCTGGACTGCAGTAAAACCTATACACAAGGCAAAATAGAATATGTAATCTTTCCCCGATGAGAATTGTGCTTCATTGTCAAACTGTATATATACAAGGAGATTCCCCAAAAGAGATCTTTTATGCTTTGTGTACAAGACATAGAGCAAAATTATGTGTGCCTATGTGTAGTCCAGAAATATGACTTAGATATGTGTGCTGTGTTGGTACAATGTGTTCGTAGTCTGTTAAATTATTTATGTTTTTCCCCAACAATAGTTCAGGTAAGAACCCAGAAAAATTATCTTTCTTGTTTCTTTGTTATTTAAATTGGTTTCAATTAATTAAAAGTTTTCAACACTATGTTGTTGATACTGGACTAAGCCTGGTTTAGAAAGTATAAATTATTGTCCTTTTTCTTACTTCTATGAATCACTTTATTTACAACTTTTATTAAGCACTACAGTCGGACTTTTATTTGAGGTTCACAATCTCTAGGATTTAGTACCTATCTGGTAGAGTTTCAAGAAACAAATTCTGTCTTTCTCTTTTGCTCTTAGATGTGCCCAGGCTGTTAAGTCATATTGTAGAGGAAATGGCCACTACTTCCCCAGTACTCTGCTATAATCAGAAGACAGATTTTGTTTACCTAGAAACATTGAATGTTTTGTTTTGGATAATTTTACCTAAATAAATAATTTGGCTTTCTGACTTAATGACTATTCAAAAACATCAGGTATGCTTTTTAAACATATAGTATGTAAAATATAATTTTGAAAGAAGAACTTGGTCTGTGCCTATGGGCCTATCTCTAAGTAGCACTGAACACAGATGACTGGTTAAAGTGAAAGTTATTTGATTCTAAATAAAATTATATATATATATATGTATATATATATATAATTAATATACATATATATATGCATATACACATACACTTGACACAATGTATTCTACACATTTCCTGAGTATTGTTTTAAAATAATGTATATTTAAAATATCCTGGCTGGTGTGGCTCAGTGGATTGAGCACGGGCCTGCGAACCACACGATCGCGGTTCAATTCCCAGTCAGGGCACATGCCTGGGTTGCAGGCCAGTTCCCAGCAGGGGACTCACGAGAGGCAACCATACATTGATATTTCTCTCCCTCTTTCCTTCCCTTCCCTTCCCCTCCCCTCAAAAGATAAATAAATAAAATCTTTTAGCCCTGGCTGGCGTAGCTCAGTGGATTGAGCACAGGCCTGCGAACCAGACAATCACGGTTCGATTCCCAGTCAGGGCATATGCCTGGGTTGCAGGCTGGTTCCTTGCAGGCTAACTACCAGCAGGGGATGCACAAAAGGCAACCATACATTGATGTTTCTCTCCCTCTCTCCTTCCCCTCTAAAGATAAATAAATAAATAAAATCTTTAAAAAAAATCTTTAAAAAAATTTTAAAAAATAAAATAAAATATTAAGCCATATATTTTCTTATTTTTTACCCTTCACCCCTTTTCCCCATTATCTCCTTCCCTCTTTCCTCTGATCACTGTCAACCTGTTCTCAATTTCGAAGTCTTTGGCTATACTTTGCTTGCTTGTTCATTTTGTTGATTAGGTTACTATTAAGAGTGGGATCATATGGTATTTGTCTTTTACTGCCTGGCTTATTTCACTTAGCATAATGCTCTCAGGTTCCATCCATGCTGTTGCAAAGGGTAGGAGCTCCTTTCTTTCCTGCTGTATAGAATTCCATGTGTAAATGTACCACAGTTTTTTGATCCATTCATTTACTGATGGGCACTTGGGTTGCTTCCAACACTTGGCTATTGTAAATTGTGCTGCTATGAACACTGGGGTGCATAGGTACTTTTGGATTGATATTTCAGGGTTTTTAGGTTATAATCCTAGCAGTGGAATTGCTGGGTCAAAAGGCAGTTTCATTTTCACTTTTCTGAGGAAATTCCATACTGTTTTCCATAGTGGTTGTACTAGTCTGCAATCCCACCAAGAGTGAACTAGGGATCCCTTTTCCCCACAACCTCTCCAACATTCATTTTTTGTTGCTTTGTTTATGAAGGCCATTCTGACCAGTGTGAAGTGGTTTTAATTTCATCTCTCTGATAGCTAGCAATACGGAGCATCTTTTCACATATCTCTGCACCCTTTGTATGTCTTCCTTGGAGAAGTATCTTTTTAAGTCATTTGCACATTTTTTTAATTGGGTTACTTGTTTTGTCAGAATGGAGTCAAGTGAGTTTTTTATATACTTTGGAGTTCAAACCCCTGTCTGAGGATCATTGGAAAATATATTTTCCCATATGATTAGTTTTCTTTTCATTTTAATACTGTTTCCTTTAGCCATGAAGAAGCTTTTTATTTTGATGAGATCCCATTTGTTTATTCTTTCCTTTATGTCCCTTGCTCCAGGGGACATATCAGTGAAAATGTTGTTGCATGAAATATCTGAGATTTTCCCTGCCTATGTTCTCCTCTAGGACTTTAATGCTGTCATTACTTATATTTAAATCTTTTACCAATCTTGAATTTATTTTTGTGTATGGTGTAAGTTGGTGCTTGTTTTATTTATTTATTTTTTTGCACGTAGCTGTCAAGTTCTTCCAACATCATTTGTTGAAGAGGCTATTTTTATTCCATTTTATGCTGCTGCTCCCTTTGTCGAATATTGATTGACCATAGAGACTTGCGTTTATTTCTGGGTTCTCTATTCTGTTCCACTGGTCTTTTATGCGTGTTATTATGCCAGGAACAGGCTGCTCTGATTACTGTGGCCTTGTAATAAAGTTTGGTATCAGGTATTGTGATCCCTTCTACTTTGCTCTTTTTTCTCAAAATCGCAGCAGCTATTTGGAGGTGTTTATGGTTCCATATACATTTTTAAAGTGTTCTATGTCTGTAAAATATGCCATTGATACCTTAATAGGAATTGCATTGAATCTATAAATTGCTTTGGATAGTATGGGCATTTTGACAATGTTAATACTTCCAATCCATGGACACCGTATATGTTTCCATTTGTTTGTGTCCACTCTATTTTCTTTCTTCAGTGTTGTGTAGTTTTCTTCATACAGGTCTTTTACTTCCTTGGTTAGTTTTATTCCTAGGCATTTTATTTTTCTTTTTGCTATATCAAATGGAATTTTTTTTGTCCTGATTTCTTTTTCTTCTGTTTCATTGTTGGCATACAAAAATGCCTCTGGTTTCTAGATATTGAGTTTGTATCCTGCTGTTTGCCAAATTCATTTTTTATGTTGAGCAGTTTTTTTTTGTGGAGTCTATACAATTTTCTATGTATACTGTCATGTCATCTGCAAACAATGACAGTTTTGTTTCTTCTTTTCTAATTTAGATACTTTTTATTTCTTTTTTCTTATGTGATTACTGTGTTTAGGAATTCCAATACTATATTGAATAGGAGCAGTGAGAGTGGTTAACCTCACTCTCTTCTTCCTAATCTTAGGAAGATCGTCCTCCTTGTCTTCTTCCTAATCTTACTGGAAATGATTTTAGTTTTTGCTCGCTAAGTATGATGTTGGCTATAGGTCTCTCATATATGACCTTTATTATGTTGAGGAATGCTCCGTCTATCCCACTTTGCAAAATGTTTTTTATCATAAATGGGTGCTATATGTTATTAAATGCTTTTTCTGCTACTATTGATATGATCATGTGATTTTTGTCATTGCTTTTGTTTATGAGGTATATTGTGTTTATTGATTTGCAAATATTGTACCATCCTTGCATGGCTGGGATGAATTCCACTTGGTCATGTTGTGTGATCTTTTTAATGTATTGTTGTGTGTTGTTTGCCAATATTTTGTTGAGGATTTTAGCATCTATGTTCATCAGTGATATTGGCCAGAAGTTTTTCTTTTCTTTTTTGTGTCTTTATTGGGTTTTGCTATTATGATGATTCTGGTTTCATTGAAAGAGTTTGTCTTCGACCTTCTCGGGTTTTGGACTAACCTGTGGAGTTTAGCCGTTAGCTCTTATTTAAATGCTTTGTAGAATTCTCCTGTGAAAACATCTGGTCCAGGGAATTTGTGTGTCAGGAATTTTTTTATTACTGCTTCAATTTCATCAGCTGTTATTGGTCTATTTAGGCTTTCTCCTTCTTCATTGAATTTTAAATATATAAGTTTAAAATTTAAACTTAAATTTAAACTTAAATTTAAATATAAGTTTTCTATCATTACTTTTTCAAATGAGTATTCTATCCCTTGTTCTTCTTTTTCTTCTGGTATCCCTATTATATGGATATTATTATGTTTCATATTGTCTTGCATTTCTCTTAATCCCTCTTCATTCTTTCTGAGCCTCTTTTCCTTTTCTTGATCTTTCTGGGTGTTTTTTCTACTTTGTCCCCCAGCTCAGTGATCCAATCTTCTGCTTCGTCGATCCTGTTTTTCATTTCTTCTACTGTGTTCTCTAGTTCAGAAATTCTATTCTTCATTTTCTCTTTGCCCTTGTTGATAGTTTCTATTTCTTTTTTCATGTTGATATAGTTTGCAGTGAGTTCATTGTAGTTCCCCTGTAGTTTCTGGTAATTCCTTGTGAGCTCATTGAGCTTCCTAATAACCATTGCTTTGAACTCAATATCTGATAGTTGAATCGCCTGCATTTCATTTAGCATTCTTTCTGAGGCCTTCTCCTTTCCTTTCATTTTGGGATTGTTTCTTTGTCTTCCTATTGTTTGTGAGACTCTTCTTGTTAGCCTCAGCTTCTTAAATTGATCTGTTGTGACTCCCTGGGTTTATGGTGTGAACTTTTATGGTAGAATACCCTTGAGATTTAGTGGTGCAGTGTACTTGATCTCCAGAGCTCACTGGTCTTGGACTGTCTTTTAATTTGGCTCTGTGTTTGTCTTTGGGTTTTGACTGTTGTTGGGTTTTTCTTTGGAGGGCCTTTCCCACCAGCTGGTTAACTTAGGGTCCCCCTGTCCACTACCTCTTGTATTTTGTTGTGCTGGTGTGGGCAGGTTGTGTTGAAGCTTTTCTTTTCTGTGTACAAGATTTTGAGGATTCTCTCTTGCTCTTGTTCAGTTGTTTGTTCCTGGCAATTCCTCCAATATTTAGTTGTGTTTCCAGCTAGGTCCTGGATTGAGGTTAGTGTGGCTTACACTCCTTCCTTCACCTTCTTCTGTTGTCATCTGTTGGTGGTTCCTTTGTTGTTGAATTTCCTTTTCTAGCAGGCATCCTAGTGTTCATAACTTCCTACTCTTTTTTTTTTATCAGTTGGAGGTTTAAGACAGCAAGAGAGTATTCTATGATATTTACAGTAGCAGCTGGTAGGGAAGAGATAGGCGATCCTTTGTTTATGTGTAGTGTTAACTGTGATATACCATCCAACTAGCCATTCTTTAGAATGGATTGAAAGAAAATAAGATTCTTGTTGGGGAGGTAAGAATTGTGAGTTGGATATAGAAAGCAGTGAGGTTGTGAGAGGTGAGATTCTGAGGTAGAGTGAAAGTAAAGGATAGTAAATAGGTTTAGTGTGAGAGAGAACAGAGTTAATCACTATAGTAATAGAGTTCAAGAAACCGTTAAGTGGGCTAAGATCTGGGAGGGGTGCTGTGTAATATTTACGATTGTATGGAACAGCTATTATTTACAATAATATTAGAGCAACAATCATATGACAGAATTTATGAGATTGGGATAACAAAAATAGGGACTATAGGACCTTGAGTAGTGTGCTAATGGAACACAAGTAATATGAAAGACAGTAAATTAGCAATAAACTATGAAAGAGTGAACAGGGGACATCTGTCAAATGATACAATTTTACCAGCCAAGCAAAGAAGACTATACAGAAAGAAGAGGAATACAAAAACACTATTAAAATAAAAGATATAAGAATCATGAAAAAATAATAATACAAATATACAGTAACTTGGAGGTTCCCTGTAATAGCAAAGTGAAATTTGTTTCACTGTCTCAGCTGTTGGGAAGCTCCCACTTTGGGTACAATTTTGATTTTTTCATAGTCTCAGGTCTCTTTGTCTGATTTGTGGGTGTTAAAAAAGAAGAAGAAGCAGAAGGAAGAAGATATAAAATTAGGAAGAAGGAATAAAACAAGAAAGAGGGAAAATTTGAGAGATAAAAAATAATAAAAAATAAAGAATTACTTTAAAAAAAAAGCCTCTTGCTGATTTCAAACTGGCCAAAATATTTTTTTTTCTGGTCTATCTGCCTGCATCAGGCTGAGGCACTGTCGCTTTACCTTTTCTTTCCTCCCAATCAGTACTCAGCCTCATGCACACTCTCCCCAGGGATAGACTGATGCATCTCCCTGGGGCCTTGGGTGCGGGATTCAGGCTTTCCTTACAGTACACCCTCTCTGAGCTGTGGAGGTGCACTCAGCCAGAACTTCTCCAGTCCCACGGATTTGGGCCGCTAGTCTTCCCAGGGCTATGGTGGCGCTCAGGGAGTTCCATCCCACCTCAAGAGCACTGCCCAGTTGGGTTGGGGAGAAGGCCAGACCAACTGCTGCAGGAGAATTCCCCCAAAGGGTCTCTTTTTTCACTTTTTTGGAGAAATTTCTCCTACTCAAGCCAGCCTGGCCTCTCACACACCCCAATTCTCCATCTAGACCAGGGACTATCAGGGCATGTCACAGCGTGACTCTCAACTCTCCCCAACTGTCATCCACAGACTCCGTGGGTGCTCACAGCCCCTGTATGTTTGCCACTTAGTCCTTATTTCCCTCTCTGCAACTTCAAGCAACCAGATCTCTCCCGATGTTGCTCAAACCTTGTTTGGCCTGGAAAGGAGCAGTTGACCCAGCTTTCTCCCAAGGACTCTGTGGCAGACCCGATGGGCACTGGGCCTAGGGCTGTAGCTGCCCTGGTCCCCACGCTGGTCCTTGGTACCTTATTGTCCTTAAGCACTCTCCTTACCATCTGGTTTTTCAATGTCTGCTACAATTTTTGGTTTCCTATTTTAATATATGTCAGGGTTTTGTTGGCTGTTTGCTCTGTTCTTTTGTAGATTGGCTAGTTTTTCCTCCTGTGTGTAGGGGGAAGTGGAATCTTCTCCCTCCCTCCTAGCTTGTCACCACCTTCCTCTTTCAATATGCTTTGTTTTTTCCCTAATTCGTTTCTCTTCCACTGACATTACACACATATACAACCTTTAAAACACACCTAAGATTTTGGAAACAAAGTGAGATAGAATTATGTATTCAACCTGATAAAATGCCTGGTTTCTTAGCTTGTATACTATTTTATGTTAAAAAAATGCAAACTCTTAAGCCAGAGACACAGTCAAAATGATTCCCAGATGTTGACAGATACATTTTTTAAATTAATGTAAAGCTCATCAAACAAATGTCATCATTTGATGTGCCATAGAGCCTGAAATTTGTATCTTGTAGTGAAGTAATGTGAACTAATGATTTATACTGCTAGACATGTAATTCTTTGGTGGAAAAAGCAGGTGCATTCAGTGGAAAATAGAAGACTTATTCAGTTCACTTTTGCCAGGAAAGATTGAGAACAAGTTTTTCCTTTTTTTTTTTAAACCATCCTACATCAATCTGTTTACATGTCTTCTAGAGGTAGTGATAGGCTCTCTAATGCTACACTATTCATTAAAAAACCCTACCACATAGATTTTTCCAATGGTAAAGGCAACCTGTTTATTACCTTGATGTGCTCTGTGCAAAGTTCTAATATAAGAAGTGCTTTATCAGTAAAAATGACAATTTATTAATTTTTTAAATAATGTATTCTTTAATGTTAATTAGGATACTGTTCTTCAGGTAAAGCTTTCTTATTCTTTATGTGCCTCTCAGAAATAGAATGCCTAATTAAAGTATTTTTTTCTTATATTTCACAACAATGATGTGGGGAACATTTTCATTTAATTTTAAGAAAAATCCCAAATAAACTATAATATTTGCTAAGCATACTTAATTTATGTAATTTTATTAAGTGTACTTTGTCATTTTCATTGTCTGAACATAAATAATATATATAATTTTATATATGTAAATTTATACATTGTGTGTTTAACTCTTTAAAGTCTCAATTACCAATCCTTAAATTAAATAAGAAAGTGTGACATTATAACTTAAAAAAATTAAATTATATCCAGACTTCACTGTATAAGCTGAATTAATTCTTCTGAGACATATGTACATCTCCCATTGATTTATGCAGGACCTTTAATACATAAAACAAAATTTGTCATGCAAAGTTGGGTGAATTTAGATAATGAAGTGTCTTTCCTTAAGAGGGGAACATAATGTAAAGGAAGCTTTTTGAAAGCAAAATGGAATATTTTTATTCAAAATGTATAGGAATATCCCAGAAAGCAACTCAAGAGAATCAACTGGTAGAATAAATGTTCCAATGGTGTCTAATACATATTTATCAAAGATTCTTACATGTAAATGTTGCCATGAAAGAGTTCTCAAGTGAAAGAAAATTTAGGATAACACAGGCATTAGGATACTTTGTTGCTCTTCAAGTTGGGCTGAGTAACTTTGGTACAGAAGGGAGCCATAAGTGTAAAAAAGGATACAGGGTAAATACCATTTTTTAGCTCTGCTGTCTATTTTTCAAAGGATCTTTCTTTCTCTTTCCTGAGAACAATCAATAGGTTCAGTTTTTGATTGTCTTACCTTAATTTGTGCATGCTCAATATTTTCCACCCAAAATCGGAATGGAGGAAGGCACTGATTGTATTGATGCAAAGCAATTCATTATGTCTATACCTATTGTTTCATTGTCTAAACGTTAAAAATAACTTTCAGTTACAAACTCCAAGAAATGAGATACCTGCACACTCAAGTTTCCTCCACTCCATGTTCTAACATCTGTGTTTTTTTCCACTTTATATTTGTCACTTGGTGAAGTGACTAACATTAAGCCATAAAGAAGCTATTCTTAGTCTTGGGAGATTTTGCCTTCACATCCATGGAACATTTGACAATGTCTGGATATGTTTTTGTTTGCCCCAACTGGGAAATGGTACTGCAGCATATAATGGGCACAGACTAAAAACACTGCTGGACATTCTATAATGCACAGGGCAGACCCCTTGCAGCAAATAATTTTGAGGCCCAAATTTTCAGGAGCTCCATAATGCAAGTTTGGAAGACCTAGGATAAAATATGTAAACGGATTGCCAAAGAAGATACAATGGGAAGAAAGAAAGCAAGGGGAGGGAGTATATTCACAAATATTTGCCAAAGAAATTAGCAAGCAGGTGTGTTTGTGTGGGTATGTGTGTAGCAACCAATTTTAAACAGTGGAAGATGACTAGTAAGTGAAACTGCCAGACTGAAATTCATTTGTCTCTGACTCTGTACCTCTCTCCCTTCTCAAAGCCAGCATGACATCATGGGTGTAGATACTAGAATGAGCAAACCAGGGTGGAAAATTCAGTTGAGTTCCTATTCTTCGACTCTTCCACTTCTTTGTTCTGTTATACCAGGTATGTCCCTTTAAGTGTTTGACATTCAGTTTACTTTTATGTAAATCAGCTTTAGTAATGTTTTATTCGTATCATAGAGATGAGGTTTTGCTCGATAAAATGCTATAAAATATTTTACAAATCTCAACTATAACACTTAATGGGAAGTTATTATTTTAATCTTGAATACTGAATAATTATTATTACTACAACTGGACCATATCAACCCATGGCTGTACTAGAAAGTTCAGACAGGTAAAGTAGCCATTAGAGAGATCAGTGTTAGATAAAACAGATAGTTGCAGTCAAATAGTATATGTAATCAAAAGAAACTTGTGGAAAATATTAGATAGAGCCCCCAAAGTCAAGCAGTTCAGATGAACACATAGTAGCAAAAGCTGGTAATGCTTTTGTTATAAAGACAAGTTCAGGGGAAAGCCTGGAAATTGTGGAATTCCTTGAGGAAAAATAGTAAGTTCTGATCCTCAGGTATAAGTGTGTGCTAGACAGAGAAACAAAGCAGAGACTCAAACTGAAGGAAATAATCCATAGAATGAACTATGAGAATGAGATATTGACAACTATTTATAATTTTAAAAAATTTAGAAAACTATTATAAAAAATAATACTATTTCAAGCTACCAAATCTTTTCTGCTATGAATGTAAAATGTATAGGAGCTTATTAAAAATCTAAAGTAAATAATAGCAGCTTTTAAGTATCAAAGTAAATGTATAGATAATCTATGATATTTAATGCTCCTCCATAGCAATAGCTGTTTTTTAAGACATTACAGAGAGAACTGTTTTAAAAAGTGACAAATATGAAATTATCTGCTGTCATTGTCCCATTGGCTTTAGCAGGGGAAATTAGTTTTATTGTCACTTAAAATATGGGTTAATTTGAGGTGGGAGCTTAGAACATCTGTATACCTGATGGAGGAGACAAACCACCAATAAAGGAACCACCAAAAGGTGAAAATCCAAGTACAAGAGAACCCACACAGACAGAAGAAAGGGAAAACTTAGAGCATCCAGTCAAGGAGGTCAAAGACCACACCACTGAACCTCACAGAATTCCTATCACAGAATTTTACCCTACAAAGACAGCTAACAAAGCAAAACATCAAGAAGCACAGAAATAAACAAAAAGAGTCAACTAAAATGGGGAGACAAAAAAGAACATGCAATCAAAAGGAATGAAAGACTCTCCATTAAAAGATCTAAACAAAATGGAGGTAACCAAATTATCAGATGTAGAATATAAATTAATGCTTATAAAGATGCCCAAGGAGCTCACAGAAAACTAGAAGGAACTGAGTGAGAACTACATCGGTATGAAAAATAAAATAGAAAACACACAAAAAAAAACAAGGAAGAAAGGAACAATATATATAACATTAGAAGGAATTACAAGCAGGCTAGATAAAGCAGAGGACTAATCAGTGAGTTGTAGAACAAGGTAGGAAATAACACCCAGAGAGCACAGGAAAAGGAAAAGAGGCTCAGAGAATGAAATCGCAGTTAAGGAAACTGCAAGACAACATGAAATGCAATAATATCCATATAATAGGGATACCAGAAGTAGGAGAAGAAGAAGAGGTAGAACACCTATTTGAAAAAGTAATGATGTAAAACTTCTTTAATTTGATGAGGGAAAAAGTCACACAAATCCAGGAAACACAGAGAGCCCCAATCAAGAGGAACCCAATGAGGCCCACTTCAAGACACATCACCATTAAAATGGCAAAATTCCAAGACAGAGAGAGAATCTTATAGGCAGCAAGGGATAAACAGGAATTACCTACAAGAGTGTCTCAATAAAGCTATCAGCTGATTTCTCAATGGAAATGCTCCAAACTAGAAGAGAATCTAAGAATTATTCCAATTAATGAGAACCAGAGGCCTGCAACCACAGCTACTTACCCCCCAAAATTCTCAATCAAGATAGAAGGCTGTAAAAGGAGCTTTCCAGACAAAAGAAGTCTAAGAGAACACATCTCCACAAAACCATCTCTGCAAGAGATGCTAAAGGGACTACTTTAAGAAAAGGAAGGGAGTGAGACAGAGAGGAACACAGGTACAAAAATGGCAATGAATAAGTACCTATCAATAATAACCTTAAATGTGAATGGATTCAATGCTCCAATCAAAAGACATAGAATAGCTGAATGGATAAGAAAGCATGACCCACACATATGCTGCCCACAAGAGACCCACCTCAGGAAAAAAGACCTACACAGACTGAAAGTGAAGGGCTAGAAACAAAATTTCCAAGCAAACCGACAGGAAATAAAAAGCCAAGGTAAGAATATTAGACAAAATAGACTTCTAAAGGAGGGCCATAAAGAGAGACCCAGAAGGTGACTTCATAACACTCAAGGGAAGAATCCACCAAGAAGACATAAACATTGTAAATATATATGCATACAACATAAGAGCACCCAGATATATAAAGAAAATCTTAGAGGACTTCACGAAAGATATTGAAATCAACACAATTATAGTAGGGGATTTTAACACCCCACTGTCAAAAGTGGACAGATCTTCCAAATAAAATGTCAACAAAGATAGTGTGGCATTGAACAATGTCGTAGATGAAATGGACTTAACTGATGTATATAGAGCCCTTCATCCAAAAGAAACTAAATGCACATGCTTTTCAAATGTTCATGGAACATTTTCACAAAACAAGACAGAAAATTCAAGGAAATTGAAATTATATAAAGTGTTTTGTCTGACCACAAGGCACTGAAATTAGAAAGCAACCCCAACAACAACAAAAAACACTCAAAATCATGGAGCTTGAATATCATGCTATTAAAAAATGAATGGGTCAAGAATAAAATTAAGGAAGCAATCACCAAGTTTCTGGAAACAAACAAAAGTGAACTCACAAGTAACCAAAACTTATGGGACACAGCAATGGCAGTACTGAGAGGGAAATTCATAACTATACAGGCCTACCTAAAATAGATAGAAACATTTCAAACAGACAACCTAACCCTACGACTACAAGATTTCAAGGAACGACAACAAAGAGAGCCCAGAGCTAGTAGAAGGAAGAAAATAACCAGCACCAGGGAAGAATTGAACAACATAGAGACTAAAAACACAATTCTAAGAATCAGTGAATCCAGAAGCTGGTTCTTTGAAAAAATAAACAAAATGGACAAGCCTTTAAGCAGGCTTATCAAGAAAAAAAAAGAGAGAGGACCCAAATAAACACAAGCAGAAATGAAAGAAGAGAGATGACAACTGATACCACAGAAATACAAAGGTATACGAGACTGTTCTGAGTGATGTGAGCCCACATAGGACCATGCCCACATATCGGTTCTCCCATGGGGAATCAGGCCTGCATTGTAACTAGACTGTTATTTGACTTGCTTTTGCTAAAATTTCCTCACCCCTAATCGAGACAGAGAGTGCTTACTGTGATTTCCTAAAATCTATGCTAAAACTCTCCAGTATGGAGTGTAACTGGTTCAACCACTTTTCCCTTTGCATTAGCAAATATCCTTCTCCTGGGATGTGATTAGCAGCATCATCTCATTTGTTTTCAATAAAAGGTAACCACTTAAAGTGAACCCGTATGTAGCAAATAAGGACCATCATGTAATATGCTAAAAAAAGTAATTAAGTCTGGTCACAGCAAGGGATGAGGCTTTTTCTCCTATTGAGAGAAAAGTCATGCTGTCCCTTTTCCTCCATAGGACTCAGTAGTCCATGTAAATTTCTCATATCTCCTCCATAAAGTGGCAGACCCCATGAGCTGGTGTCCACATCACAAAGGATTGTAAGAAATTACTACACAGAACTGTATGCCAAGAAATTTGGAAACCTAGGTGAAATGGACAAATTTCTAGAAAAACATAATCTTCCAAAAACTCAATGAAGAAGAAGCAGAAAGCCTGAATATACCACAAACAGTAGATGAAATTGAAGCAGTAATCAAAAAACTCCCATCATGCAAAAGCCCTGGGCCAGGTGGTTTCACAGGAGAATTCTCCAAATAATTTAAGGAAGAGCTAACCCCTATCTTTCACAGACTATTTCAAAAAAATCCAAAATGATGGAACGCTCCTGAACTCTTCTTATGAAGCCAGAATCATCCAAATCCCAAACCAGATAAAGACACAACAAAGTAAGAAAACTTCAGGCCAATATCACTGATGAACATAGATGCTAAAATCCTCAACAAAATATTGACAAACCACATCCAACAACACATTACAAAGATCATACAGCTAGACCAAGTGGGATTCATCCCAGGGATGCAAGGATGGTACAATATTCGCTAATCAATAAATATGGCATATTAAATAAACAAAAGAAAAGACAAAAATTACATGATCATATCAGTAGATGCAGAAAAAGCATTTGGTAAGGTACAGCACCCATTTATGACAAAAACACTTAGCAAAGTGGGAATAGGGGGAATGTTCCATAACATAAAAGCCGTGCATGAGAGACCTAAAGCCAACATCATACTCAATGGGCAAAAATTGAAATCTTTTCCACTAAAATGAGGAACAGGACAAGGTTGTCCACTTTCACCACTTCTATTTAATATAGTATCCAAAGTTTTAGCTATAGTGATCAGACAAAAAAGGATATAAAAGGCATTCAAATTGAAAAGGAGAAAGCAAAACTGTCATTGTTCGCACATGACACGATAATGTACATGGAAAGTCTTACAGCTTCCAACAAAAAAAATGCTCAACCTAATAAATGAACTTGGAAAAACAGCACAATACAAAGTCAGTATCCAGAAATCAAAGGCATTTGTGTACAATGAAAAAACAGAAGCAGAAATCAAGGAAAAATATCATTTCATATAACAACAAAACATAAAATACCTGGGAATAAACCTGACCAAGATGGTAAAAAGAGCTATATTCAAAAACTACACAACACTGAAGAAAGAAATCAAGGAAAACACAATCAAGTGGAAATATATACCATGTTCATGGATCAGAAGAATTAACATCATCAAAATATTCATACTATCCAAAGCAATGTACAGATTCAATGCAATACCTATTAAAGTACCAATGGCATATTTCACAGACATAGAACAAACACTTCAAAAATTTATATGGAACCATAAACGACCCTTAATAGCTGCTGCATTTTTGAGAAAGAAGAACAAAGTAGGAGGGATCACAATACCTGATACCAAACTGTATTACAAGGCCACTGTGATCAAGGCAGCCTGGTACTGGCATAAAAATAGGTACATGGACTAATGGAACAGAACAAAAAGCCCAGAAATAAACCCAAGTCTCTATTGTCAATTAATATTTGACAAAGATGACAGCAATGTTAAATGGAGTAAAGATAGCCTCTTCAACAAATGGTGTTGGGAGAGCTGGAAAGCTACGTGTAAAAAAAATGAAATGAGCACCAACTTACACCATACACCAAAATAAGTTCCAGGTGGATAAAAGACTTAAATATAAGCCGTGAAACCATTAAAGGCCTAGAAGAGAACACAGGCAGGAAAATCTCAGATATTTCACACAGTAACATTTTTACTGATGTGTCCTCTGGAGCAAGAAATATAAAGGAAAGAATAAACAAGTGGGATCTCATCAAAATAAAAAGCTTCTGCACAGCTAAAGAAAACAGTATTAAAATAAAAAGAGAACCAACCATATGGGAAAATATATTTGCCAATGATATCCAAGACAAGGGTATAATCTCCAAAATATATAAAGAACTTACATGACTCTATTCTAAGAAGACAAGCAACCCAATTAAAAAGTGGGCAAAGGACTTGAGCAGACATTTCTCCAAGGAGGACATACAGAGGATCCAGAGACACATGAAAAGATGCTCAGCATCAGTAGAGATCTGAGAGATGCAAAGTAAAACCACAATGAGATACCACTTCACTGAGGTCAGAATGGCCATCATAAATAAAGCAACAAACAACAAATGTTGGAGAGGTTGTGGGGAAAAGGGGACCATAGTGCTGTTGGTGGGATTGCAGACTAGTACAATCACTATAGAAAACAGTATGGAATTTTCTCAGAAAACTAAAAATGGGCCTGCCTTTTGACCCAGCAATCCCAGTGCTAGGATTATATCCTAAGAACCCCTAAACACCAATCCAAAGGAACCTTTGCACCCCAATGTTCTTAGCAGCACAATTTACAATAGCTGAGTTTTGGAAGCAACCTAAATGCCCACCAGTAAATAAGTGAATCAAAAAACTGAGGTACATTTACACAATGGAATTCTATGCAGCAGAAAGAAAGAAGGAACTACTACCCTTTGCAAAAGCATGGATGGAACTGGAAAGCATTATGCTGAGCAAAATAAGCCAGGCGGTGAAAGACAAATACCATATGATCTCACTTTTAACAGGAACCTAAACAATAAAATAAACAAACAAAGAAGATATAACCAAAGGTAGTGAAATAGAGAACAGGCTTACAGTGACCAGAGAAGAGGGGGACGTGTGGGGAATTTCAGGGGAAAAGGAAAAGGGTTTATAAGAACAAGTAGAAAGGACATATGGACAAAAACTAGGAGGGTGTTGAAATGGGAGGGAGATGGAGAGGGCTGAGGGGTGGGTTGGGATGGGAGTAAAAGGCAGAAAATTATACTTGAATAAAAATTTTAAAATAAAGCATATTATAATTATTTATTTAGAACAGATGATAAATTTATGTTTTATTTGCATAAAGCTGTAGCAATTATTAAGAGTTGGTATATAATAGATTATTCTTATTTAAAGGAACAGTCATTATTTAATAAATCTAGGAATAGCACCACTTAGAGGTATCTTGAAGACTAGTTGTGGTGGATCCTGGCCAGTAGGAGCCATGTATGTTGTGGTTGCTAGAGGACAAATACTCACAGACTACAGAAGTCCTGTGAGGAAAAAGGGTGGGCATGGCCATTCTCTGAGAGAGAGAGGGCAAAAGGGCCAGAGCCCCCAATCCCTTCCTGGATTTGCTTTTATTGTTTTTCCGGGTACATTACATGGAGGGTAGTCCTCATTCACTATGCACAGGTTCACTGCAGGGGATTACCTTTTACAGATAACAAAGGAAAGAATTTTGCTAATTACTTCAAAGAGAAGGATGTCACAGATCTGGGAGAAAAGAGGTTGAACTGGTTGTATTTCATACTTGGGAGGTTAAGCACAGACTTTAGGGAATTACAGCAAGCCCTTTCTGCCTCAATTCAGGGTGAGAGAGTTTTAGTAAAAGCAAGTGTCATAGCAGTCTATGTACAATGCAGGCCTGATTCCCCATGGGAAAACCTCCCTGTGGGCATGGTGCTGTGTGCTACTACTTCTATGTAATATTTTTCAATAAAAAATAAAGGCATTAGGTTTCTGTAAAAAAAAATAGTAAGCTGCCCTGCCTGGTGTGGCTCAGTGGATTGAGTGCAGGCCTGTGAATCAAAGGGTCACTGGTTTGATTCCCACTCTAGGGCCCATGCCTGGGTTGCAGGTCAGGTCCCCAGTAGGGGGTACATGAGAGGCAACCAGACATTGATGTTTCTCTCCCACTCTTTCTCCAATCCTTCCCCTCTGTCTAAAAATAAATAAGTAAAGTCTTTAAAAAAATAGGCCAAGATAATTAATTTTGTAAATATTATATATTAAGCAGCATAGCTAAAGTTTTGGTAACTCAAATCTAATTTATAACATGTGTTTGAATTAGAATTTATAAATATTTTTCTTTCTTCAAATTGTGTTAGCCTCGTAAGGGCCACTACAATTTTCAGATATTCCTTTTTCATAGCTCTTGCTGGCTGGCACTCAAAAGACATCTGGAAGTGAAAATAATAACCTTTCTTAAAATAAAAAGAACAGGGACTCATGGACATGGGCAACAGTGTGGTGATTGAGAAAAGGGGTAGGGGAAGGTAAAAGATGGTATAAAGAGGATAAATGTAGTGGAATAAATACAATAAAATTAAATAATTTTTTAAAATATCTTTCTTTGATGATGTCTTTAATAGGGTTTTTTTTACATCTTATTTGGGATAAAAGTGATTGAAGGAGCAATGTGAAAGAATTTTATCTTAGAATAGTCAGTAACTAGAAAATAGTGACTAGAAAAGTGGTAACTTTCCATTGGTTGTGCTCAACATACAATATGGCCATATTAAAGGTTGGCCAAAAAGTGTTTTTTTTGTTTGTTTGTTAGTTTGTTTTTCTGTAAGGTGGCTTAAGTAGCGCTTAGCTGTCTTGAACTTCATTTGAAACAAATTTGTTAGACTGTATTGTAACAGCTGTCATATTAGTGTGCCTTTCAAAAAAACACTCAAATTAGTGAATTTTTGCATAGCCATTTTAATATTGAAGATGAAAGAAAATATGCAAAAAATTGGCATATTACAAATGCAGCTGAAATGCAAAAAAATAAAAAAAAAAAAGATTTGTGCAGCCCTGGCAGGTGTGGCAAAGTGGGTTGAGTGCCAACCTGCAAACCAAAAGGTCTCCTGTTCAATTTACCAGTCAGATCACATGCCTGAATTATGGGCCTGGTCCCCAGTAGGGGGGTTATGAGAGGCAACCACACACTGATGTTTCTCTCCATCTCTTTCTCCCTCCTCTCTCTCTAAAAGTATAAATAAATAAATAAATAAATAAATAAATAAATAAATAAATAACTTCTAGGGGGATGCCAGGACTGATCCAACCTGTTAAAAGTGGTCTGCAAAGTTTTGTGCTGGAGATTTCTCTCTAGGTGATGATCCATGGTTGGGTTGACCAACTGATGTTAATAGCAGCAATCAAATAGGGACATCAAGTGAGAATAATCAATGTTATACCACAAGGGAGATAGCCAACATATTAAAAATATCTAAATCAATGAAGTTATTGGTGAAAATAAATAGTGTTTCTTTTATTTTAAAGAAAAAATAAACAATCTTATGGGCCAACCAAATATCTGCTAATTTTAAGCAATTATAAGTATTTCAGCTCTTGTATAAAAGTTATATTTTTAATTCCATTATTTGGATAACTTAAAGTTGAGTTTTTCTTTCTTTGAGAAAGGCATAGAAATAAAATAGAAAAGAAAAAGCAAGGATGGTCCATGCTAAAAATATTTTTCAAGCTGCAAATAAATTGTACCAGTACAGTATAAAAAATGAATATATATATAAGCCAGGCGGTGAAAGACAAAAACCATATGATCTCACCTTTAACAGGAATCTAAACAACAAAACAAACAAGCAAGCAAAATATGACCAAAGACACTGAAATACAGAACAGGCTGACAGGCACCAGAGAGGAGAGTGGAGAGAATCACAGGGGAAAAGAGGAAGGATTCACATGAACAAGTATAAAGGACACACGGACAATAACTAAGGTGGGGGTGGAAATGGGAGGGAGGTGGGGAGCACTGGGGGGGGCAGGGCTGGGAATATAAGACAGAAAGCTGTACTTGAACAAGAATTAAATAAAATAAAAAATAAATTAAAAAAAGAATGAATATTCAGACATAGAGGTCTTTGTAAGAAAGGCAGAGTTATTTTTAAATGATATTAGGTAAAAATCAATAAAAATAAATCAGCTGACATTTCTATAGTATTTATTTCTCTAACATAATTTTTATCACTCTGGAATAATTATCTGTGTTAACAGTTTTTTTTTTAAAGATTTTATTTATGTATGTATCTTTAGAGGGAAAGGAGAGAGGGAGAGAAACATCAATGTATGGTTGCCTTTCGTGTGTCCCCTGCTGGGAGTTGGCCTTCAGGGAACTGGCCTGCAACCCAGGCATGTGCCCTGACTGGAAATCGAACTGCGATCCTCTGGTTCGCAGGCCTGTGCTCAATCCTCTGAGCTACACCAGCCAGGGCTTCTGTGTTAACAGTTTTAAAAATTCCAAAGATAACGTTACAATTAAACCAAATAAGATATGTGCACTTCTTATGAATCATATATGAAAATCCCAAAATTCTAATTTTATTGTTTTGTAATAAAAGCATTTCTTATTTTATACTTTAAAAAGACTGAGGTTCTTCAGAAGTATTTATAATACCCAAACAGTCAGTTTAAAGCTTTAGGTGGAAAGGTGCCTTTTTGAAAACCAGAAATGAAAACATGTGGGAAGATACAGGAATGTTCTAACGTCTGCAAAGACATTAGGGCAGATGGGAAATAAATGAAAAGGAAGTACCCTCATATTCCAGTCTCAGAACTCTGACTATTGTCTAAAAAAACCGACATGAAGGTACAATATCATACAAACATCAATTAACTTTAAAGACAACTTTTAAGTATTAATGTAGTTCACATGATCAAATATACTTTGAATTTTAAGCCCCTTCTTTCTTTATAATATATCTAAAGATGTGAATTATCCTGTAGTAACATTGATTTAACCGTTGGAGTGATGACTGAATATTACATTCAAGAACATCTTAGTAGCTGGTCTGGTAACAACATAACTGATTGTAATTTAAGTGAAACTGTGAAAAAACTAATATGATATATTGCAAATTGAAATTTGGGACACTATAAATTAACTGGCTGATTATGTGCTTCTTGTGCTTCAATTTTGGAGCACAATAGAAAAACATTGAATTATTGTGTGCCATAATCAGTTCATATTATCCAGAACAAAATAAAGTTGAGAAAACTGAGTGAATGGATGAAAATTAATATGACTCTATTTTTAATTTTTATAATTTATGTTTACATATACTTACCTATATTTATTATCTACTATATTATTTTATATATGTATGTATGTATAACATTTATTTTACAATTCTTTTTTGAACTTCTTCCATTAACTGCATACCAAGCCCTGTGCTTGATGAAGCCTGGCACATTTTTTGTGTCTATAAGCTCAGTCTTGTGGTAAAAAAATAAATTTAAATATGGGATTCCAGTAAAGTATAATTAATTATTAATAGAGCAGGTGTATGAATCATTTTAATCTGTGCTAGCAAAAAACTAGTTTCTTGGCAATCTAATAGCTACCATTCTCTGAGAGCCTACTTTATGCTATAGTTCATTTTATTTTAAAACAAACAAGCAAAACATATTCAGGGATATATTATCATTATTTCTACTTCACAGATGAAGGAAGTAAAGTTTAAGAATCCATGCAAGTTTTCCAAAATAAAAAAAATAACAAATTTGTGATATTATAACTTTTTAAAAAGATTTTTAATTCCTTTTTAGAAAGAGGGGAAGGAAGGAGAGGAACATCAATATGTGGTTGCCTCTCACAGGCCTCCCACCTGGGACCTGGCCTGCAACCTAGGCATGTGCCCTGACTGGGAATTAAACCTTTGGTTCACAGGCTTGCACTCAATCCACTGAGCCATGCCAGCCAGGGAGTGATGTTATAATTTTTAACAAAGAGTGATACCACATTCCAAACTCATAAGTGTGGTTCTGTAGTCCTGTAGTTAAAGCTTCCAAGTTTGTCTCTAAAAATATAGACTCATCATACTTCTTAATTGCATTGTTGTTTCCTAGTAAGTCAAGGTCTTACTCTACACCATATTATTTGCTTATTAAATGTAAGTATTAACTGCTGATAAAAATATCATTTTGTGTAAATTTCTTTACTAGTTTTGATACTGGATGACAATCTTCTCTGAACTCAAGAACTTAATAAAAATCATGTGCCCTTGACTCCATCTATTTTGTCATTCTTCTCTTCATCTCAATTATTTTTTCTAACATACTCAATTTTTACCTTGCCAATGGTTTTCTTTATCAGTGAACTCATACTATATGCAAGGCATAACATTTTATAATAAGGTTGCAACTTAAAATGTTAAATATCTACTAAATATACATACACACATACATACCTATATACATACATATTCATAAACTGCTATGAAAGCTAAAGTTGCTAGTGGTTTTGACAGGAAGTTAACATGCAATAGATCTAATAAAATAAGAGAAATTAAGTCCACCTAGAATGTGGTTATAACATTATGGAAGAATTAACATGGTAAGAATTTGGACAGACAAAAACTGGGTAGAAGGTTATTGTGTCATGTTTAACAACCCAGGGAAATGCAGAAGGTTCTGACAAGGGTTAGACTACTGAAAGAAGGACTTTTGAAAATAGAACAACAGGGTAGTTGACAAATAACTGGAAGTGAGGGACCTCTAAAAATTTATTTCCTGGCCTAATTGACCAACTATTGGTGGCAGGACAGAAATAAAGTAATCTGGAAGACATTAGATGTGTTTGGAGGAAATGATGTGTTTTATTTTATCCAAATTGAATTTAAGTTGAAGAAACACCGACAAGAGAGGCAAAGTGATGGAGCTAAGTATTTGGCATTCACCTACATGGGTTGCATTAAAAAACAGAGGAATGGATAGGAACACTGAACAAATTCCACTGAGCTACACCAGCCAGGGTGGAATACTAGGTAGAGTGACCAAAAAGGCATTTTAGGGAGGAATATCTAAGAAGTAAAGGAGAAGATATTACCAGTAGGAAATATGCAGTCAAAGTTTGGATCTTAGAATAAAGCAGTATCATAAGGGCTGGGAAGGAAAAACATTTCAATAAGGAAAGATGGTTGATAGTGGAAGAAGATTGGTCAAGAAGGATGAAAACTAATGGAAAAAAATAATATGTTTATGATAAGGTTATTGGTACTGTTTAAGGATATTTTCAGAAAAATGATAGGGCTAAATGCCAGCCCAGAAGTAATAATGAAGTTTTTTGCATGAAGGTAAAGACAAACTAAACTTTCAAATAGTAAGTTAATTAAATGCATATATTTAATAATTTTCCATGTGCTAATTTTTCTTTTGAAAATTATCTCTCAAGGAAGAGGACCATGTCTTTTTAATTTAATTTTATGTTGTCTTTACACCACATTGAGCTACTGGGTGCCATGGATAATCATTACAGATGACAAGGCAAAATTAATTATGTTTATTGAAATTCTTGTGGAATTATAGTTTTGGGTATCCTATGAGTTTAGGGTTTAAAATCAGCTGTTTAGCAGCTGCCAGAACCAATTAGCCATGAGTTAGGGTTTAGAATTTGCACTGCAAATTGCCATTTGGTAATGATAGTTACCATTTGCCATTGCTTACACATTACACATAATAGATTGCCTTGGAAAGGCCAAGTATTCAACAAGCAGGCAGCTAAAACTGTGTCTGAATTTTTGTGCCAATGGCAAAAACCTGCCCATACTTTCAATATAATTTTAAATTATGGAAATCTTCCTCCTATCAAATTTTAAAATATTTTTAACCTTAAACATAAATAAATATTTTTTCGAAAATTTTCAAATATGTGTTAAGGTCCTTTAATAAGAAATGTTGTTTTTAATCATTTAAGCTAGGCTTTTCTTTCTAATTATCTCCTTGTCAAAGAATCCAACAAAATGAATTTTTCCTGAAAATCTTGCTCTCTGTCATCACTTGTCAAATTAACTCTGAAATGATTAGCAGTTGCAAGTTATGGAAGTCCTTCCCAAATGAAATTTTGGATGCATTTTAAAATTAATGAGAATAATTATTTTTCAACTTAGTAAAAACAAATACTGACACTTGTTTTTATATCTTTCATTAGTTTAAGAGGTTTTTTTTATTAAGGGTAATAATAAAGCCAGTCTGGAGAACTATATAAGCCAAACTAATCCATTCAATTTTCCATTTTATATTTTATAGTGTTATTGAACTTAAAAATTAAAAAAAAATGTCTTGAGCTTTTATATCTAGCATTTTAGTGATGAAACAACAAATAAAATTGATTCCTCTGAATCGTTGATTCAAAACAACAGAGGAATAAAAAGTTTAATCAAAAATTTTTTCTCAATACTTATATTAAAAGCCTTTTCTGATGATCTCTAATTGTTCTTTTATACTAATTAACAGTATTTTGCCAGTTAATAATGTGTGCAGTAAATCTGAAGAAGCCTAGAGAGGCAGTGTAAGAAAGCAGTTTTACAGAAATGTAGTAGTCTTTCATATATTATTAGTCTAAGAAGACTATTCAAGATTCTGTAAGTTTAAGTAAATTTTATTCAGAGATATGATAAATTCATATGTGCCAAACAACCCCACTGAGAAATAAAGATTTCCAACATTGAACTTTATTACTACCTGGCGATTGCTAGGACAAGAAAAAATATATTTGAAAAACCTTTTTCAATTCATTTTCATTTTATAACAATGTCAAATGATATGGAGGAAAACAATTAGATAGTTGACTGATAGATTCAGATAGAAAGAACAAACTAAAACAGAATTGTTTAAATACCAGAATTTTGATTACTGACAAGTCAGCCACTGTCTTAAAATAAGACTTAAAGACTAGAAGAAATACATTATATAATTTAGAAGTAGGAAAAATTCCTATTTATATAAAATGTTACTAGGGTCTTATGCAAAACCCTTGATATATATAAATGTAATTTATATAATTATTAGTTAATTTATATGGATTATCAATCAAGAGGCCCATAGAACATTTAATTAAAATGTCATGCTAACTATTTATTTCCATAAAATTTTATTAGAGTATTTTAGTTATGGGAAATTAAAAATATACTGATTTATTCAAAAATATTCATTGACAAATTTTATAAGCATTTTCATATATGCAGAAGTAGAAAGTGGTAAAAGAACTTAGAGTGGTCTGGTGGAAAGGCAACAGAAAGAAAGCAAGATAGAGAATAATACAAACTACAATACAGAAAGCAAATTACAATATACAGAATGTGGGAATGTAGAAAAGGAAAGGTCTCCTTTTGGAAAATTATACAATGGTTTCTGTACATTTTCCCAAGAATACTTTCTTTTTTTTTTATTCTTACCCAATGCCTTTCTATTTTGCATTGCTTCTAAAGAAAGAGAAAGGAAGAGAGAGAAACACCAGTGTGAAAGAGAAGAAAGAGAAGCACTAATTGGTTGCCTTCCATAGGGGTCTGGACTGGGGATCAACCAGCAACCTAAGTAAATGCTCTGATTGGGAATCAAACCTGGCATCTTCTAGTTATAACATGATACTTCAACCTACTAAGTCACATTGCGCAGAGCCCAAGAATACTTTCTTAAAGATTTCTCTCTCATTTGCTGATTTTTTTTTCCATTCATTGGTCTTTGCTGCCTCGTTCTACCAGTCGGAGTGTGGCTATGGAAGCAAAAAATCAAAAGAACAACCATGGGTATGTGAGGCATCTCCAAGTTTATTGACTGTTGAAAGATGCTACTAAACAAAAAGAGCAGGCAATGTTCTTGGAGGCTAAAATCTACCATCACCAGTGCAAGATATAAGGTGGAATTTTGAGATGACACCAAAGTAGATAGAGAAGGACAGAAATGTATGGATTCTCTATTTTTATTAATCCAATTCTTTTGTTTTTAAAAATTATTTTATTGTTGTTCAATTACAGTTGCCTGCATTTTCCCCCACTACTTTCCCCTACTCCAACTGAACCTACCTCCCTTCCTTGCTTTCACCCTCCCCCTTGGTTTTGTTCATATGTCCTTCACAGTAGTTCCTGAAAATCCTTCTCCCCAATGTCCCCTCTCCCCTCCCCTCAGGCTATTGTTAGATTGTTCTTCATTTCCATGACTCTGGTTATATTTTGTTTGCTCTTTTCTTTTGTTGATTAGCTCCAGTGAAAAGTGAGATCATATGGTGTTTGTCCATCACCTCCTGTCTTATTTCACTTAGCAAAATGCCCTCCACTTCCATCCATGCTGTTGCAAAGGGTATAAGCTTCTTCTTTCTCTCTGCTGCGTAGAATTCCATTGTGTAAATGTACCATGGTTTTTGATCCACTCATTTACTGGTGAACACTTAGGTTGCTTCCAAGACTTGGCTATTGTAAATTGTGCTGCTATGAACATTTCTATGCATAGGTTTTTTAGATTGGTGTTTCAGGGCTCTTAGGGTATATTCCCAGCAGTGGAATTGCTGGGTCAAAAAGAAGATGCAGCCCTTGTCCTATGTGTCATTAGCAAATATGGTTTCCCATACAGTTGTCTCTCTTTTCATTTTAATGATGTTTTCTTTAGCCATGCAAAAGCTTTTTTAATTTGATGAGGTCCCCATTTGTTTATTCTTCCTGTTACGTCCCTTGTTTTAGGTGATATATTAGTGAAGATGTTGTTGCATGGAATGCCAGATTTTCCTGCCAGTGTTGTTCTTAATGGACAATTTTACTCATGATGAGAAAGAACCCTTAATAGCTAGTGGTTTATTATAATAAGATAATGAATTCACTGTTGTTTAAATAGCTGCTCTTCACCCATATACAAGCAAGGTGTCATCCTAGAATGACAGGCAAAAAGTCTTTGAAGTTTTTTTTATTCTTTTAGTCTTAATGTTCCTTCTAGACATAACACTAGCGAACTTCATCTAGGAATCAGATGTGAATTCTCTTCATAGCACCCCAAAGCCAAATGGCATCCTCACAAACTAAATATTTGTAGATGATTTTGAAGCCTAGAGCCATTGATTTGTAGAGTATAAGCTACTAGGTTTATATGTGGGTGACTAATGAAACAGTCACAGGCCAGGAATAATGACACCTGGATTTTTGCTACTACTTTCTATCTCACATAAACTAGTTTGAAAACAGGCAAACTCCTTGTTTTTTATTTTAATTTCTTTTTATTGAACTATAATAATAAAGACATTCTGTTGGCAAATGTACAAGATTTGTTTCTGCTTCTATATTTTAATTATTTTCTTTTAGATTAAACATACTTTTATGTTTTCCAAAAAAGACACCCTGTATATTTCTTCATCACTTATCTTAACATTAGAACATTCTGTTTTTTTTTCCCTAAAGATTAGCATGAGTTTATTGAGGGCAAGGGTTATATCTTTCCCAAGTTACAACACCATCTCCTGAAAATTGTATGTTTTAAACAAGTGTCTACTTTTAAACTGAATATCACTCCAACAATTTCAGCAACTACACATTTTCGTCTCTCTCATGTTGAAGAAAAAAGAGAAGACCAAAATAATGTAATTAATATATTATGAATATAGGAAGAAATAGATATGTTTTAAAGATGTGTCCAAGAAAAAGTACATCAAAGAAGATAAAGAGAAGCTTTGGTATTTTTAATGTTTTTTATACTTTTCCTCTACAGCTATACAGTAGTTACATGATTGTAGGAATAAAATATGAACTAGCATTTAGAAAAATGTTATATGCTTCAAGATGAATTTAAAATGCTATAAAATTTGGATATACACATATTAAGGTTTATTAGTTGCTTTATAGCACATTTTATAGTAATTCTAAAACCACAAATTAGGCTGGAGCAGGGAAGATGGTGATCGAGTAGGACGAAGCGGATTCTATTTCCCATACACATGGGAGACAATCCTGGCAGATCTACTGAGGAACAGCGCAATCAACCAACACTTCCCCAGCATTTATGAACTTAAGAGACTAGATATTGTGACAAGATGCTGAAGGACCAGACATCGGCAGGTCAGTGGGGTCTTGGGGATGTGAGTAAAGACAAGAGCAGCTGCAGCAGTAGCCGGAGCCCTTGGTGAGCGCCTAGTGGCCTCGCAGCCCGTTGGAGTCCAGAGGCCTGGTCTGTGACCAGCTCCAGGGGTGTCTGCCATGGACTCTTCGGGAGCCAGTACAGGCGGGTCTAGGGCAGACTCTTTGGGAACCTTGGGCCTGCTCAAGGAGAGAGAACTGGGTCATCAGCTCCCTCCCTCCCCGTCTAAGCAAGGCTGAGCAACACATGAGCAGAGACCTGTCTGCTTGAGTTTACAGAGAGGGTAACAAGGACAAAGGGCTGTGTTCAACTGTGGACTCTGTGGTCATCAGCCTGGGAGAATTAAGAGGTGCATTGTTGTCACCTGTCTGGCTGGGGATTGGGCTGGGCTGAGAGGCAGGCTTTCTGGAGAAGTTTTTTTTGGAAAGTGGACTGAGGTGTTCTCCTGCAGTGGCAGCTTGGCTTGCTTCCCATCGAGCCTGGCAGCCATCCAGAGGAAAAGCGGAAGCACTTGAGTTCTGCCACAGAACTGGGAAGGACCGTGCTAGATCCTGCTGGATATCCACAGCCTGGTTGGCCTGCACATGCCTGCACCCCAGCCCACAGAGAGGACCTCCAGGGTAGGTGCTCTGAAAAGAACCTAGATCCCCTTCGTGGAGCACTGGGGAGAGGCTAGCTCTTGGGAAAGCACTCTCATAAAGACCACACCAATCGACCCTCAGCCTGCTACAACCAGAAAACTAGTTTGGACAGTTTGAAACCAACAAAAGATGTTTTTTTTTGGGGGGGGGGATGTTTTTTTTTTCTTTAGCACTTTTTTTTAGTATTCTTATATCTTTTTAATTTTATCAATGTTTTATCTTTCAATACTTTTCCCTCTTATTTCTTTTTTCCTGTTTTAGTTCTTCTTTCTTTCTTTCCAAACTTATCACTTTTTCTTCCCTTCTCCTGCTTTTTGTTTGTTTGTTTGTTGCTTTGTTTTCTTTTACCCACAAGGGACACAAACAACTGGGAATTGCGAAAAGACCAGAGTGGGACTCAAAGAGGGGGCATCCCAACAGTAAAGGCAGGGAGACAAATTTCACTTTGATATAGCAGAGAAGCCACAAGTTACTGCATATTTGTATTATTTTTAAAATTATTCTCACTTCTTTTATATTTTAATAGTATCTTTGTATTCCTCCTCTTTCTGTATAGGCTTCTTAGTCTTGGATGGTTATATTGTATTATTTGACGGGTTTCCCCTGTTATCTCCTCCACAGTGTATTGCTAATTTTCTATACTTCACACCACTTGTTTTCCTTTAGCACACTGCCCAAAGTTCTATACCACCTATTCAGACAGATCACATAGAGTCTGTCATATGATTGTTGCTCTAATATTATTGTAAATAATAGCTGTTCTATACAATGGTAAATACTTCACAACATATCTCTCGGATCTTAGACCACCTTACAGGTTCCTGTATTCTATTACTGCAGTGATTAACTCTATTTGCTCACACACTACACCTATCTACTATTCTTTACTCTCACTTTACCTCAAAATCTGACCCTCGCAAGCTCACACTTTCTAGATCCAACTCACAAGCCTTCCTTTCCCAACAAGAGACTTATCTTTGTCCATTCTTTCTTAAAAGTGGCAAGTTGGGTTAAAGATTACAATTAACACTATATATAGCTTAAAGATCTTCTATCTCTTCTCTACTGGCTGTGACTGTAAATATCATAAAATACTCTTCTGCTGTCATAAACAAATTTGCCTCCCCCTCAAACTGATCACACACACACACACACACACACACACACACACACACACACACGAGTAGGTGGAAGTGGAGAACATCAAAATACCTGAAGGAGACTGCACCACTGAATTTCACAAGTATTCTACCATGGAAGTTCACACCATAAACCCAGGGAGTCAGAACAGATCAATTTAAGAAGCTGAGGCTAAGCCCTGGCTGGCGTAGCTCAGTGGATTGAGCGCGGGCCTGCGAACCAGATGAGCGCGGTTCAATTCCCAGTCAGGGCACATGCCTGGGTTGCAGGCCGGTTCCTTGCAGGCTAACTACCAGCAGGGGACGCACAAAAGGCAACCGTACATTGATGTTTCTCTCCCTCTCTCCTTCCCCTCTGAAGATAAATAAATAAATAAAATCCTTAAAAAAAATAAAATAAAAAATAAGAAGCTGAGGCTAACAAGAAGAGTCTCACAAACAATGGGAAGACAAAGAAACAATCCCCAAATAAAAGAAAAGGAGGAAGTCTCAGAAAGAACATTAGATGAAATAGAGGCAAGTAAACTATCAGATATTGAATTCAAAGCACTGGTTATCAGGAAATTCAAAAAGCTCCCAAGGAGCTACCAGAAACTACAGGGGAGCTACAGTGAACTCAATATTTGCAAATCAGTAATTGTAATACATCACATAAACAAAAGCAAAGACAAAATCACGTGATCATATCAATAGATGCAGGAAAAGCTTTTGAGAAGGTACAACACACATTCATGATAAAAGCACTCAGCAAAGTGGGAATAGAGGAATCATTCCTCAATACAGTAAAGGCCATATATGAGAGACCTACAGCCAATATCATACTCAATGGGCAAAAACTAAAATCCTTTCCACTAAGATCAGGAACAAGACAAGGTTGTCCACTTTCACCACTTCTATTCAATACAGTATTAGAAGTTTTAGCCACACTGATCAGACAAGAAAAGGAAATAAAACACATCCAAATGAGAAAATAGGAAACAAAACTGTCATTGTTTGCAGATGACATGATAGTGTTCATGGAAAATCCTATAAACTCTACCCCAAAACTCTTCAACATAATAAACGAGTTTGGCAAAACAGCAGGATACAAAGTCAATATCCAGAAATCAAATGCAGTTTTGTATACTAGCAATGAAACAGCAGAAGCTGAAATTAAAAAAAAAAATCTCATTTGATATAGCAAAAAGAAAAATAAAATGTCTGGAAATAAACCTAACCAAGAAGGTAAAAGACCTGTATACAGAAAACTACACAACATTAGAGAAAGTAATCAAGGAACACATAAACAAAAAGAAATATATACCGTGTTCATGGACTGGAAGAATTAACATTATCAAAATGTCCATACTACCCAAAGCAATTTACAGATTCAATGCAATACCTTTCAAGGTACCCACAGCATATTTCACAGACATAGAACAAACACTTCAAAAATTTATGTTGAACCATAAATGACCTGAATAGCTGCTTCAATTTTGAGAAAGAAGAAAAAAGTAGAAGGGATCAAAATACCTGATACCAAACTGTATTACAAGGCCACTGTAATCAAAACAGCCAGGTACTGGCATAAAAACAGGCACATAGACCAATGGAACAAAACAGAGATCCCAGAATTAAACCCAAGTCTCTATGGGCAACTAAAATTTGCCAAAGAGGGCAGTATCATTAAATGGAGTAAAAATCGCCTCTTCAACAAATGGTGTATTGGGAGAACTGGACAGCTACATGCAAAAAAAATGAAACTTGAGCACCAACTCACACCATACACCAAAATAAATTCAAGGTGGATAAAAGACTTAAATATAAGCCATGAAACCATTAAAGGCCTAGAGGAGAACATTGGGAGGAAAATCTCAGATATTTCATGCAGCAACATTTTTACTGATATATACCCTAGAGCAAGGGACATAAAGGAAAGAATAAACAAATGGGATTTCATCAAAATTAAAAGCTTCTGCATGGCTAAAGAAAACAATATTAAGATAAAAAGAGAACCAACTGTTTGGGAAAACATATTTGCCAATGGTACCTCAGAAAAAGTTTTAATTTCCAAAATATACAAAGAACTTACTCCACTCTACTCTAAAACAAGCAACCAAATTTAAAAATGGGCAAAGGACTTGAAGAGACACTTCTACAATAAGGACCTACAGAGGATCCAGAGACACATGAAAAGATGCTCAATATCGCTAGCTATCAGAGAGATGCAGATTAAAACCACAGTGAGATACCACTTTACACCAGTCAGAATGGCCATCATAAACAAAGAAACAAACAACAAGTGCTAGAGAGATTGTGGGGAAAATGGAACCCTAGTTCACTGTTGGTGGGATTGCAGACTGGTACAACCACTATGGAAAACAATATGGAATTTTCTAAGACAACTAAAAGTGAACATGCCTTTTGACCCAGCAAATCCACTGTTGGCGTATATCCTAAGAACCCTGAAACACCAATCCAAAAGAACCTATGCACAACAATGTTCATAGCAGCAGAATTTTCAATAGCCAAGAGTTGGAAGCAACCTAGGTGCCCATCAGTAAATGAATGGATCAAAAAACTATGGTACAGATACACAATGGAATTCTATGCAGCAGAAAGAAAGAAGGAGCTCCTACCCTTTGCAACAGCATGGATGGTACTGGAAAGCATTATGCTGAGTGAAATAAGCCAGGCGGTAAAAGACAGATACCATATGATCTCACCTTTAACAGGAACCTAAACAACAAAACAAACAAGCAAGCAAAATATGACCAATGACACTGAAATACAGAGCTGGCTGACAGGGACCAGAGCAGAGAGGGGAGAGAATTTTGGGGGATAAGGGGAAGGATTCACAGGGATAAGTATGAAGGACACATGGACAAAAACTAAGGTGGGGAAGTATGGGAGGGAGGTGGGAAGTACTTGGGGGGGAGGTTCTGGGATGGAAGTATAATACAGCAAACTGTACTTGAACAATAATTAAATTAATTTAAAAAAAAGAAAAAAGAAAACCACAGATTATATACTAGGTCATATGTTCATCAACTTAAACAGCAAGGATGAGTGAAAAACACTGCTCAGTTTGGTTAGTACTCAAACCTAACACAATTTACATGTCAAATAGATTCAGTGTTTCCAAGGATAGAATGCTATTTATTTTCAGGCCAATATCTGAGTACCTGGTTTCAAAAAAATGATTATCAGATTTAAAAAAAAATAATATTTTGAAGAGTGCATATCAATAAAGTATTCAATTTGAACTCTGAAATCTTTTAAAAATGACTTTGAAAAGCATTTCAATATAATACATTTATGTTTGATGTTCATTTTGTATAATATCTAAAAATGTTCAGCTAAATTTGTTCTTTTCAACCTTCACCTAGATTTCATTATTTTATTGGAAGAATAACTGATACAATGAGAGTTTTTAAAAAGTTGTGTTTTTTGGAATTAATACCATGCTCCTTGCCAGAGTGATAATTTAGATCTGGAAAGAAAGATAGAGCAATCTGTGTAATGGGTCCTTGGCCATGGTTTAATCAAAATTATTAAGTACTAGTTTTCAAAAAGACCATTAGACTATCTGTTGATCAGGAAAGCTGATTTTATCCCTATACTGTTCAAGAGAGTTCCGTGTTAAGAGAGTCTTAGAGTCTCAATAGGACAGTTAGAATATGGTCCATGTTCTGGGTTTGAGTAGATTAAATCAGAACTTCCAATAGTAGGTTCTGAATAGGGTGGAGCAAAGTGTGTTATATAATAACAGTATGATATACTAGATTGGGGCACAGAGTGAGGTGAGATTCTTGAAACAAGGCTGCACTATAAATACTATTCTGATAAGTGTGTTTGCTCAGTTTTAGTGACCTATTGTATTGAGAAAAATGTGCTTTCTCCAAATGAAAAAAAAAAATGTCTTGAAAGGACAGTTTGAGTGACCTGTTCCAAACAATGAGATTATTGACTGGTTGACAAGAGTTACCATCCTTGGCAATTAATCTCTGTCTAGTGAGGCAGCTTCTAAATTCTAAGAGTTAAGTTCTGTGAAGGCAGGGCCTCTCCATTCTCAAAAATGGAAACTGAAATAATTTTTGATGGCTGAAAGAGCAATCCCTTGTTCAGGAAGACATCATGCAGTGAGGCCTGTTCATTGCTCTGTGTTTTTGCTATCATCAATGGGTGGGACTAGGGTAAGAAGCTTGAGGTCAACACACAATGAAGTATGGAAATGGGAGAATCACACAGAAGAGCAAGAGCCCTGAAAAAACCATACATTAAGGTAAAATGTGTTACTTGAATTTTCACATGTATAAAAAATACACTGACTTTATTGAGGTGTTTGGTATTTGCATCTGAAACCACAGTGATTGAAAAACATACTAAACTATCGATCATGGTTTTCTTTGGCGGTAGAATTGAAGGAGTGGGAAAGAATTTGAATATGTTTTCTCCAAAATACTGATTGTGAAGAATATTTTAAAACATTTGGGAAAATTTAGAACATAATTTGAGGGAAATAAGGAACAAGCAAAACATATTTTCATTAATTCAACAAATTTTGATGGCATCTAGTATATGTTAGATGTGGCTCTAGGTACTGGAGGTATGTCTGAAAATAAAACAGAAAAAAAATCTGCTCTTATAATTGCACTTTATTATTAAACAACATATCATCACTAAGAAAGTTTAAGGGATTATTACCAGTAGTTCCCTGTAAGTAGTGAAAGCATGCTGATTTTTCTTTGTATTTTTATTTTTTGAAGACTTTATTTATTTATTTTTAGAGAGGGGGAAAGGAAGAAAAAAGAGGAAGAGAAACAACAATGTGTGGTTGCCTCTCATGTGCCCCTACTGGAGACCTGACCTCAAATCCAGGCACATGCCTTGACCAGGAATTCAACCAGTCACCCTTTGATTTACAAGCTGGCACTCAATGCACTGAGTCACACCAACCAGGGATTCACATTTTTATATTAAAAAATTACATTTAAGAAAATGTCCGTATTATTTATATGCATAAAACAATTGCTCTAAAATACACTAAACAAATGGACAGCATTGAGAATTTGGAAAGAGAATTCTTTGAATTTAACCCAAATCTCTATAATTTAAGAAGCATTCAAGGCTATCTGAAATATAACTGACGTAAGCTAGCAATTGAGAATTTCTAATTGACATTTCAGTTATCTTAACCTTTTCAATACAGAACTCAAGGAGATTTAGATAAATAAAAAAAGCAGCTCAAAGTCCTGAAAAATTACTAAAAGTGAACCACAACACTTTATAATCTTAATACATATGTGGATATACATGCATATATTAAATATTTTTTTCAGAATTTTGTTTTTTCTTTTTAAGTATGTTTTATTAATTATGCTATTACAGTTGGCCCATCTTTTTTCTCCCTTTATTCCCCAGCTACCTGCAGCACCCTCCTTCTAAAATGCCCTGCTTTTACTTCACATCTATGGGTTGTACATATACATCCTTTGGCTTCTTCATTTCTTATAATACTCTTAATCTCCCTTTGTCTATTTTGTATCTACCAATTATGCTTCTTATTCCCTGACCTTTTTCCCAGATTCTTTCTTGGCCCCCTCCCCACTGATAACCCTACATGTGATCCCCATTTCTGTGATTCTGTCTGCTTATTTTGTGTTTTTATTTTGTTTTTTTAGGATCAGTTGTGAAATTGTTGTCATTATACTGTTCATAGTTTTTATATTCTTTTTCTTAGATAAGTTCCTTTAACATTTCACATAAGAGCTTGGTGATGATGAACTCCTTTAACTTAACTTTATCTGGGAAACACCTTATTTGCCCTTCCATTCTAAATGATAGCTTTGCTGGATAGAGTAATCTTAGGTGTAGGTCCTTGCTTTTCACCACTTTAAATACTTCTTGTCAGTCCCTTCTAGTCTACAAAGTTTCTTTTGAGAAATCAGATGACTCTTATGGGAACTCATTTGTAGGTAACTCTCTCCTTTTCTCTTGTTGTTTCTAAGATTCTCTCCTTATCTTTAATCTTGGGTAATTTAATTATGATGTGTCTTGGTGTGTTCCTACTTGGATTCAACTTCTTTGGGACTCAGAGATTCCTGGACTTGCATGTCTGGTTCCTTCACCAGATTGGGGAAGTTTTCCTCATTATTTTTTTCAAATAAGTTTTCTTCTTTTCCTTCTGGCACCCCTATGATTTGGATATTGGAATGTTAATAGTTGTCCCAGAGGTTCCTAAGCCTCTCATCATTTTTTTTTTAATTCTGGTTTCTTCATTTAATTCTGATTGAATGTTTATTTGAGTGTTTATTTCTTCCTTTTGTTCCAAATCATTGACTTGAGTCCCAGTTTCCTTCCCATCACTGTTGGTTTCCTGTATATTTTTCTTTATGTCACTTTGCATAGCCTTCGCTCCTTCCTTTGTTTTGCAACCACACTCAGTTATTTCAGTGAGCATCCTGATTACCAGTGTTTTAAACTCTGCATCTGATAGGTTGGCTATCTCCTCATCATTTAGTTCTTTTTTTTTTTTTTTTAGTTTTGATCTGCTCTTTCATTTGGGCCATATTTCTTTGTCTCTGCACATCTGTTACATGGTAAGGGGTGGAATGGAGCCTGAGGTATTCACTAGGGTGGGGCAACCCACTTCACTGTTTTGTGGAGCTGTTTGTGGGAGAGGGGTCAGAGAGGGAACAATGTCACTTGTTCAGCTCTCACCCTAATTTCAGTCACTTCACCCACTACCTACAAGCAAATTAAACCCTTTGAGGTGTTGCCTTGGTGCTGATTCCCAGGTGGGTGGGCTTGTGTACATTTTAGGATGCTGTGGGCCCATCCAACAGACTCTCTTGTGAGACTGGTAGTTTCTCCTGCTGCAAAACTCCCACAGGATTTTACAGCCAGAGGTTTTGAAGCTTTCCTTTCCTACTCTGGAATCCTGGGATCTGTGGTCTCTCTTGCTCCCCAGTTGTTCCTCCCAGTTTATCCACATGTGAATGTGGGACAGCCCAGCCTGCCAGCTGCTACCTTGTCATTCCTCTCCCCCCCAGCTGCCTGTCTTTGCCCTTCCTACCAGTCTGAATGTATATTTTGTCTTTAACTTCTTGGTTGTTGGACTTCCATAGCTTAATTTTCTGTCAGTTCTGGTTGCTTTTTGTTTTTAAATTGGCTGTTACCCTTCTTTTGGTTGTGAGAAGAAACAAAGTGTATCTATCTATCTATCTATCTATCCATCCATCTTAGCTGAAAACCCATATATATTAAGTATATATTTAATGTATGAGATTTATTTGCCATGTTACTTTATAATTTTAAATATAATGCTTGTTTACCACAGAAAGCTTAGGGCACATATTAAAACAAATATGAAAAAATGAACAATATCCCAACTCAGAGAAAATTATAAGCTTCATCTCTTACCATTTTTATATCCTGGATTATATAATGTCTGGCTATACATAAGTATATATAAAATAAGTCATTTATAAACATTTACTTAAAAGTTATCATTATTGAATGTAGTTCCAGCTGCCTCCCTCAAGCCAAACTCCTGAGACTGGTGCTGATGAATAGGAAAGCAGTTTATTTCAGTTGCTGGCAACCCAGAAGATGGGGAACACTTGTCCCAAAGCCCATCTTCCCATCTCAGGTCAAGCCAGAAAGACTTAGAGGGAATTGGTGGGAACTTAGGAGGGGGGAACTTTTCAAGGAGAGTGTGGACATTTAGGTGCTAGTGAGAAAGAAAAGAGAGAATAAGGGGAGGAGCTGTTGACATGCAGACAGTGTCCTTGCTAGTCCCAATATAAATCTCCATGCTAAATCCTTGATTTTGTCCATCTGTTGTTGTTTTTTTCAGTTGAATTCCTGAGCAGTGCTTTGAGATGAGGCTGCTCCTTAGGTTCACACAGGAACTGTAACCACTAAACTATAAAATATACTTAGAAAAGAAACTTTTAACATGCAAGTTCTAGTTTTGAGAGAAAAATAAGGTTAGAGTAACAATTGGGTTTAATATTTTCTAAGATTAATGTGGGGTAGCCTTATATAAGTATAGTGTATTCATTTCCTGTTACATTATTATTAAAAGTATTATTCTGTGCACAATACATTTAAGTTTGCCTTTTGATCTATATTTTTATAATCCATATGTTCACAAATTGTATTTAATTGTTTAGTTATAGTTGCCCCACCTTTTTTCCCATTGCTCTCCCCTGTCCCATCCCCCTGCTCTCCCACAGTCACTCCCGCCCCTTGTCTGTGCTCATGAGGCCTCTATCTGTGTTCTTGGTTTATCTCTTCCCCTTCTCTCCCTTGTTATGCACCTCCTCCTTCCCCTCTGGTCACTGTCAGCTTGTTCTTCATTTCCATTTCTCTGGTTTTATTTTGCTCATTTGTTTGCTTTGTTGATTAGATTCCACTTATAGGTGAGATCATATGGTATTTGTCTGCCTGCCTGGTTTATTTCACTTAGCATAATAAAGATATTTTGATTTGCATGATTTCAAAAGAAATTAAGTTTTTAAATTTATCCTTTGTCCATAACTGAAAGTACATTTAAAAAATCTTTTACAGATTAAAGTTTCTTTACTGAAGTTTATTTAATAACTCAAATATTACACCTGAAAATTAAGGTATATTTATAGTAAGAGTAAAAAAATGTAGTCATAATCATGGCAAAGATTGCCTTTTCAAACAGTATGAAGAGTTTGAGAAAACAGAACAAAACTTGACAATTTTATATGTATAAACCAGTAGTAGAAAAAGGTCAATAACTCCATTAAACATCTAAAGTTTTAAATTGTTTTACTTTTTCACACATTACATATCAATTTTCAGACAGCTAGTACAGTGTTTTTTACAAGTGACCTTATTCTTGTCAGTAAGAGATGTGTATTTGAGCTGTACATCTACACAAAACATATTATTATTCTTATACTCTTACAGGAACAGAAAAAAATACATCTTCATTAAATGTCAAATGTTTGTAAGATTTAAAACTCATAAAATATGTTAGAAAATTATGTCATAATAATTGATTTAACATATAATTTATATTTTTGTATAATAAGTCACAATATAAAATATGGTATCAGACAGCTCTTTAGCATTTTTAAAAAAAATCTGCTAGTGGAAGTTTTTCTTGTCCACATAAAATTACAGAAAGAAAACAATATATATTTATATCACATAGAAAATCACTTTGAAAATACTTTTCTTCATGTTGATTATATATAAATATATTCCCTTTGCAAAAAAGTAGTGAGAAAATATAACATTATCAAATCATGATTTTTTCCAAACTATCTTTCTTTAGACTAGTAAAACAGCTTGTTTAAAATCAGATCATTTGGTTGATTTTACTTTACATTTCTGTATGGTAGTCTCTGATTTTACTAATATGCTAGTCATTGCCCATCTTTACTGATTCTACCAAGGTTTTATGTGGACAAACATTAGACACTTTTCAGTTAGATTTTGGTTCAGTAATACCAAGAGAGCTAAAGTTAAACCATTATAAAAGTTGCTTTTCACTGAAAAATAAATAAAATATTCACAGAAATTAAAATATAAGAAGCTCTATATGTACAAATCACTAATATCCAGAGTAAGTCTTGAAATGAGAATTGAGAAAGGGAACTGCCTCAAATGCAATGCTTTTAGTTAGAGCTTCTTATTCCTTTTTTATTTTTTATTTCCTCTTCTTTCCTCCTCATCTTCCTCCTTTAACCTTAATATTAGGGGGAGACTGATAGGACCCAGGTGGAAGCAAACATTCCCTTGAACTCCCTATTTCTTTTGATTTGGAACTGAGGCAGGAAAATGAGGGAACAAAGGCCTTAAGCTCTATCCCTCCCCTTTACTGTCTTGACTGAAATACCACAAACATGACCTTCACTAACCACCTGTTCCCAGTTTCTCCCTCTCCAATTTCCTCTAATTGAGACAAACGAAACCATTTCAACCAGACTTGGAAGCCATACTGACCTGAAAGTGACCAAAAAGGCCATTGTAATGCCTTTATAATAAATTAGCATTATGGTTTTAACCCCTTCCCACATTGCCATGTTGCCCTGACAGTTCCAGGAGGATCATAAAAAAAGTTGCTATCTGGGGAAAAGAGATAAAAGTAATCAAGGCCAGCAGTCACCCACCAGGTTTAGAAGCTAGGGACAACCCTATCCTCTCACTCTAGCCCAGATTTAATAAAAACCTTCCTCCTGAACTCCATCACGTGTCTTGTTCTCAGAGGCTGCCCTTCTCACTTCTCAAGTGTGCACTATCCCTTTAATAAATTTACTGTGTTTTGCTAAAATTTTACCATGCACTTGAATTCTTTCTTGTTCTGCTATAAGAACCTGGATCTTTGTATTGGATCGAGGCCTCCCTTAGCCTCCTTGGGTGCTTCCCAGCATCAGAACCATATTCAGGTTGAGTATGATATTATTATATTACAGAGTTACATGCTTATGATTTTATAATAAAAAGGAGTGTTATTTGTGCTGGACTCCTGTATTTCTAGTATATCAAGCCAGCTAGAAAGGTGTGTTTACTTCTTCATATTAACGCTCAAAGAAATTTTTCCACTTTTAAGAAACTCTTTAACCCTTTGACACCTGCTATGCAGCCCAATACCTCTCTAATTGTCCTCACTACTAATCTCCTTCCTTGGTCTTTGCATCTCACAAAAGAGTCATCAACCATTATCAAAGACACTTTAATGATAGATTCAGATTTTAGTTATATTAATTTACTAGGGCTGATGTTACGAAGTTCCGCAGACTAATGGCTTAAACAATAAGAATTTAATTCCTCACAGTTTTGGAGGTGAGAAGTCTAAGATTATAATATCAAGGGTTGATTTCTTCTGAGGCCTCCCTCTTTTGGCTCTTATATGGCTTACTTTTTCTCCCTAGTCTTCACATAATCGTCCCTTCATTTGTCTCTGTGCCCTAATCACAACTTCTTATTAGGATACCAGTTATATTGAATTAGGACCTACTCATGGGAATCAGTTTACTTAAATAACTTTTAAAAAAACCTGTCTCCAAAAATTATTCTTCTAAAGTACTGAGGGTTAGGATTTCAATACTTGAATTTTGGAAATACACAATTTACCTCATGTCATAACAGAATAAAATAGGATAAATCAGTCTATATCGTTGCAGATATAAATATGAACAAAGAGATGGGGGAAGAGTAATAACTAAGATTGACTTTACAATATTATGAGAGAATATAGGGGATAGAATTCAAATAATGTTTTTATAAAGAGAAATGGAGAGGATTACAGCATCCTTTGCTTTAATAATATAACCCACCTCCTTGGCAAGGACTCATTCACGAGCCACACATAGTCAAAGAGATGGAGGAAAACAAAAATTACATTTTCCAGTTTGACCTGTGGGAGTTCATTCAAACTGAGTGTGTCTGAGAAAAGAGGTTATTTAAAATGAGCACTATTGCCCTGGCTAGGTAACTCAGTTGTTGAGAGCATAGTCTGGATCCACTAAAGTTGAGAGTTTGATGTCTGGTTTAGGGTGCACACAAGAAGCAACCAATGAAGCCATAAATAGGTGGGACAACAAATTGATGTCTCTCTCTCTCTCTCTAAGAAAAAAATCAATTAATAAAATTTAAAAATCGGAAACAACTGGGGCACAATTAAAATTTATTTACACTTTTTAAACCCTCACATTAGTGTTACAGAGCTCACCAAAACTGTAAATGAGCAGGATAGGGCCTGCTCATGTCACTCCTTGGTGAAAGACCCAACAATTAATAGCTGAAGGAGAAATCTTTACTTACCACATTCCAACCTTGGGGGTGTGTGCTCAGAGCACATCAGCTCAGAGCCCTCCTTTCCCATGAGACTCAGCACTTCCCATGCTCCCCACTAGGCTATTAGCCAAAAGCCCCAAATTTTCCATGTCTTTATCTTAAGCTGGCTGCACAAATAGTTCTTCAGTCTCTGGATCAAAGTCACCATCCACACATTGCAGGTGTCTCCTTCAGGATCTAGGATATGTGTCCATTAGCTTCCATTTAATAGTCCAGAAAAGCATGTGCTGTGGTGCTTTGGATCATGGTGAAACCCAGGAAAAGCGCAAGTCTGAACAGTAAGTAAAGATCCAGGTGTAGCAGAGCAGGATCTTGCAAGGAAGTACTTTGTAGCTTTCCAGACCACATGGCCTCCTTCCTCACTATGAACTACATCTTAAATGGCAGAAACCTTCCTCTCCTCTCTAAAATGTGTGGCCAAGACTGCTTCCAAGCCACTTGGTCAAGAAGCCCTGAATTGCTGCCATGCTTGAGTTTAATTCCTCACTCTGCTACTCCTCCATAACCCCATTTCTGACTCCTTCCACAATCTGCTTCCTCTGCCAGCCTTCACTTATCCTCTGCCTTTCTCAACTGCCATTGTTAGTCCGGGCAGGCTTGGCCTCCTGTTGTAAGGGAACTATCTTCCTGCCTCTCATGCATAAGAGCTGTAACCAGGAACCAGCTTCAGGTAGGTTAAAGTTACACCCATCTCCCTGGCCCCCTGAAGCAAGCAAACTATTTAGCATGACTATATAGTTACCCAGCTGTTATTGATATGCCAAGTACTTCTCCACTGTTCTATCCACTTCCCCATCCCCAAGCAATGGCTATGAGGGGGGTTCCTGTATTCCTTGGTACCCTAAGTTCTGAACACCCATTACATTAGGATAACTGGAGAGTTTATGTTTGTCTCAGTGTGTTTTGTGTTTATTTGGTATGTATATTATATCTGACATATGGAGGAGTGATTAACATAAGTAAGGTTTAAGAACTCATTAAGAAATAACATCCATGTAGTCATTTAAGTTAGAAATAAAGCTTTACGAGCACCTGAGAAGTTCCACCTATCCCACATGCTCAGCCCTCACCAAAAATTCCCTTCACTCCCTACTGAGGTAAAAATATTTCTGACTTTTTGATATTTACTCCCTTGCTTTAGTTAAAATTGTTATCATGTGCGTGACTTTTTAAGGTTTATTTCTTTTTAATCATTATATAAATGAACACACCTCCATATTAATGTGTTTTTATTCCAATTACTAACAATGCAACATTCTAACATAATGTACTTCTCATTTATCTTATGTATTGACTCCACTATTTAACTGAAATGCAAGTTCTCTGCTTTCAGAAGTAGAAGAAAAATTGTTTCAGTTTCATTTATTTTGGGGTTATTAGGCTCATATGTAATTTAATTTATGGATTCCTTACTACTCTAACAAATCTGTCTTACTTTTCATAGTGCTTTTTAATAGATTATTAATTTAATCAAGGGAGGTAAGGAAGGTAGCTCCAGACACTTATCCTGAAACATTAATTGAAATAAATTTTAACTATGTATTTCAATAATTAAAGCAGAAACACTTGGACTTCAGGGTGTTTTCCCCCTGTTGTGTTCTTTTACTGTGTAAATGATAAACACAGATGCAAAAAATAAATGCATTTTTAGACATGTGATTCTCAGTTTCAAAGGCTTCTCATCTATGCAACACTATGGAATATGCCACTTAATGAATTGTACTATAAAAAAAAGTAAATTACTGGTAGACATGAGGTAAAGTAGATATTGAGAACTACATTTCCCCCTGTTGCTGCTGTAACAAATTGCCACAAATTTAGTGGTTTAAAACAACATGAATATGCCCTGGCTGGTGTAGCTCAGTGGATCGAATGCAGGCCTGGGAAGCAAAGGGTCGCCTGTTCAACTCTCGGTCAGGGCGTATGCCTGGGGTGCAGGCCAGGTCCTCAGTGGGGGACAAATGAGAGGCAACCACACATTGATGTTTCTCTCCCACTCTTTCTCCTTCCCATCTCCTCTCTCTAAGAATAAATAAATAAAATATTTTTTAAAAACAACATGAATACTTCCACTTATCATTTTGAAGGTTCAAAATAAGTTTTGAGGGGTTAAAATCAAGGTGTTGGTAGATCTGGTTGGTAATGGATGCTCCAGGGTAGAATTCACTCCTTCCTATTTTAGTTTCTAGAAGCTGTAAGATTCCATGGTTTCTGACTGCTTCCAATTTTTCCTTCCATCCTCAGAGCACCCTCTCTCACCATCTCTGACCTCCTTTATCTCTCTTTTAAAAACCTGTGATTACATTGAAATCAACCAGGTAATCCAGGACAATCTTTCAAATCTCAAGGTTTTTAATTTGATCACATATGAAAAGTTTTACCCTAAAAGGTTAACAGAAACAAGTTTGAAGAATTAGAACACAGACATCTTTGGGGAGCCATTATTCAGCCTACCCTAATAACATGAGAACCTGAAGAAATAAAAATACAATAAAATGAAAAAAGATACCAGCCCCCTTGATACTTATACAGATATTTAAATAGTGGTGTTTACATAATTTGGGACTATATTTCTTTCCATATGGCTTAATCCACATTATTTGATTCTATAAGAAATTATAGCAAAGTTTCAGTCATATAAATGTTGCAAGTTATATTTTTAACTTAATAAAACATCAACAGTCAGAACATAGAACACATAATTACAGTTATTAAATAATAGGATGTATGCACTCTTCACATGTAAAATGATATTTTCACAAAAAATAAAAAGCATTAAATATTTTTAGAGAGGAGGAAAAGGAGAATTAAGGCAAATATTTTTTTTTTACTTTTAGGGCAAAAAATAAATTATTCTCTCTAAAAATGTTAAATCAAGATATTTAGATAAACATATAAATATGATTTTAAAGGCAGCTCTAGAAAGGAGAAAAAATTAAAAATCAACAAAATGTGAAGGTTGATTTGGAAATGGGCTAGTGAATTCACTAATGACTTCATCTTTCATAGTGGGAAGGGTACATATATTTTATAAAGTTGATGGACCTAGGGGAAAAATCTACATTTCATAAAGTTATAACGGCTACTTTTTTTCATTTATTTTTCAATGTAAATCAGAGATTGATTTCTGATTTTTCCTCTGCTCCATCTTAGTCTGCAGGGTTTTGGCTTTCCTAGGACTCATTTTTCAGGCTCCCTTCTCAGCTCTGTTTGGCCAAAAGGAAGCCCTGGAAAGTGGGGTTAAGGCAAAAGAAGCAGCCAGCTCTGCCTGGTAACCCCTGCATCAGACTATCTAAACCATAGGTGGCAAACACGAGGCCCATCAAGCCAAATCCAGCCCTCCACCTTGTTTTATCTGGCCTGTCACCTTGTTTCTACCCAGCAGCAGCGCTGAGCTCCTTGGCCCTAGTTAAGGAGTAGTTACCTTTATATAGTCCTAAAATTACATTCGGACCTTTGAGGCTGATGTGCTCCGCCCCCCATGAAAATGAGTTTCACATCCCTGATCTAAAGTTTGCCTCCTACATACAATATGCAGTTTACCCCTTCAGTGAGAACTTCAGCTCTTAGGACTGATGAACGCTATAATATCTGGGATCTAGTAGTACTTACTGTGCTGCTACTAATTATATACAGATCTGTTCTATTTTTTTAAAATAATAGTTCTGGTTAAAAACAGACAAAAATGAAACAAAAAAGTCTATTTTTAAAGTGAGGATATATAAGATAGCATTATTTGCCCCAGTTATATAAAGTGGTTATCAACAAACTTTTTTACTGCCTAAGGTGTGCAGGGAAGTATGTGAGGCAGTTGAGATATTTGTGCATATAAGACAGAATATTTGTCTAGAGAACTTACCCATGTCATATGAATATAAATACAATCAAAATATCTGTACACAGTAATAGTGATGAAGGCATTTGGGACAGAAAATCATGTAAGTATATACAGATTTTTTACTATGAAAAAATATAATTAGTCAAAATATCAAATTTAGCTTTAACCCAGATTTAAAAGTTGTATTATACTAGCCTTGCCTGGTGTGACTCAGTGGACTGAGTGCAGGCCTGTGAACCAAAGGGTTGCCAGTTTGATTCCCAGTTGGGGTACATGCCTGGGTTGTGGGCCAGGTCTCCAGTAGGGGGTGTGTGAGAGGCAACCACACATTGTGTTTCTCTCCCTTTCTTTCTCCCTCTCTCTAAAAATAAAAAGAATCTTGAAAAGAGAAAGTTGTATTATATCACTTATGTATTTTACATAATATAATGTAATATATATTTGTAATTTATTTTACTTCCTTACAAGCACAGTTCAACAGTAACTTTCTCAGACTTTCAGAGTTTTCACTAAATTGACAAGAAAATTAAATAAAACAAACTATCAATTCAGCTAAATAATTGGCCACAAGTCAATTCTGGCCAGAGCCTGTTTTGACTAAAATGGCTTGTTGTTTGAGGAAGTTAATATTTCAATTTAGTCAGTGCTTTTAAAGCAATTTCATGTGTATTCTAACAGCTTTTAGGGGGACTAAGGGATCCCATTTCTTGTTTGAGGCAGTAATGGAAAACTCTTTGAATGGTATACCCTTATAGTCAGAAGAAATCAATGGTACTCCAAATAAAAAATAGTAAACATAGTAACATTTTTTTTTGCAGCATGAGGTAGAATAAATTTAAGAGGTTAAAAGCCCAGGCACAGATAATTATACCTAAAATTGGTTAATTACAACTCAGATATAAGTGGAAAGTGCCCAACTGCAACTGAAATTGCTCAATTGCCTGAACAATTATCAAATTGCAGCAATAATTATTGGCTGCTATTTTTCTCTCTAAAATAAATTTATTACTCATTTATGTATTTTAAATCTCAAGTATAAATCATTACACTTTTGAAATTTGGTCCAAAGTATTGCTAGTTCCTATCTTGCTGATTTGCTTGAAAATATTTCTGAGTACTCTCTAAAATTGTGTTATAAACAAAATTATCAATCAGTGGACTCCGTATTATACCAGCATAATTAACTCTCTTCACATGCATATTGTATTCTGAGGATGTTTATAAGTTAGTGTTAGGCTTTTAAAAAAAGGTATCTGTAAAAGTTTATTAAACATACAGCATTAATTTTCATCTAATGAACTAGCATTATCAATCTTTGTTAAACAAAGTTACTTTTTAATAAATTGTTAATATTATATATGCATTGCTCTAAGTGTAAGACCATTTAAGGAATAAAAAGAAAACAATTGCAAAGTTTGATGTACAAATAATTTATTGTTTTCACATGATAGTTGCTCAAAATAAGTGATATATGTAATTAAGTTAAATTCCAAAAGTCAAGGATAGATGGATAACATAAATTCAATGGCCTCATAAAAACATTTGACACTGAGTGTAACTACTTCTCATTGCATCTCCACTATCTATTTTTTTCATAAATATTTCGGGCACAATTTTCTGCTGCTAAGGAATAAAAGCAATTGGAAGAGAGATTGTTGTTAAAGAATAGTTTAATGAGCAACATCTTTCAAGAAAAGAAAAAATATATAAAATTTAAAATAAATAAATAGAAATAGAGGGATGGAGAAAAGAAGAAAAGTTTTTGCTAAGCTAGTTGGAAGGATATGTTGAAGTGAAAACTTTTAGGTTGGAAACTTTTACTATGTACCATAGTAGCTTACCATGTCTATTAAAATGCATTTAATCCTGAGGAAAAAAATTGAAAAAAAAAAAAACAATCCCCACATTACCTGTTAATCTCTATTAGAAACTTGGCAATTAAACAACTTTTACTTGTATTTAATCATTCACACAACAAAATGCTAAAAGTGAAAATGTAGATAGTTCTTTGTCCCTTTTTTAAATTGTGGAAGTCATCTACTAAATTGGAAAGAGTAAATTTCAAGAATTCTAATACAAGTAATTGCCCACTTTAAATACAAAAATTTGGATGAATATTTTAGCTCCTCTTTCTTTGATTCTGTAATCTATAAATTGGGGGAATTATCTTATGGTTTGATTTCTATCCCCCCAATTTACATGTTGGTGCCCTAACACCTACACCTCAGAATCTAACCTTGTTCTTGAAATAGAGTCTTGGACATGTGATTAGTTACAATGAGGTCACACCAGAGTAGGGTGGACCTATTAATATGTATGACTGGTGTCCTCACAAAAGGAGAAGTTTGGGGACTATCATGCACAAGAAGAGAATGCCATGTGAAAATAAGCACAGATACTCGGGATACCCAGCAGAATCCCAGAAATACCAAAGACTGCCAGCGAACCACCAGAAGTTGAGACAGAGACATAGAAAAGAGTTTCCCAGACAAGCCTCAGAAAACACTTCCCAACTTTTAAAACACCTTAATCTCAGGCTTCTGGCCTCTAGAACTGAGAGAATATGTTTTTGTCATAGAAGCCACTTGATCTCTGATACTCTGTTACAGCAGCCCAAGCCAACATGGTCATGTCAGTGTTTGAGTTCCTGCTTCCTCATCAAGTGGGTACAAGTAGAGTAAATACTAAAGTGGCAAGAAGGCCATCAGAAGTGATTTTAACATACAGTAGTTTTTAATTTTTCTACCTTCAAATGAGTTTCTGAAAAGACCTTATCCATTTCTTCAGCAGAGGAAAGAAAACTTTTATCTGTGAAAGTCCTGGTAACATGCCTATGAGTTTGGCTTATTGTTGCATTGACTTTTGTTACTTAATATGCATATATAATTCATTTTTGCAATAGCTCATCTACACAAAACCTTAACTTTAGAGAGGAACACATTTCAGAAAAAAATTTTCTTAAAGGAATTATCTCCCAAAGCATTCTTATCATCTTTTCCCCCATGATCCCAACCTACTAGTGTCCTTATTCCTGGGGAAAAAATGAAACAATATGTAGAAGAAAATGTTGTTTAATTTAATAATGATCAAATGGTTAAAAGAAAAAGTACTATTTTAAATTAAATCCAAAATGTATGATAACAATTATAACAAGACAATTCTTCAATTTCTCAATTTGAAATTAATAGTCCATATTATGTTAAAATGTTATCATTTAGAAAGATAAAAATTCTGTGATTCCAATGTTTTCATTTAAGAGAGTTATACATCAGAACATAAACTAATTGGATACTTGTTTGATTTAATTTACTACATTTATTTTTATTATTTTAATTTTACCTATTAATAATTTATTTTGGTTTGGAGCAACATAGTGTATTTAATGTAATACTTAAATTAAAGTTTCAGAAAATTAACCTGATTCTTTCTTTTTTTTAATGTATAGCTTTCTCAGTGTCATTGGCAAATCATGTGAGGATCAATTGGATATTTCCTTACTGAGGACAATTATGGTGCCTGCTGGAAGGCAAACTCTCAGACTGAGATATACCAGTACTCACTTTCTGGTATAATAGCATTGAAAAGCCAAGTTGCACAGGCTGACCATATCCAGAGGGGAGGACTTAGGAGGATGAGGGAGGAAAGAAGGGGAAGGGTCTAACCAACGAACAGGTATAATGACCCTTGGACATGGACAACAGGGTGGGAATTGACTGTAGGAGTGGGAGAGTGTGTGGGTCAAGGGAGAGCAATGCAGGGAAATTGGGACAACTGTAATAGAACAACAATTTTAAAAAGTGAACAAAATATTTCAAAAAGAAAGTAAAAGAAGGAAAAAAACTTTTTTTCCAGAAAACATTATTTAAAAGCTGACACATCAATTTATTGCCACAAATTGTCAACAGTATCAGCTTTGCCATCAAGAACACATTACCTCTATCCACTACCAGGAGAAAACTGTCAACAATATTGATTACAAATATATCCATGCCAAGAAAAAGGTGAATGCTGAATTTGAGACACCAAAAAGCCTCAAAGACTATGGTTGCAAAATTGCACTACAGTCTTCTAGATTGCTTTAAAAAAAGACCTGAACTAGTTAATTCAGATCACATTATTTCTATAAATATTTGTTGACCTTTGCTTGTCAGGAACAAAGATTACAAAAGTGGAGACTTATCTTTACCACTAAAAGCTTGGTCTTAATATAACTGATTGTAGTGGTATTTTGGAAATAAATAGAAAAAAATAATATATGAAAATTTACATATCCAATTTTGATTAACACATATGTGTATTATATATTCCTTCATTATTGATAATGGAAGTAGTTCAACTACTTTGTAAGCAACTATTCTAATGGATATAAAATATTTATAATATTTCACCAAGTGTTCTAAATAAAGAATCTACAAGATGACAGGAAGCATATACTAAATCTAGATGTGGTCATTGCACTGTAATATAAATAGAAATGTTTGACATGTCTAACAATGGCAAATGTTAAAAGCATTATTAGAAATCTATTTGAGAGAAAACCTACAGCAGCTCAGTTTATCTTTAATATTTTAATTGTTAACATGATGTTATACTACAAAATGCAGAAGTAAAAGTGAAATTATCAGTTTATAGTCTTCCAAATAAATGCATATGATTCTTAAAATAATAACTTGCTATAATCTTTTATGCATTAGCACAATGATTATATAACATGATGTATTATAGAGAAAACAAAAAATTATATAATATAAACAAAAACTAGAAAGATTGAGTTCTTATGATCTATTTTAGGAATTCTTATTTTTTAGAATGGAGATATCTTACAATTTGTATAATGTTGCCACATGAACTACTAGTTTGAAACTCCAGTTTCGTTCATGGTTATTCATCCAGCAAAGATTTATACCACATGCCTTCTGCTAGCAGTGTATTAAGTGCTGGGAACCCATTAGGTAAAAAATCGTATTTTTATCTCAAGGATTCCAAGGTCTAGTAAATGGATTAATTTTAATACAGAGTCAAACATTTTTGATAGATTTACATACAAGTTGTTATAAGAGGTTATTGTAGAAGAATTTATCCCAGTCAAAGTTGCCCTGAAGAGCTTTTCCTGAGGAGGTAATATGTACAAATAACTTAAAAATATACTTGACTTTGATTGTTTTTTGTTTTATTTATTATATACAATTCTTATTTGAGCCTTTTATTTTTCTTAAAATCATTAAAAATATATACTTCTGGTTAAAAATCTATCCCTCTTACATACCATTACTCTACCATATTCATCATCAGGAAACACACGTATCTATGTAGCCTCCTTTCTGGTAAAGGTAATGAGATAAACAATAAGATACAAATTGTTTTACCACTTCAAATTTTGACTTGGAAACTACCTTAAGACATTTAGTACTAGATTAACTGATAAATAGCAATACCATGCATAATATCAACAATATTACATGATAAATAAACAACAGTAATAATAAAGAGCTACATGTATTCTATTTTTGGTTGCTTGAGTGATCATGAAAAATATAGAATTTAAATAACCCTATTTGTAAAAGAATTAATAAAGTAAAGAATAATGTTGAGATTATTGGGGGGAACTTGGTAATACAGTTAAATTTACAATTTTAGTAGTACTGTGTTTTATTTTGCTCTTTGATAGAAATAGACTCATACAAGAGTGAAGTGGAAGCAGAGACAGAGGCAAACAGCCTTAAATAATGAATAATGGGCTTGGACTTCATTTTAGATATCAGTATTATTCAGACTTCCACTTTTTCCTAGAGGAAACAAGTATTAAGAAATTTTATTGCACTTCTAAAATTATACCTCAAAGCCCATCATAAGAAGCAAATGAAGTCAAAGCTACTTTTTTGAAGCAGCAATGAGTTGATCAGAATCCCATTGCTTCTTGACTCCTGTACCCCCTAAGAGGACCAGAAAGGCCAATTTGAATGTCTCTGCCTCTAAAGATTAAAATAACCTTTGAAGTGTTAGAATACGTCTTTGTTTAATGGGACTTGGGGTGACCTTCAAAGAAGTTCTTAGAAGGAGTATTGATATATTATATAATCTAATCACCAGACCCCATTCAACTTTTGCCAGTCATCAGAATAAATCAATAGCAAAATTATTCTGTTCAGAATTACACATTGCATTTAGTTGTCATTTGTCTTTCGTTTCTAACATTCTAAAATGGTTCCTTAGTCTTTTATTGACTTTCATGGGCCTGACACTTTTAAATATTTTTAGCCAGTTATTTTGTAGTAGTACATCTATCGATTTAGGTTTCATGATGCTTCATAATTAGATTCAGCTTATGCATCTTTGTCGGGAATACTACGGAAGTGATGTTGCATTCTTCTCATTGTATCTTATTAGGATGTACTAGGGACATAATTGTGTCCCCCACCACCCAATTCATACTTTAAAGTCCTAAACCCTAATTGGTTATATGAGGGGAGACCCAAAAACAGAATTTATGTATAAAAATTGTGTATTTATTCTTAAATGTTTAAACTTCAGTCATCTCCAAGCGTTCTTCATTTGATGTAATACTCCTATCAAGATGTTTTTCCAATGCTCAAAACAGTTTTTGAACTCATCAATTTTGACACATTTTAGGGCTTCTGTCATTTTTTGTTTCTTTTCTTTCATGTAGGCAAAACATTTCCCTTTGTGGACTGTTTTCATCTGGGGAAACAAAACAAAAATCGCTTGGGGATAGATCAGGTACATAGGGAGAGGGCACAGGGGTCATGTCATTTTGGGTCAAAAACATATGAACACTTAGCACAGTGTGTACAGAAACCTTCATAAATCATCCATCATGAAATGGGCAAAAGCACTGAATATTAAAAAGAATTCACTGAAGCCAAACACAGCCAGCTAGTACACTGAATCAGATGGCTTCTTAGAACACTTGCCTAGTGGGGGAAGCCTCTACTGAAAGGGGCCTGGCCTCCAGATAATAATTCCAGTTTGGGGGGTCTTCCCTTGTATTTGGAAACAGGGCCTTTAATTAGGGTTAGGGGGTATAATAAGAGTAGAAATATAATCCAAAAGGATTTATAGCCTTATAAGACGAGGAAGAGAGAGATCTTTCTCTATATGCACTCAGAGAAAAGGTCACATGTGAAAAAAAGTGGTAATCTGCAAGGCAGGAAAGAAACCTCACCAGAAACCAAATCCTTCCAGAACCTTTACCTCGAATTTTCTAGTCTCACAGAAGTGTGAGAAAATATTTCTTATTGTTGAAGTCACCCAGTCTATGGTATTTTGATATGATAGCCTGAAAAAAAGACAGGTGGGATGTGTTTCAATTTGTCCCATGACTAATGATGTTAGTAACTACATAAAGCGATGTGTGCCTGGCTTTTCCATTACTTCCTCTATGTAATTAATAAGTATTTTGTGAGAGAATACTTTGAAACTACATAAATATCTAGTTACTAATTGACTCAATATATTCTATTTGTATCTTATGGAGAAAAGGTTTTCTATTTTATTCAATAGTTTATAACTTATTACTATAATTATATTGTTATCCTTCTGTTACCATTGGAAGATCATTCAAGCTGGCTTTCATGTTTTTTTCTTTTTATTTGTCCCAATATTTTTTGAGCATTTCCTTGCTTTCTGGCACCACAAGATGTTCTCTATTCTTATCCTTTATTTACCCTGCCCAACCTAGCCATTTCTCAAAGGGTACCTTGTTACTTTCAGTGGAAAATAGTATTTAGAAGTCGATTCCTGAGCAATGAGTGTCCTAAATACTATTGTGAGCAGCTCTCAGGTTATAGACATTATATCTATTCATATATATATATATATAAATATATATATATATATATGTTATATACAGAGAGATAGATATAAATGCAGGCATAAACGCAGATATTAATTAATTAATATCTGGAAATTTAAAGGTTTGTCAATACCAAGGGTTAACAATTATATAAATATATATTTACATATACATGTTATACACATATATATTTCTGACATTCCACAATGCATATACAACAGGTTTTTTACAGTTACATTTATCCTTGAGTTATATTCTACTAGGGATAAAATCAATATGCACTATAAAAAGTTTTACTATATACTGCAAATAAATAGAATTAAGACCTTACAAGAGAAAAAAAAATACCTGGCAATTAATTTCAGAAATGTGCAGAGCTTCTGTAACCAAAACTAAGGCTTTCCTGAGACAATAAAATTATTTTAATAGTAAAAGTATTAAATTATAGGGGTGAGGAAGATGGCAGCGAAATAGGTGGGAGCGGAGTCCACTCCCCCCTGCGCACAGCTGGAACACCTAGCTCATCTTCTGAGGAGCAGAGTGAACAGCCAATGGTATCTCAGCATATATGAAGATTGGAGGCCAAAACTGTAGAAGACATTGAAAAATCAGACTGTAAGGAGAGTGCTTCAGGGCAATAAGTTCCCTGAGACCAGCACAGGGACCAGAGTGGCTCCAACACTAGGCCTGGTGCACACTAGGCCTGGTGCATGCCAGGTCTGTCACAGGATTCTTGGGAGAGAGCCAGGTCAATGGCTCCCTCCCCTGCCGAACAAGGTTTGAGCAGCACCCGAAGGGACCTGGATGCTTGAAGTCCTAGTGGGAGAATAAGGACGAAGTGGAAAAAAACACAGGGGTGATGTTGTACCCACTGTTGTACCCACTAGGCACCGTCTGGGAAGAGTTGGGCCCAGATGGGCCCTGACCCAGTTAGCCCCTGGTCTGGTTGGAGAATTGGGCTGTGTGAGAGGCCAAGCGCTTGTTTGGAGTGGCATGCTTGAATAGGAGAAAATTTTTTAAAGAAACAGGAAAAAGAGGCACTCAGTGGCTGTTTGCGAATTTTCTTACAGCAGCTGTCCCCACCTCCCCTGCCTGCACCTGTGAAGCCTCTGCAGCCTCCTCTCCTGCCAGAACTGCAACTGCAACCGTACCCATGTCCATAAAGTCTGAGGGCGTCCAACCGTGTCCAATACCCCAGAAATGCACAACAAACCTGGTTGTCCCTTACCCCAACGCAGCTGTCACCACAGCAGCTGAGGCCCACATGCCAGGCACCGCAGCCCCAAGACTGTTTCCACTGCAGGAGCAGAGGCCAAGCTCTCATGCTTGCAGCCCCAGGGGCGGAACGTGCCTGACCCTGCTGTCCTGGCTGCTGCTGCAGCTGCCGCAGCAGCGGAGGCCACACACTCACACCCAAAGCCCCACCCCCCAAGACAGCGCGCACCCAAACCCCGGGCCCAATGGCTGCCAATCCCATCCCAGCAGTGGAAGCTGAGAGCTCATGCCTGCAGGCTTGGGGACAGAGCACCTGACCCTGCTGCCCAGGAGGCAGTGGGATGGGTTCATGAGCTCAATCCCACCACCCCCAGGCACAACAGCAGAGGAGGTATGTGCCTGCAACTGATGTGCAGGCACGGGGGTGCCCCTGCCCTGCTCTGCAGGGCCAACCGGCTCTCTTAAGAGGAAGGCAGAGACCCCCCTGAAGAGAAGAACAGCAGGGCTCAGGGAGTCAGCAATCCCCGGAAAGACTTAACTCAGTGCAGGGCGCTGAACTACCCTGAAGAGACTCCAAGAGTCCCTAGCATCTAGGACAGCAAAGAGCGAGAGGGTGGTGTGTCAGTTGCCCCTAATTGGTTCACCTCAAGGACAGCACAACTGGTGGACTGAAGACATAAGCCGGGCTCAGAAGGGCACTGGGGCTTGGCATCGAACCGAGGAACTGGACCCGAGGCTGTGCAACTGCCAAGAGTGTGCTGAGGCCTGGCTCCCATATCCGCAAAACCACAGGAACGGAGAAAACTGGAAGTAACGCCCCCCCCCCACCCCCAACCCTCCGCCGTCAGCCAACTGCAGCCTGGAAGACTAGAAGGACTGGCTTGGCTTGTTCAAGCCAGCAGGAGGCTTCTTCTTCTCTTTCAAAATTCATTCTTCCTTTCTTACCTTCTTTCTTTTTTAAAATTATTTTTCCTCCCTTTCTTTTTCTTTTTTTTTTTCTTCCCACAAGTAACACAATAAAACCTGGAGCTGTGAAAGGACCAGAGTTAGACCCAAAAAGGGGTCATCTCAACAATTAAGTCAGGGAGACAAATTTCACCTTGTTCCTCCAGAGAACTTGCAAGTTATTGTATATCGTATTTTTATTATTTTTTCATTATTTTTACATCTTTTATTTTATTAGTATTTTTTTTCAATTTTTTTATTTAATTATTTTTCGAGTATAGTTTTCTGTCTATTACTCCCATCCCATCCCACCCCCCATCCTCCCCCCTCCCTCCCATTTCCACCCTTCTCAGTTGTTGTCCATGTATCCTTTATATAGGTTCCTCTAAATCCCTCCCTTATTTCCCCTGAAATTAGTATTTTTATTTATCTTCTTTCTGATTAGTTTTCTTCTCTTGGTTCATTAAATTGCAGTGTTTGACTGGTTTCCCTTGTTCTCTCTTTCATAGTGTATTTTTAATTTTCCGTCTTTCACTTCACTTGTGTTCCAATAGCACACTACTCTACGCCCTATACTTACTATTCTTGTTATTCAGATCACACAGATTCTGTTATATGATTCTTGCTCCATTACTATTGTAAATCATTGCTGTTCCATACAAATGTAAATACTACATAGTACCCCTCCCAGATCTTTGCTCACTTGACTGTTTGCTGAACTCTATTACTGTAGTGGCTAACTCTGTTCTCTCACACACAACACCTATTTTCAATCTTTTACTCTCACTTTACCTCATGATTTGACCTCCCACAAGCTCACTACTTTCTAGAGCCAACTCATAATCCTTCCCCCCACTAATAAGAGTCTTATCTTTTTCCCACCCTTTGTAAAAAGTGGCTAGTTGGGTGAAATATCATGGTTAATACTGTACATATGCAAAAGATCTCCTATCTCTTCTCTACAGGTTGGTACTTTAAATACCATAGAATATACTCCCACTGTCTTAAACCATTTTGCCTTCCCTCTCCAACTGATCACAAAAAACATAAATGGGAGCTGTAAACACCAGTATACCTGCTAGAAGAGGAAACACATCAACAAAGGACCCACCAACAGATAACAACAGAAGAAAGTGAAAGAGGGAGGGAAGCCACACTAACCTCAGTACAGGACCTATCTGGAAATACAAAAAAAAAAAAAAATGGTGGAGAAATTACCCAGAACAAATGACTGAACAAGAGCAAGAGAGATTCCTCAAAACCTCATGCAGACTAAAGAACCAGCTCAACACAATCTGTCCATACCTACACAACAGAATAAACCATCCAGCTGGATGGAGTGACCAGCTGGAGGGGAAGATCCATCAGAGAAAGACCGAACAACAATCAAAACCCAAATACAAACACAGCAACAACTTAAAGGATAGCCCAAGACCAGTGAGCTCCAGAGATCAAGGAGACTGCATCACTGAATCTCACAGGTATTATACAATAGAAGTTCACACCATAAACTCAGGGAGTCAGAACAGATCAATTTAAGAAGCTGAGGCTAACAAGAAGAGTCTCACAAACAATGGGAAGACAAAGAAACAGTCCCAAAATGAAAGGAAAGGAGGAAGCCTCAGAAAGAATACCAAATGAAGTAGGGGCAAGTCAACTTTCAGATATTGAATTCAAAGCCATGGTCATGAGGGAACACAATAAGCTGACAATGAATTAGGAGAAACTACAGGGAAACTACAGTGAACTCACTGCAAACTACATCAATATGAAAAAAAGAAATAGAAACGATCAACAAGGGTCAAGAGGAAATGAAGAGTACAATTTCTGAATAAAAGAACACAAGAGAAGGAACTAAAAGCAAGATAGCTGAAGCAGAGGATTGGATCAGTGAGATGGAGGACAAGGTAGAAAAAAACACTCAGAAAGAGTAAGAAAAGGAAAAGAGACTCTGAAAGAATAAAGAGGGAATAAGGGAAATGCAGGAAAACATAAAACATAATAATATCCCTATAATATGGATAGGGATAATACCAAAAAAAGAAGAAGAGCAAGGGATAGAACACCTGTTTGGAAAAGTAATGATGAGAAACTTACCTAATTTGATGAGAGAGAAAGTCACACAAATCCAGGAAACACAGAGAGTGCCAATCAATTATTATCAATAACAAACAAAAAATAAATTGTAAAATAATTTAAAAGTTTTAATTTTCATAAAGGCAAAATGTTAGTAATAAATATTTCAAATTAAAGATTGGCAAAAATGAAGACTTCACACAGGAAATATCAGTGAACAACATTGGAACTGCTCAATCTGATAAAGGTTTTAAAATTGATCATAATATAAAAAGAAACTATTTTAGAGGGGTATAGTGCTTTTGTATTTCTTAGTTATGATTTCCAATCACTATTGAGAGTACAGCATTTAATATAGCTACTTGAAGAGATTAAATGTGACCCAGTTAGCTGGGAAAGGTTTTAATTTATTCCAAAGCAAATGAGATGTTGAATGATGGGTGAACAATTGTTTTGATGAAGGAACCAGATTTACAGTTGTGTTGGAGTTGGACCAAATTCCTAGAATTTGTCAGAATTAAGACTACACTGTCCCCTCAAAGTACGAAACTGATGTGGGATCACCTGGGTTCTGTTAGTAGGACCATCTGGAAAAGGGAAGAACGACAATGGGAAAAACCTGGGGATACTGCATGATTAGGGACAAGACAAGGTAACAAATTGCCACAGGTGAAACCAAAGTCCAAGTTCAGCTGCCTGTCACAATGAAAGCCAGACTCACAAGACAGGTGCCAGTGAGTGGTTTATTTGAGTTCTGGCCTTTTGAGAAGGAAGGGAGACTGCTGGCCTCAAAAACATGTCTTAACATCTCAGTGCAGGCAGAAGTTTTTACAAGGAAAGAGAGGAAAGGCAGAACAAAGAGACTAGGGAAGAGGCTATGGGCATGCAGGCAGTGTCCTTGCTGGTTCCCATAGGGATCTTTAATGTCAACATGCTGGAACTGGTCAGCACCAGCCAAGGTTCCCCAGCTGGGCAATGTGCATCAGCTGAAGGTGTGGTCAAGGCTGTTTCAGTACATGCAGGGACCAGGACTACTGATGCCTGCCTTTCTTTATGCTTATAAAGAAACTGTCAGTATGTGAATTCTTTTTATGACTCTGACAGTACATTTTATTCTAATTCTATTCCATGATAAATCAGAGTAGTGCAAAGTTTTTATCCCCTGTTACACCAAGAATTAAGTCACAAGGAGAGTCTAAGTCAAGGAAACTGTGTTTGAGAAATCTGGGATGATGAGAATCGCTAGAAAACCCACAAAGGCAGCTGTGAGAGAAGGAGCCAGCCTGCCCCTTCTAGATCTACAGCACATAAAGCCCACTCACAAAACTACCAAAACGATTTTCTTATTTATTTATTTTTTTTAATTTAATTGTTGTTCAAGTACAGTTTTCTGTCTTTTGTTCCCAGCCCAGCCCACTCCTCAGTGCTTCCCACCTCCCTCCCATTTCCACCCCTCTTAGTTATTGTCCATGTGTCCTTTATACTAGTTCCTGTAAATCTTTCCCCTTTTCCCCTGAAATTCCCTCCCCTCTCGCTTCTGGTCACTGTCCGCCTGTTCTCTATTTCAGTGTCTTTGGTTATATTTTGCTTGCTTCTTATTTCCCTCTTGTTCTTGGTCTTTCATGAGTTCTAGCTTCCATCAGGTATCTGAAGCCAATGTAGGGATTAGTAAAATAAGGAGTAGAAAGGGAATTTGATCCAGCTATATTATTTTCCCTGAAGCAGACTGAAATATGTCCTAGCACAGAAGGGAGTGTACACCAAGTACAGAGTCACAGTTGTTTATTATAATCTAATTTTGATGAAGTCACTAAACATTTGTTAAGCCTCACCAATATTGTATACACAGATATCACTATATAGATTTCAGATTGGACTTGCAAATTCTGACATCAATACATGATCTATCTATTATACATTAAGCACAATTAAAATGAAAACTTACTATTTAAATTTAATAATAATTAATGACCTGGTTCTCATGGTTCAGTTTCTGTGATTTATGAAGTAAATAAGTAAAACATTTTGAAACTGATAAAAAACAATTATATCATAAAATACTATCAATTTAAAAGCTAAAAATCTAGTCATTTTAATTGCTTAAACCTTTCTTCTAAGACTGTATTTCAAATTAGAACTATAAGGGTTAGAGTTGATATTATTTATCAGGGCATTGAGTTCCAGGTCCCTTGATTGGTTAAATTCAACTTATTATGGGGTTATCTTATTTTAAACATAATATCATATCAGTACTAATTTTATGATTTAATAAAGCTCTCTTCATTTGATAGATTCAGAATTCATTTATGTTTTTTCTTTCATTTAACTAATTATTCAACAGATAATTATTCAGCACTCAGTAAGTATAAGGACTATTCTCTCTGGGACCTGGGGTTAAAGCAAGGTATGAAATACACAAAATCTATTCCTCCAAGAGCTTAAGAGTATAGTGGGAAATATCACAAGGGAATGAAACAACTAAAAAAAAATCTGAATAAGAAGATTGTCCCTGAAATAAAATGTAATTTTATTTTATTATTATTATTTAATTTAATTATTTTTCAAGTACAGTTTTCTGTTACTCCCATCCCATCCCACCCCCCATGCTCCCCTCATCCCTCCCATTTCCACCCTTCTCAGTTGTTGTCCATGTATCCTTTATATATGTTAGATCTGATGGCATAAAGTCACAGATATGTGAGCAGTAGTCAAGAAAATTTGGAAAAGATCATGCTAATATGTAGAAACAATATTCCAGAAAGAGGTACAAGCAAATGCTAGTCCTGAGGCAGGAACAAGCAAGCATGAACTGTTTAAGAAAATACAAGGAGGTCTGTGTGTCTATAGCAAAGTGATCTTGGGGAAGAAGGGTGGTCAAAAATAAGAAAAGAGTGTTGTTGGAAGCAACCTAGGTGTCTATCAGTAAATGAATGGGTCAAAAAACTATGGTACATTTACACAATGGAGTTCTATGCAGCAGAAAGAAAGAAGGAGCTTCTACCCTTTGCAACATCATGGATGGAAATGGAAAGCATTATGCTGAGTGAAATAAGCCAGGCGGTGAAAGACAAATGCCATATGATCTCACCTTTAACAGGAACCTAAACAACAAAACAAACAAGCAAGCAAAATATAACCAAAAACACTGAAATAGAGAAAAGGCTGACATTGACCAGAGGGGAGAGGGGAGGGAATTTCAGGGGACAAGGGGAAGGATTTACAGGAAGTAGTATAAAGGACACATGGACAAAAACTAAGGGGGGGGGGTAGAAATGGGAGGGAGGTGGGGAGCACTGTGGGGGTGGGCTGGGATGGGAGTAAAAGACAGAAAACTGTACTTGAACAACAATTAAAATAAATTAAAATTTAAAAAAAGATTTTGTCAGAAACAGGTGCCAGGTAATGTGGAACATATGGTGTCCTGATAAGGGCTGCAAATTTATTGTAAGTGAGGCAGGAAACCAGACAAGAAAGGCTAGGACACGAGTCCTAGCCAAGGAGTGACCTGAATTTTCAGGCTCATTCTGGCTTTTGTGTGGAGACCAGACTATGAGGAGAAACCTGAAAATAGCCAGACCAGCTAGAACTCTGGAGGGAGAGATTAAGTGACTAGGCCCAGTTTGGCAGTGATGTAGGTGTCAAGAAGGGGTCAGATTGTGCATATCTGAAGACAGAGTATTCAGTTTTTCCCAATAGCTTTGCCATGGAAAGTGTGCAAATAAATGGGGTCAAAGAGGAAGCCAAAGACTGATTTACTGAATGGAGGCAATACTTATTCAAAGAAAACTATGGGACAAGCAGGTCTGAGGAGAAAAAAGCAAGAACAGATTTCTGGACTTACTTTGTTTGTTATGTTTATGTCTAAGAGCAGTTAGAAGTTATATAACTTTTCTATTTTTCTCCTTAAAAAACAGCTACATGACCTCCATTAATAAAAATAGATGTTAATTTTACTAACAAATGAAATCAATTGATGCAAAATAATTATATATTTCAGGACTGAATGGAAAGAGCTTTAAAAAGTTTAAAATTGTGGGATAAACAAGAATATATATGCATGTGCTATACCTTGTAATTTAATAGATAGACATAGACCAGGGGTGTCAAACTCATCTTCATGGGAGCTACATCAGCCTTAGGTTGCCTTCAAAGGGCTGGAATAGTTTTAGGACTGTATAAATGTAACTATTCCTTAACTGTTAAGGAGCTTAAATTGCATTCAGCCTTTTGAAGGAAACCACAAACCTGATGTGGCCCCCAGAGAAAGTGAGTTTGACATCCCTGGCATAGACTAAGGTGCTTACACGTATTTTGTTTGTTTGTTTGTTCTTTGAAGCTTAATACAGATAATTTAAGTAATCACAATTGCACTCCCTCACAGACACTATAAAACTGAGTTCACATGTGGAAGACACACTAAGAAGTAATTGGTGACACAGAAATAAAGGAAGATGCTAATTACTGCCACTCTACTGGCGACCAAACCTACAAGCCATGTGACTATGGAGATTGACATTAAAAGCATTGGGCAACATGCCCATTTCCTGTCACTCAACCACTCAGTGACTGTTATTCCCAGCCCCTTAATAAGTAGATGTCAAGACAGGACTAACTGAGCAAGGGTTTTATTAGGGAAAGTGCCTGTGAGAGAGTAAACAAAGTGAGGCAAGTAGAGTATATTCCCACTCTGAATGAAAAAGAGACAAAGGGAAGCTAGCTTATGTGCTATCTAAAGAAGTTTCAACAGGGCCCTAATGAAGTGCTTGAACCAAGGTCATTTGTCAAAGTTGTCTCCTGTTTCCCAGAAATATGCCCCCTTAGTATCCTTGGATTACTCCATTTCTGGGTCAAAGATGCCATGGGCATTGTGGCCTCAGCATAAAGGCAGTGATGCAATTTAAAGCCCAGTAGCTGAGGCCCTTGACCAATGACGACCTGTAGTTGGAGACAAAAGGCTTGTCCCATGAAGTACTGTCTGTAGATTAGGTGTATTTTCCATTAGAAGGATGCTTATGAAAAAAGATAACTCCCACTATTTTATGAGTTAATTGTCAGGAACTAATATTAACAAAGTAAGAATTTTAAATAAGCTCACTATCTTAGTTTGTTCAGGCTGATATAATAAAATATCATGAAATGGTGGCTTGTAGAAAACAAACATTTATTTCTCACAAACTAAGATGTTCATGATCAAGGGACCAGGAGATTTGGTGTCTCCTGAGGCCTATTTTCTTTTTCAGTGCTGTTTTTTCTTTCTCGTAGTCTCAAAAGGCAGAAGAAAACCACAGAGCTTTCTAAAGCCTCTTCTATAAGGGCACTAATCCTGTTGATAAGGGTTCCACCCTAATGATCTAATCACCCTCAAAGGCTCCACCTCCTAATATCATCACCTTAGGGGTAAGGATTTCTACATGTGAATTTGAGGGGACACAACACTCAGTCTACAACACTTACATGTATTATTTTGAAAGCACCCATCATACCCCAAAACCTAGGCCAATTGGCTCAGAGGCATTATAATGTAAAACTATAATCATTTGGGTTCAAAGATAATAATCATCACAATAATAATAATATGGAGCCAATAATAGGTTTTTAGATTGTAGGCTTATTTCTTAGGAATTAACATATTTAACCTGTTAATGGGTAAGTTCTGTTATTATAGATAATTTTATAAAGGAGGCATCTGAGACACAGGGAAGTTACGCAACCTCTCTAAAGTCGCTTAGTTAGTGAATGGGAGCAGTCAGTTTTCCAAACAATGCATTCCGAGTCCAACAACTTGATTCGTAGCCACTATGATGTCTTTGTTATCCTATGGGTTTTACACCATTAGGAAATGATTCACAGAAATTATTTATTTAGAACATGTTCTTAAAATTACTACTTACATTGTTTTGATCATAGCAAGTAAATAAATTATTTCTTTAATTTCAAAATCTATAGCTTCATAGCAACCATTATCAAATATTCAACATCATGCTTCTAAGAAGAATAAAAACCACATATTCCAGTAAACATAACCAAGATTAAGTGAAAAGTAGCTTTTTAGAGGGGGCTGCCTATTACAGAGTTGGTTTTGGCACATTGTTTAAACATAGCTTTGAAAGTAGTTTATCAGTAACAACACAATTCACTTTGGTTGAATGATGATTTAAAGGGTTTTTGAAAATCTGAATCACACCTTGTCAATATGTTAACAAAATAACAATAAAAGCACTATAAGCAAAGGGCTTCTTATATCCTAGATAATTATAATTCTTTTTACACTGAGCATGTCAAATAGCACTGATTTTTGCTATGAAAGCATCATTAAATTTTTACAAGTTTGTGAAAGTGTGTAAATACAGCTCTTGTGAAGTGTAACATATAATACAGGCATACCTTAGTACTTGTCAATTTCAGAACTTGTCAAACCCTGTACTTGTTGCATTTTGATGAGAAAAAAAATGTTTCAGCACTCAGCGGATGCTTGCTTCGGACTCCTCACACTTGGCTAACATGTATGAGTCATGCCCCGCTCTGTAAGAGAAAATGACTCATCTTTCAGTATTCAACAGTTTTAGCACTTGTCACGAGTTCTGGAACAAATTAATGATGAATACCACTGTAGTTTGTTGAGTACCTTTTACTTTAATAGAAAAAAATAGGCATAAGTACTGCCAAATCATATCTTTTTTAGGAAAAAATCATCCTATCTCTGATAATATTGAAACATATGGGAACTCAGAAATTGATAAAATCATGATTTACCTGAATATGTTCACTTAGTAAAAAAATCTTTCAAATATAGTGTTTGGTTTTGGTTTAATAATTGATATCCATCTATACAACAACTTGAATCCAAATAATTATGTTCAATCATAGTGTCATGAAAATAAGTGACGTTTAGGGTTCAAACTACATATACATGCAAAAGTAGGTGTTTTTAGTTCTTTTTATTTTCATTAAATTCATTAGACTCACATTGGTTAATAAAATTATATAAGTTTAAAATACACAATTCTATAACACATCATCTATATATTTTATTATGTGTTCACCACTCAAAATCATATCTTTTGTCACCATATTTTGATAAGGACCTCCCAAAGGCAGACATTGGTGAGTAAAATACTGTGACTGAAAGACTCATTCCTAAGTGTAGAGGTATTATAAACCTACTAGTTATTTTTTTTAGTTTTTTAATGTTTATTTTTCAATTACTGTTGATATTTAATATTATATTAGTTTCAGGTGTACAGCATAATGATTACACATTTTTGGGAAATGAACCCCGGGATAAATCTGGTACCCACTTGGCAACATTATTGACTCTATTCCTCATGCTGTACTTTACATACCCATGACTTTGTTGTAACTACAAATTTGTACTTTTATTTTATTTTATTTTATTTGGTTATTCATTTTTTCCCAATTTTTTATTTAATTATTTTTCAAGTACAGTTTTCTGTCTATTACTCCCATTCCATCCAACCCCCCATCCTCCCCCCTCCCTCCCATTTCCACCCTTCTCAATTGTTGTCCATCTATCCTTTATATAGGTTCCTCTAAATCCCTCCTTTATTTCCCCTGAAATTCCCTCCCCTCTCCCCTCTGGTCACTGTCAGCCCTACTAGTTATTTTTTTAATCAAACTTTATTGGGGTGACATTAGCTAATAAAACTGCATAGTTTTCAAATGTATAGTTTTATGATACACAACTTATATATTGCACTGTGTGCCTACCACATAAAGTCAGATATTCTTCCATTACCATGCATTTGATGTCCCCACTTTGTTCTTTACTACCATCCCACCCGACTTCCAGTTAGTAACCACCACACTGTTCTCTGGGTCTGTGTGGTTTATTTTTTGTTTGCATGTTTGCCCTATGCACATTTGTTACTCTAAATCTTTTTTCATTTTATTTATTTATTTATTTTTAGAGAGAGGGGAAGGGAAGGAGAAAGAGAGGGAGAGAAACATCAATATGTGGTTGCCTCTTGCGCACCTCCTACTGGGGACCTGGTCTGCAACCCAGGCATGTGCCCTGACTGGGAATCAAACCTGCAACCTTTTGATTTGCAGGTCGGCACTCAATCCAGTGAGCCACACCAGCCAGGGCTGTTACTCTCAATCTTATATCCCATATATGAGTAACGTGGTACTATTTGACTTTTCCATCTCACTCATTCTGCTTTGCATGATATTCTCAAGATCCATCCATGTTTCTGTAAATGACAATATTCTATATTTTTTATGGCTGAGTAGCATTCTATTGTATATCAATATCATGTCTTCATTATCTAATCTCTCAAAGGACACTTCAGTTATTTCAACATCTTAGTCCACAAAAGACAACAAATAGCCAAAGCAATTCTAAGGAAAAAATAAAAATAAAAATAAAGCTGCTTGTACCACATTACCTGACTTCAAATTATACCATAAAGTGACAAAAATCAGAATAGCATGGCAGTGGTAGGTAAATAGACACACACACACAGAAACAGAACTGAGAACTCAGAAATAAACCCACATGGGCAAAAAATTTTTGACAAAGTAGCTAAAACTATACAATGGAGAAGAGAAAGCCTCTTCAGTAAATTGTGCTTGGAAAATTGGAAAACCACACACAAAAAAAGTGAAGCTAGATTATAGTTTGTGTTGTGTACAAAAATTAATTCAAATGGATCAAAGACCTAAATATAAGACCTAAAACAACAAAAAAATTAAATAGAAGAAAACATAGGTACTAAACGTATGAACCTTAGTCTTAGAGAAGATTTTATGGATTTGACTCATTTTTGTTTTTAAAACAATTGCCTTTGGAACAAAAATAGATTCATCTATGAATATTATACAGATTTATCATATTAGATGTTTTTAAGACATTAATTTTTTAAAGTACTAAAAAAAAACCAAAGGCGCCCAAGCACATAAGTTTACATGGAGCGGTAGACAGGATTTTCATAAAAAGCCAGAGGCTAATATGAAAAAGGCATAATTGCACTATAATGGAAGTAGTTAGACATAGTTATCAGAAGCCATTCACACACTTTATGAAATCATATCTTTCCCCTTAAAAATACTTTGTTGCAGAATTTGCCTAATTTGACCAAAAAAATGAATAAGTAGCATATCAAAGACATCATTTTGCCACCTACAGTGTATGTTCCCCCAGAATATAAGTTCCACAATGAAAGTGACATTTCTATGTTATTCACTTTGATTGTCTCTTCTCTCAGTCATAAAATGATAATGAATGAGTATTCAATTTAAAAAATTGTTAACTGACTATAGACGTACTTTTTCCTTGTTTATCTAAGATGAAAAGGTCATTGGTAAAAGTCCCTTAAAATTATATTTAGTTTATGACAATACATCAATATTAAATTGGTAGAACATCATTTAAAATATCTGTGTAACTCAACTTCACTCGATGTAACTTTAATGAGAGGGAGAATATCTTCTGCCTAGGTAATATTACTTTGTAACAGTGTATTGGAGGAACAAAAATACTCTATAAAAGCTTCTACTTTTACCTAAAGGATTGTGATGAGGACACTTCTGGCCAAGATGGAGGCATAGGTAGACATACTGTGCCTCCTTGCACAACCAAAAGGAGGACAACAACAAATTTAAAAACAAAAACAACCAGAAATGACAGAAAATGAAATTGTATAGAAGTCTAACAACCAAGGAGTTAAAGAAGAAATATTCATCCAGACAGATAGGAGGGGCGGAGACAGGGAGCCATGCAGAGTCCTCTTGCCAAGGTGGTGGCTGGTGGACCAGATGAGGTGGTGCCTTCCGGGCTGGGAATTCCCACTTTTGCATGCAGATTAATTGGGAGGAACAACTGGGGAGTGAGATAGACTGCAAAACCCATGGTTCCAGCCTGGGGAAATAAAGCCTCAAAACCTCTGTCTGAAAATACCTGTGGGGGTTGAGGTGGCAATGGGAAAAGCTTCACAGGAGAGTGAAGAGACTCACAGGGTCCTAGAATGTATACAAACCCACTCACCTGGGAGTCAGCAGCAGAAGGGCCCAATTTGATTGTGGGTAGTGGGGGAAGTGACTGAAAACCAGCAGAGTGGAACAAGCAGCATTGTTCCCCTCCCCCACATACAATGTCACAATGGAATGGGTGGGTTGTCCCACCCTGGGGAACACCTAAGGCTCTGGCCCTTACTATGTAACAGGTATGCCAAGACAAAAAAATAAATGGCCCAAATGAAAGAACAGATCAATTCTCCAGAAAGAATACAAACTAAGCTACAAAGAGATAGTCAAACCTATCACATGCACAGTTCTAAACACTGGTAGTCAGGATGCTTACATAATGGGTTCACTATGGTAGAAAAATAGAGGAAAAAGTGCAGGCTATTAAAAGTGAAATAAAGGAAAATGCATAGAGAGCCAGGAGTGAAGGGAAAGAAACTGGGACTCAAAACAATGGTTTGGAGTAGAAGGAAGAAAGAACCAGAACAGAATGAAGAATTCAGAAAAATGAGGAGAGGTTTAGGAACTTCCAGGACATCTTTAAACACTGCAACACCTGAATCATAGATGTGCCAGAAGTAGAAGATGAAGAACAAGAAATTGAAAATGTATTTGAAAACATAATGAAGATCTTCCCTAATATGGCAAATAAAATTGACTTCAGAAAGTCTAGGAAGCTCAAAGATTTCCAAAGAAGTTGGACCCAAGGAGGAACACACCAAGGCACATTATAATTACATTACCCAAGATGAAAGATAAGGACCAAATCTTAAAAGCAGTAAGAGAAAAGGAGAGACTTACCCACAAAAGAGTTACCATAACACTACCAGCTGATTTCTCAAAAGATACTTGGCAGGCAAGAAGAGTGTAGGAAGAAGTATTCCAAGTCAGAAAAGGCAAGGATCTACATCGAAGATTACTCTATTCAGAAAAGCTATCATTTAGAATTGGAGGGCAGATAAAGTGCTTCTCAGATAAGGTCAAATTCAAGGAGTTCATCATCATCCAGCCCTTATTATATGAAATGTTAAAAGGACTTATCTAAGAAAAAGAAGATAAAAATGTGAACAATAAAATGACAACAAACTCACAGCTATTAAAAACTGAACCTTAAAAAAATAGAAAGAAACAAACCTAAGCAAACAACTAGAACAGGAAAAGAATCACGAAAATGGAGATCGTATGAAGAGTTATCAGCAAGAGAGTGGAAGGTGCGGGGGCGGCATACAGAGAATAAGTAGCATAAATGGTATGTAGAAAATAGACAGGGGGAGGTTAAGAATAATATAGAAAATGTAGAAGCCAAACAACTTATATGTACAAACAATAGACATGAACTAAAGAGGGGAAATTTGGGTGGGAGGGGGTGTTCAGGGAGGAAAGGAATAAAGAGAAAATGGGACATGTGTAATAGCATAATCAATAAAATATATTTAAAAAATTTAGGTATTCCTATCATCGTCAATGACAGTTAATTATATAATAGCTGCTCCTTGTAGAAATGGATGATAATTTTGGACACAGATAGGCATAGATCCTTAGTAGATTCTGTTAAAAAAAGATTGTGATGAAGATTCTTGTCCCATTAGATACATTTAGGTTATCCAATGAGTACAATGAGGGCATTGTTTTAGCAGCATGATCAGAATGTTTTGGTTTTTTAATTTTTTTCTTCCAGAGTATCCTGACTTCACTGCCACTATTTTTAAGAATCACAGCTTTGCCAACCTGTATCATTCTTTCAGCCACTAACAGAAAAGAAACAAACAAACAAACAAAGAAAAACCTTACACAAGCTTTTGAATAAACAGAAGACATTTGCTTCCAGAACATTTACTTTTTCAGTTTTAAAGCTGCATTGCTACTCTTCTAGGTGCCTTTTGTGGTATTGTACCACATCCCCAGCTTTCTCGCTAATATCCAACCTACAATACAACAAAACTAGAGCTCCCTGTCATTATTAGCCAGTGTGTCTCTACATCCACATATTAAAACACAGTAGAGAGCTCAAGGGAATGTAAATTATATCCCATAGGAAACTTTCTAAACACTTCTTTCCTTGCCAATCAGTCTCCCTGAAATTCTATATCTGGTGTAAGTCTCTCTTTTATTTTTGTTTTTCTCCGTTCTTTGTCACGTACATCAATTGATGTTTCCAATAAGAACTCCCAATCTTTTCCTCATCCACCTAATAGTACATCAAAAATGATCCTGGATCTAGATTGGAAAACTGAAACAAATAACACAATGAGTAAGCTGTCTTGTTAATAAAACTTCTTGTCATTTGAAAAAATAAGAGCCCAAGTGATCTAGAATTTTATACATAAAAAGGTATTATTATTTTATTATCATCATGTCATCATCAAAATCTTAGAGACATAAGAAACAAATAACTGAAGTCAAATAATTTGTCCATATATGATGGTAGAGGCATCACCAGTATGATCCTAGATATCAACCACAGCCCTGGCCCTGTTTGCTGTTAATAAAGAGATTCTGCATCTCTTGTTCACTATGACATCCCCAATTTCTATACACAGGAGATACTCAAAGCAATTTTGTTGAATGAAGATAGACACTCTTCCCTTGTTTCGGTAAGGTGACAATAATCACAGGACTAGAAATTCTCTTTCAAAAAATAATTCCTAGCCTCTGAAAATACCCCATGTAAAATAATTGCAGGAAAATTTAATAGAGACAAGATGAGAAAGGAAAAAGGAAAAATATGCTGCTGATTCTGGGAATGTACTCCATGAATATCTATGTCTAGCAATGTTAAAACACGTTATGGGTTGAGTTGTGTTACTCCAGAAAGCTATGTTGAAGTTGTAACCTGACTCTCATACCTCAGAATGTAACATTAATAGAAAACTAGGTGTTTACAGAGGAAAACAAGTTCAAGTGAGATCATTAGGGTGCACCCTGGTCCAATATGACTGGTGTCCTTATTAAAGAAATAATTTGGACACAACAGCAAACATACACAGAGCAAAGATTATGTGAAAACACATGTTGAATGTTGTCTACAAGCCAAGGACCTCCTGAGGCTACCACAACATAGGAGAGCAGCATGGAGACACTTCTCCTCAAAACCAATTCTTTTGAAGCCAAAAGACTTGGCCTAAACTCTTGAAAAAGCCAACTCTTCAGAGACTTTGATTTTGGACTTCTTGCATCCAGCACTGTAAGATAATGCATTCCTATTATTTAAGCTACTCTGTTTGTGGTACTTTGTTGTGGTTGCCCAGGGAAACTAATATACACATCATTGGGAACATAATAATAGTCCTTTCCTGCCTGTTCTGAGATGCGGAATATGAATTCTTTCACTCAAGCAGAGCTTCAAAGAGTATGTGCTGAACTGAACTTCTTTAAGAATAAGACAAAAAATGTTCTATCTGTTGGCATTTTTTATGTTTCTTTGGGTGCTTACATATTATCATTGCTTTTACACTAAAACTTTGAAAGGAACCCACCTGGTGTTTCTCCCACCAAAACATGTAGTTGGACAATTCATTAAAATGGCCACTTTGGGTGAAAGAAATGAGAAATTGATTAAATACATTTTTCCTGAGTGTTTGAAGAAGAAGAAATTAATTGGGTAGCCCTGTGAGAACTCAATTTATTATAAAATTCTTAAACAAAGTCATAAGTAGTATTATGATGATACCTTCTTTAAAATAGTGTGTTCTTTTTTAATATACAAAAATGATATAAATAAATATATAAATAAAGCCAATCCACCAAAATGATTATTTGAAGAATGACATTTTTTCCCACTGATAAATGTAAGCCTTTGACTCATAAATTCTGTTTCCTGGCTGTATCTTCTACAGAGAATTTTGGTTAAGAAAAGCTGCCTAGATGGACAGCAAGACACTATATAACAAAAAGAAAGCACATTTCAAAAGCAGATGATAATTATTTTTTCCTTACATCTCCTACAATAGTATTGCTTAAGTGCTATGAATTTTTAAGTGGGAACCAAATTAATTATTATTAATCTGCGTCATTGTGATTGCATAATGTGTAGATTTGAATGTCTGATGTACAGCACTCTCCTCTTCCTCTGGCAATCAGAAAAGTGAACATAAACATAAACTTCACAAAAGTGAAGTCTCTTGGACTTCAAAAGAAACACCAAATTTCAAAAAAAATTGTTATAATAATTTGAAATGAAAAGGAAAAATGCTTTTTAGAAGAAAAAATGCACACTATGTCAGAGTTACAGATATAGTCTTTTATATTAATATATGCACTGTTATAGGTCAGGGCTGTGAAAATAAGTAGCAAAGCAAGAGGGCAGGTGGCCAAATGGTACAGAGAAATTTTGAAAATTTATTCATTTGTATTTTTTGAGAATCTCTATCTAGAGCTTAGTTAATACTTTTAAAATTACTTCCTCTAATGATCTGTGTATAGTATCAATTGAAATTGACATTAGGTGCTAATTAGCTAGCAAGGTCAAGTTCTATAACAAATGCATAAATGCAAACACAAGCACTCAGGACACATGAAGCAGCCTCCCAACAACTAATTTTTGCAATTCTTGGTTAGTCTGGATCACATCTGAATGAATTCTCTAGCTCCAGGAGCCACACACACACAAATACTTAATTCATTCTATGGTGCCAGATCAGACAAACCCCAAAGAGTTCCATTATGCTTCTCTAAAATTTGATTCTAATTCTAATCTCATCTCAGAATCCTGGACCTTACATATTTACATCTTAGCACACTCCCAGACTGGGGCTGGCTTGCCAGGTCTTATTGTGTACTGGTTCCCAAGCATAGATTGTTAAAGGGCTCCATGCATATTCCAAAAAGTATAACATCATCTTTAAAAATTATGGATTTGTTTCTGTATCTTTGGTGTTTTATTACTTTCCCATTTACACATCATCTGTATTTTTTAAGGTTAGAAATGGTATATCTATAAGAAAGAGTGACTTCTTAAGTCACATTATTTGCTCAAATGCCATAAGTCAAATATTACATTAAAAAATAAATAAACATGTCAGTAGCCTGTAGACCCAATAAGGTCACAGCACAGTTCTGGGAATAAGAACTTAATTAGGGAACTGTCCTGAAATGAGTGTAAAATTTTATCAAGTAGTAGATTTTGACTGTAGTAGGGATGTTAGCATATTCATTACCCACCAGAACCTGCTGATGTGGCATTATGGGAAATGACTATATTGGATACCAGTGGTCAAAGGGTGGTCAGCAGCAGAACTGGGGTAACAAGTCAACTCTGTAATGATACTCTTCAATCCTTGTTTTAGAAGCAGACTTTAATTAGGGAGTTTAGAGGTAGGTGAAGTAAGAATGCACATTTGTTTAATTACAGTGGACTAGGTGTGAGAGAGGCTGGCTGAGGTGGAGCATTACTGCATGGATAGTCCTGATATGGGATATGCTCTGTATTACTTTTCTAAAACAAACATTTATGAATTCAGAAATGTATCTTCCTTCCAGAATTATGGCCTAGGAACTGAGGATCTCTATCCCACTACTCAGGTTCTTTTCCATCTTTCACCATGTATTTCTCATTCCCTTCACAGACAAACTTCTTCAAACAATAAGTAACTGGAAATCTCCAATTTATCTTCATTTTACTCATACTGTACTTTTATTTTTATTGACTAAGTTAAATTGCTATCAACCAAATCAACAACATCAGGAATGTCATTGTTTTGTAGGCTCATAGCTTACTCTTGCCACGATGTTATGTACGTTTTCATGTTTAGGACCCAGGCCTCTCACCTTTTTATACTATGGATATCAGCCTAGGTGATCTCCTCTAGCCAAGACTTCAAACTCTGCCTGACAGCCACCTGATTGATAGCTCTATATCATAAAGAACCTCTGATATATCTTTATATACAATTCAGGTATCAGTAGCCTCCATATAGATATAACAGAGGCATATTCAAAAATCAAGCTCATGATATTGGCCCCAAACTAGTTATCATCATGGGTATCACTTTTTTGAGAAATGTAACCATAATTTTCCCAGATCAACAAACTATAAATATTTCTGAGCACTATTGCCCCTCACTTCCCATGGTTTACATATCACTGGTTTGACCATATCTTCTAAAAGTTGTTTATATCCATATATACTATATTCCCACTGCCACCACTTAATTAGTAAAAATAATAGTTATTGAGAGCTTATAAAGTGCCAAGCTCTATGATGATTAGTTTGTATGAATTGTGTTATTTAATTTTGACAGCAACCTTATCAAATAAATGCTATTATCTCCATTTTACACATTAGGGAAGTGGGGTTTGGTGATACGATGTAATTCTCCACGGGCACACAGCTAAGTGGAGACGACTCTAACTTCTGTGTACCTGGAGTGCGTGTGCTACTCTTTCAAGCACTAGTCGAACTTGTTGAACTTCACTTGTTATCTGTACAGGTGTACTGGATTCTTAATTAGTCTTCCTGTAATACCCTTAATTTATTCCTTTTCAAATATTCTCCACATTCCTTCATCTAGACCTTATAGAGATTTCCTCTGGCTCTTAGGTGAAAGTCAAACTTCTGATCAGAAATCTACAAGTACCTGTTTGACTATCTTTGGCTTTTCCCAAGTCGACAGAACTCTGACCCAGTGTTTCTGCCTTATCCCCTACTCTCTTCTCACTCTTGAGTATCATTTACTTAGTCCTTTCCATACCTTACATTAATGTCAGTTTCTGGAATGTTATTCTCCTGCCAGCATGGTTATTTGATTAACTTTTGGATTCTACATAACCTGATAAAATACAAGAGAGCCAGAACCAGTATTGAATTTTTTATCATGCCTAAGCCATAGTACTTTATAAATATTTATCATGGAAATATATCTTCTTTTAATAATAATATAATTCTAATTATAAGAAACTATTATAAAACAATGCATATCATTATAAAAATGTGGAGAATTAGGGTAGATTAAAAAGATAAATAACAAAAAAGTAAAATTACCATTGAGCTAATCTAGAAAGGAGCGTGTTTTATATTTTCCATGCTATTTTACCATTGAAAGTTCTGTGTGTGTCATATTTTATGCATTTTCTGAAAACAATTTAATGTTTATTTAAAATGTTTCTTAGATCACTAAGACTTTAATGTTAATTTTAGTGACTACCTATTAATCTATTGAGTTTATATGCTGTAACTTCCTAGATACTCATAATGTACCTAGCTACTTAGATTGTTTTCAAATCTTGGCAATATAAATAGTGATCTAATAAATATCCCTAGACATAAAGCTTTCTTATTATCACATTTTCTTAGAATAGTTGCCCAACAGAATAATTAGTAAACAGAAAGATAATGAAATATGGGCCTTTAAATATTGTATATGCTATTGTCAAGTTGTTTTTGAAATGGTTTAGGAATAAATAGGAAAGCCACTTTCATTTATTTAATATATAATTAGTTGTCCTTCAAATCATTTTTGCTAAGTTGTTAGGATCCTAAATACTAGATTGTCAATTATGTGTTTCTTTAAATGTGCTAATGATTATTTTCTTAAAATACCATAAATTCCCATCTACAATACCTCATCTCTCTTTTTGTACTTAACAATATATGTGTATACCTATATTTAGATAAATTAGCTTTTATATTGCTCTAATATATATCTATTTATTTCATAAATACTGTTATTTAGATGTTGATTTAGATAAATCTCTATTTCCCATTGTCAAGAAACAGACATAAAAGTAGAGAATATAATTCAAACAGGACATATATATGGAATTATTAATATAAATATATAAATACATATAATAAATGCAATAAATATATTTTAATGCTTGATATTATAGAGATTACATATTATTGATATGTAAAGTATATATACTCATATCTTTCTCATGACTTTTTTTCTCAGAATTTGAAGAAAATTAACATTATTTTTTTCTCATCATGTTATTGGTATTTCACTTATGTTTCACTTCACAGTTTCTCTTCTGACTTAGGGAAAAGACATAAATAATATATGACCATAGAGAATATTAAAGGATAAGTGATGTCAAAATTAAATTAGTTGCATTCTTCAGAGCATGGCTATTTAACATACATTGGGGGTAAAAGCAAAATAACCAAAAAACACCTGAAATTAATGTTAACCCATTTTCATAGGATTATCTATGTAAGTATTAAGTCCTACTGTTCTTTTTATGGTTTTAGTTAATAGAAGTTGTGAATTTGAAATATAATTTCTCCTTTTGACTTTTTGTATGCTTCTTAAGAATTTAAGACATAAAAAATGTAGAAAAGCTGACACATAAAGTTATTAACATCTTAGTTGGAACAATATATTTTAAAAGATATAAAAGTACCATTAAATTAAGGGGTAAGAAGTAATCTCAACTTAATACTTCTTCTGTAAGCATGCACTCTGTGAATAGCTGTCTGAATTATAAATTAATTTACATTAATTGAGAGTCTACTATGGGATCAGCATAGTAAGCACTGAAACAGTTAATGCATAATAAAGTTGCTATTCCCAGAGTCCCCTGGCTTATACTGTAGTGGGGGAGATAATATAAATGTAGTTAGAAAAAAGCAGCAAAAGGGATAAATACTATAATGGGTTTATATACAGGAGCAACAAGAACTTAATCATAGCAGAGAAAATATGCCTGAGGGGTTTAAAATACAGAAACATGTAAGAGCTGTGAAACTCAGTCTCTGTCTTAAAGAATTAATAAAAGTTATGACAGTGATTTTACCAGTAAAAGTGGAAGAATATTCCAGCCAGGTGGAAAATATGATTGATCCCGATACTTCCTTAAGATAACATTTTCAGTACATTGTACAAAATACATTTGACAGTTTTAATTAATCCATGATTTAAAAATAGTAACTAACAGTGTCTGATGTAATAGATATGTTTTGTTTGCATAAAACAATATGGAGAAGATATTAAATAACAATACAATGATTCCAGCTGTAGCTAACTCAATTTTGTAATTATTTTAGTTCAGACAATTATAATTATTGGGTAAAGTGATGTTTTTAGTTTAGTTTCCTTTTGTTTTATATACAACTCCTGATTCACAGAAAAAGAGGAAACTAGAGTCACACTCAAGGGTTTGAGTTAAACACTGAAGCTTTCTGAGGGGTGGACAATCTATTAGTTTTCTGATTGAGTAACAATCTCTGAACCTTTAGCCTGCTTATTAAAACAGGGATAATAGTGACTTCTGGTTTTGGTGAGTTTCTATGCATAATTCTTGACCTGAGTTAAGCCACTAATTACCATTGTTAGCTTTCTTATTATTATCTTTATCATTGTTATCACCACCACCATCATTATTTTTATGATAATCATTCAGTATGAAAATCATTCACTAGGTTAATATTAATGAATAACCAAGAATAAATTATGTTTTGAAAAATAGCAAAATCAACTTAATCTTTTGTTTTTTTAGGAAATCAATGATGAAACATTAAAAGAATATGTAGTTTCATCTTTTAATTTTTTCAAGTAAATTTTACTTTTACATGACAATTTCATTCAAAACATGCTCATTTTTATTATTGGCTTTAAAAACATGTATAAAAGTTCAAAATATTTTAATTTTGTTATCATGACTTATTCTGAAATTATTACATTATTTTCTTATTTATATAACTATCTGGAATAAAGACCATCAACATTTTCTGGAAGCTACAGTTGATATCATATTTGGTTTGTTTTGCTTTGCTGATTATCATTATTATACCTTACTTTTAACATCAATGCAACACAATATTAAGTGTACAAACATGAAATAATATTTTCTTAAGCATTTGGAAAGTACTTTTGGTTTGGGAGAAAGAACATTTAACTCGATGCCAGGATATATACTTAAACTCCAAATCTATCTCTTACACATGAGATCTTTAATCAATTGCTAAAATTTTGGAGTTCTTTTTACCCTAATTGAAATTGAAATTATAAAACCAATCATTTGTTTCTGTAGCAAGAATGAATTGAGAAAATGTCACTGAGTGCTCTCACATCTGAAAATCCAAGATCTTACTAATTAATATAGATGCTATAATTTAAACTAAAGAAAAATGCCTCCTGGTCAATTTAATAGGAGCATATATTTTCTAGCAAATGGAAACTTTCTTTTCCTTCACTTCATAAACGATAACTAATTCTGAATAATTACATAAACTGTCTATATTCCACTGCTTCCTAAAAGTTAAACTGGTATGTGTATCAGTGTGTGTGTGTATAGAGAGACCTTGATTTTTCAAGAATGTCTAGTTCTCTCATGGCTTCCTCCCTCCAAAAGGTATCTGGGCTTGTTATTAAACAGCATTTAAAAATCATAGGGTTTGCATTTAAAAATCATAATAAACCCTAAGGTTCTTTTTTCTTTAGCCAATCTTTGACATAGTGAATGCAGTACAGTTGGGACTTCAGTTCTCAGAATTCTCTGGCAATGAGAGCTTTTTTCATCTTCCCTCCATCTGCCCTGTCTCACCTTCCACCTTTACAGGCACTATGTAATTATCATGTCCACAGACTACTTTTCTTTTTGCCATCATCTTTGACAAGAAGATGGACCCTCTTGCTACAGAGTACACGTCATTGTTCATGAAGCACTTGCCCAAAAGAAACTTAAATATTAATTGTGGAAAAAAAACGGCATGGGGTAAGGATCTTTGATGAACTAAAATTACTGTTGTGCTATGATGTGAAGGGCCTTTAATTTTGCCATCTGGATCTAATTGACAGAGAATGACTAAGATTGTAGCTTGGTGGATTGGTGAACTTTGCATGTGGACAATTAACTAGAAAAAGAACAAGCTAGTTTGGAAAATTGTGAGGATTTCTGAAAACGAGGTGTCTGAATACCTTCAGATTATGTAGCCATTTTTCCATCAACAAGACACATTACTTGCACTGAACAGTAGCTTGGCCTGCAATTGAAATTAGAGTTAGGGCGTATAAACCTAAATGAAGATTTCAGCATTCTCTAGAATTCATGTCCCATGTCCCATGACCTCTGTCTGTGTTTTCCTTGTCCCCTCCCCCCTGCCATTTCCCTAACACTTTCTATTACAACAAAGATATTATTTTGCAAGATATTGACAAAGGATATAAATGTCTCATCCAGGTGATTTAGTAGATATTCATCTCTGACAGAAAATAAAAACTCGTGGATGTTTATATTTTAATCTGAATTTCATTGATTATGGGTTTATTCAGCAGATCAGTTTTTACTTTTTAAATAAAAACTCAAAGGAAAACTGAAATGAATTAGACCAATAGATGTTTTCGAAACACTCAATTCATTATAAAAATATTAAGAAGACTTATTAACCTTCTATCATCAAATACTAATCTGGTTACTGCTTTTATTTTTTACCTTATTTTTTTCTTTCAAATTATCTTGTTTGAATAAATATACATGCTACGACTCGTGGGTCTGAAATTATTTTTATTTAAATTTTTTTTTCATTTCAAGATCAATGAAAAAATTGCTTTTCTTGTATATAGAAATGACTTTTTATAAATTAATTACTGATATTTTGACCATTACATTGAAAAAGTAGTGTTTAAAGTTTTAACTTTTTAAAGATTTTTTAAATTCCAAAGAACCTATGCACCCCAATGTTCATAGCAGCACAATTTACAATAGCCAAGAGTTGGAAGCAACCTAGGTGCCCATCAGTAAATGAATGGATCAAAAAACTATGGTACATATACACAATGGAATTTTATGCTGCAGAAAGAAAGAAGGAGCTCCTACCTTTTGCAACAACATGGATGGAACTGGAAAGCATTATGCTGAGTGAAATAAGCCAGGTGTTGAAGGACAAATACCATATGATCTCACCTCTAACAGGAAGCTAAACAACAAAACAAACAAGCAAGCAAAATATAACCAAAGACACTGAAATAGAGAACAGGCTGACAGTGACCAGAGGGGAGAGGGGAGGGAATTTCAGGGGAAATAAGGGAGGGATTTAGAGGAACCTATATAAAGGATACATGGACAACAACTGAGAAGGGTGGAAATGAGAGGGAGGGGGGAGGATGGGGGGTGGGATGGAATGGGAGTAATAGACAGAAAACTGTACTTGAAAAATAATTAAATAAAAAAATTGAAGGAAAAAAAAGATTTTTTAAATTCACTTTTAGAGAGAGGAGAAGGGAAGGAGAAAGGGAGGGAAAGAAACATCAATGTGTGGTTGCACTCCATTCTGGGCATTTGGCCTGCAACCCAGGCATGTTTCCTGACTGGGAATCAAACCGGCAATGCTTTGGTTGGCGGGCCTGGACTCAATTCACTGAGCTACACCAGCCACGGCTGCATTTTTGTTTTGAACCTCAGAAGTTTAGACATGAATGGTCTGTGTGGGGAAATATTACATTGGATAATTTTTTTAACATTTCAAATTAGATGCATTGGATATTATAATTTTAGTTCTAACAGGTACCTTAGAAATTACCTATCTTAAATCCTCTCTTCATAAAGATAAAGGAACTGAATCCCAGATTGTTCTATAACTTCACTAGTTGGTACCACAGGTAACTCCAGAGTACCTTCTCCTGACATCAGTCTAAAACACTCAACCCACTGCAAGGAATTAGGCAGACTACTGGCACAATCCTAATGAATTACTTAACAATTCAAGATCAAGATCAACGACACTTTATGGATAAGAGTAATTATAGGCAACCATATAAAAAAGTCAGTTTGGAGCCTTCAAGAATCAGCTGATACTGACATTACAAACTTGAAAAAAAAAGGCAACCCATTCTAGAGGAAAATATTAGTGCTCCTTATTTTAAATAGCAGTTACAACAACTTGTTTTAATATTTCTTATGAAGCCTTACAATATATGAGTGAGCAAAACTGGATTTGTCAAATATCTTAACAGCTAAATAAAGTCTTTATTTCTTATCCACCTCTTTTGGCATTTTATGCCATTGCTTATTATACACATTCGTAAAAGATACATTTTGTGTTATATTTTATAATCTCCGCATTTCCATTCAACTCTCAAGGTGGTGTTAGCACTGATTTTTAGAAGGAAAATAAACTTTGGTGGAACTATATGATATTGCTGTTGTCTCTGTTTCTAGTGAAGATAATGATTTACATGTGTTAAAAATTGTCATTTCAAAAATAATGGAAGGTTTTAAAAATATATACAGACTGCCTAAGAATTATGCCAAAACTATTTCCCTACCATGATTCAGGATATGCAAATCAAACACTTTCACAAAGTCACTTTATTGTGGACACCTAAAACACCAGAGGTGACTGATATTTTCTCCCTGGGTCAGTATGTTCAAAATGTGCATGCCAATATTCTTACACCTTCACCACAAATACTTACTTAGAATAATGTATATCTTGGAAAAAGAGGTGCTGTTCTGTCCATGGATTATGCCTCAAATCCCTTGAAAAGTCATTCAAGTGAAGGCACTAAATGGAGCAAACAAGCTACTAAATGTTTTTCAATATTATTTTTGCTAGGTAAAAGAAAATCAGCATATTTTTTCTAACCTAAACACTGCTCCCATGTGTCCTTTGTACACTGCTATTAGCCTGTAATAAGATATTTCATATACTGATATCAGGCTTCTATTTTTCTTCATGCCTGCCAAAACATCCACTTTTAATAACACCCTAAAACGGAATTTTCCTGTCTTTACTCTTATATGAATGTATTTTTGTTCCTGAGTTTTATTAACATCACCAGTACTGTCTCCTAGGTTAAAGATTAATTACTTGGCTGTGATGCACAGAAACAGAGCAGTAACTAAATTACTGAGGGAATATATCAGACAATCCGTCATTATTATATCACATCTAAAATTCTTTAAAATGAAATAAAGAAACACTCTTCCATCTACTAACATACCCATATATCAGGAAAACCATCACAAAACCATTTTAGAAGTGGCTAGGTAAGCAAAAGAGCATCAACAGGCAATAACCAATGCCTACTTAGGACTGATAAAAGGGCCTGGCTTTATCGTGGTACCAGCTCTTTAGTGAATATCTTTTTGTTTGTCATTAATTACATTTGGGTTCGCTATATTTCTCCGAACATTCAATAACTGGTAGGTGCTAGGGAGAATCAAAACCTAACTTTTAATTACAGTTGTAATTATCATCTATAGTGCTTGGAGTTTGGGGCGGGGGGGTTTCTGTTTTTATGCTGTGACTGAGACCATGTTTTGTTTCCTAGCTTCTTTTCCAAAAATCTACAACTTTCAAATACCACTATACAGGAAAAATTTATCAAAGCATAATAGACCATAATAGTGACCATAATAATGATAATTTTTAACTAAAATTTTGAATAATTCAGTCTGGTCCATCTGAGTGCCAAATTAGAAATATAATATTGATAATAATAACCAAAATAACGATAAAATTGAAGAACGTTAGCAGAAACAGTAATCAGATCTCTGTGACTTAACTAGCATCTCTCTCCCTTACTATTTATTTTTCCTTTTGCTATCCCTCTCTTTTCAACACTTCATCCTAGGCCCCAGCCCCTATTTGATTATGGCCTCAATGAAACTTACTGTCAGCTTTTCTCAAATTGTCTCATTTTGCAAACAATTCAGTGCCATCTATTTATTAAAATTAAATTTTCTCCATTCACTAATACAGATCAAAAAGTGTGAAATTGTGGAAACCTAAAAGTAATGGGTTTGAGGGAAAAAATGTATATATTCTATAATAATTCTATATATTCTATAATATATATTATTTTTTAAGGTTATGGAAATATTGTCCTTAAATGGGTCAAGATATCAATTAGCCAGAAAGTGATTGAATCCAATAGCATATTTAATCACATATAAAGAAAGAGATAACTCATTGAGGTACTCGGAATCTAGCGTCATTCTGAAATGTCTAGAATTCATGTTTGAATGCATCAGGAACATTGTTATCAGTCTTGCATTAAGTCAGGGTGAGCACCAATACTCTCATCACTAATAACAATAAGGGCCATAGGAAACATTGCATTCATCCTTTCAGTTTATTTTCATTGTACTTGTTCTAAAGCTTTCAGTTTGAATCACTTTTTGTATTAATAATTATTTGATTTTTATTGTATATACTTTTCATATGCTAGCTTTTTAAATCAAGACTTTGACACGATTGTATATTTATATTTACTTATAAGAAATAATGCAGAGAGATCTCGTGTGCCTTTTATCAAGTTTGTCCAATGTTAATGAGATAATGGACAATCGGCCAATATTATTAAGATTTTTCCTCATTTAGGATATCACCTTTAACAGGAATCTAAACAACAAAACAAACAAGCAAGCAAAATGTAACCAAGGACACTAAAATACAGAACGTGCTGACAGGGACTAGAGGGGAGAGGGGAGAGAATCACAGGGGAAAAGGGGAAGTACTCACATGAACAAGTATAAAGGACACATGGACAATAACTAAGGTGGGGGGCAGAGATGGGAGGGAGGTGGGGAGCACTGGGCGGGGGCAGGGCTGGGAATACAAGAAAGAAAACTGTACTTGAACAAGAGTTAAAAAAAAAGATTTTTCCTCATTTAAATGTGTATATGTGTGTGCATTAATGTATAATACATTTTATACATTTTAAACACATGTATAGGGTTTTCTGTATTCATCACCAGAGTTAAGGTATCGAAACAGTTCCAGCATTACAAATATCCTCCTGTTGCCCCTTTACAACCATGCCCTTTGCTCTCCCTTATCACACGCCTTGTCTTTAGCTCTTAGGAACCTTCAATTTGTCTTCCATTTCTAGAATTTGTCACATCAAGCATACTATATAAATGGAACCATGTAACATATAACTATTGGAGATTGGCTTTTTTCATGCATCACTTTTAATAAATGACAAATAAAAGTCATCTTCATTACATCATGCAAAATAAATAGTAGCAATAGCATAAAACTGCTGAGAAGTTAATGCTACACTAAAATTGGCTTGTTATGGGTTTGTTCTATCTTTTTTCTTTGTGCGTTAGCCATACATATATACTTTTTGCCTTTATTTAATTATTGGCCTTTTTGTGCAGCATAATGTCTTGGAGATTCATTCAAGTAATTGCACGTATCAATAATAAGTAGAGAAAATGTGGTACATTTGGTTTTTAATATAAGGTAAGCAGAAACTTTCCATTTTGGTTTATATGTAAAGATTGAGTTATGATTTAAAACAAAGTCACAAAATAACATACAAATATTAAATATGACCACATATTTAATGAATATATAACATGCTAAAAAGAACTGCAAAATTTAGACATATTTATTTGAAATTGGGTTTGATCACAGTTTACCTGCTGATGTTATTTAATTTTACAAAGCTCACATTTTTACCTCAAATAATATTAACTCACTTAGGTTTATTGAGAAATTATAGAAAGACATATAGAAAGCGATCAGCATAATACTGGCCTAAAACGGATGTTCTGAGTATGGTAAATATTAAAAATTTGATCATTATATTTAAAAAATGGAAATATGTTAACAAAACTGACAGGGACACTGGCCCACACTGTCTGCAGTGTTCTGGATAAAATAAATTCACATGGACTACTGAGTCCCATGGAGGAAAAGGGACTGCATGGCCACTCTCTCAAGAAAAGAGCATGCCAACCCTTGCCTGGACAGGTTTTTATTGGGAAATAAAAGTAAATAAAATTAAGAGATACAAGTAAAGTTCATTAATCATTGTCAGGCAGTAAGGATCAAACAATAGATAGAGTACAAAGAACTACTAGGGCTTATTCTAAATCAGATTCTGTTAGATAAAGGGCTATGAAACTTCAAGAAACAAACTCATTTTTTGGCTTGGACCCTTATCATTTAATTGAGAGTGTTCTTAACAAAGCAGTTTCACAGGATTTTGTGTATTCTTTCTTAGGCCTGATCACCCAGGAACCCGCCCTTTCCAGCACAGGGCTGCACCACCCTCTGTCATTGTTTCAAGCTTAAGTCAAGCAGGGAAGTAAGGTAGTCAAGAGATTAGGAGACTTCTCACAGACAGAATGAGGACTCAGCCTATGTCAAAGCCGAGGGGCCAGGGTCCATCAACCCTTTTTGCTGTAGCCCTCCAGGTTCTTTCCTGGGGCCTCTCCACGTGATCATGCCTGTCTTAGGTCATTCCCTCCTTGGGGAATCTTACCCGTCAATTGCCAGCACTGGGAGCCAGTTATGAATGAAGTAACAGCGGCAGAAGCAGTGCTCCTGCCAGGGAGATAAACTTTGTCTCCTTAGTGGCTTATGTTCAGAAGGTCACTTACTCAGCCTTAGCCTTGGTGGGGTTACAGCTTCTGAAACCAGGCAGGGTGGTTCTCAACAAAAACAGTATTGAAAATAAGGGAATAACCTGGCAAATACGAGGTTCATCCAGAAAAAAATCCAGTCACTGTTACTATAATAAGAACAGTTTGTGTGATAACAATGTAACTTGGCAGCAAAGGAGAATGGACTGGAATGTGCATGCATGAACAATGATGACTTCACTGTGCTAGTCAGTGGGGGCAGTGGATACCATTGAGCGAGCATGTGTACTGTGTGGCCATCACATCCAAATGACTGAGCAAGTAGACAAACAAATCGGCATTTTTGCATGAAGCTTGAACAGTCCTTTTCAGCAACTATTTGGATGATTCTGAAGGCTTGGAGATGGTACAATAGGTACCATCTATTGGTACCTATTGAATAAAAATATTGCACAAATGCTTCAAAGATGTTTGAGAATCTGTTGAAAGTGATCCATGTTCAGGAAGGCCTGCAACTAGCAAAACACCTGAGAATGTTGAACATGTACAGGCTGCAATCAGCAAAGATTGGTTACTGACCGTGAGAGAACTAGAAGCTGATATGGGGATCCAAAACCTGTGTCAGATTTTGTTGCAGGATCTTGCCATGAAATATGTCGGGCAAAATTTGTTTTGTTGCTTCTGTCATAAGAGCAGAAGGAACATTGTTTTTCAGATGCTAATGACTTGATTCAAACCACTACTAATGAACCAGATTTTCTCAAGAAGGTCATAACCAGAGATGAATCCAGCATCTACAGCAAAGACCCAGAAACAAAGGCCCAGTAGTTCCAATGAAATTCACCTGGTTCTCCATGCCCAAAGAAGGCACAGCAAAGTTGCAGCAAGACCAGGGCCATGGAAACTTGTGGGCGGGTTTTATTGAGAAGGTGTTGTCCATCATGCCCCTTCAGTCTAAACAATCAATAAAGAGTATTGCCTCAATGTTCTTCATTGGTTGAGAGATGTTACAGACTAAAATGGCCACAGCTATGGGCAACTGGAGATTGGCAACTTCATCATGACGATATTCCTGCTCATGCATTGTCTCATGCAGATTTTTTTGGTGAAACATTAAATCACCCAGGTGTCTCAGCCCCACTACAGTCCAGATTTGGTGCCCTACATCTTGTGACTTTTTCCAAAACTAAAATCACCTTTGAAAGAGAAGAGATTTCACACCATCAGTGAGATTCAGGAAAATACAATGGGGCAGCTGATGGTGATTCCAACAAAGGATTTTTGCAGTGTTTTGAACAGTGGAAGAGATACTGGGAGAACTGTGTGAGGTCCCAAGATGTCTAATTTGAAGGGTACTGAAGTGTCATTGTTCTAGGTACAATGTTTCTTGTATCTTGTACCTTCTTCAATAAATTTCTCTATTTTTCATATTGTTTGGCTAAAGAGTTTCAATCCAGTACATTGGAAATGGCAATGGTAGTGGTGATATAAAAATACAGATAATGTTCAAACTTCATTTTAACATAATAATTAACTTTTTCATCAAAATCCTTTACAGTACCTTTCAATATACACAAAAAGCCTACATTATTGATTTCAATAAAAAAAGCAAAAATAAGGTATTGTTCATTGGCATCAACATTATACTGTGAAATTAAGAATGTAATACTATGCAGAGGCTGTTTGGGAAAACAGTGTGGCAGTCCCTTAACAATTTAAACATAAAGCTGTCATGTAACTCAATAATTACTTATTTGTATACCCAAGGAATTTCAAAATATATGACCACAAAAAACTTGTACATAAATGTTTATAGCATCATCATTCATAATAGGCAATAGTGGAAACACCCCATTAATTGCCCATTAATTGATGAATGGATGAGCAGATATGATATATATAGGCAATGGAATAGTTTTCAGCTATCAAAAAGGACTTATGAAGAATAACTGCTACTGGGATGATGAAAATATTGTGCAATGACACAGTGGCTATGCTTGTACAACTCTCTGAATATACTAATTACCACTGAATTGTTCACTTTTAATACATGATTTTATCATATATATACTATATATAAGTAGGCTTATAGAAAATAGCAATTGTAATCTCTTAGAATGACTACTATCAAAAAGATAAGAAATAATAACTATTAGCAAGAACGTGGAGGAAAAGAAAAACTTCTGCCCTGTTGGTGGGAGTGTAAATTGGTACAATCACTATGGAAATGAGTATAGAGAGGTTCCTTAAAAAATTAGAATAACCATGTGATTCAGAATTTTCACTAATGGGTATTTACCAAAAGAAAACAAAAACATAGTGTCAACAGTAAAAATAAAGTAAAAGAAAAATATATGCACCCACATATTTATTGCAGCATTATTTACAACAATCAAGGCATGGAAACCACCTGCATTCACTGATGGAGAAATGGGTAAACAAATGGTGAATGTATAGATATGAAGTGTTATTCAGTGATAAATAAGAATGAAATCTTGCCACTTGTGACAACATGGATAGACCATGAAGTCATTATACTAAATGAAATAAATTACACAAATAAAAACCAATATCACTGGACTACAATTACATGTAGAATTTAAAAAAGAGAGAGAGCTTATAGATATAGAGAATAGACCAGTGGTTGCCAGAGGTAGAAGGCGAGTTGGGTAATCAAAATAGGTGAGATGGATCAAAATTTACAAATTTTAGTTATAAAATAAGTTATGGGTTCTTTTTTCCTTTTTTGCTTGCTCCTACCCACTCCTTCCCCTGCCCCAGAGCTGTCAGCCTACCCTCTATGAATCTTTCATTATTTCGCTAGTTAGTTAAAAAGAAAAAGAGAGAAAGAATTCATGCACATGGACAACAGTGTGGTGATTTCAGGGGGAAGGTGGTAGGAAGTGTTGGAAGAAGGTGTGGGGGAATAAATGGTAATGGAAAAAATCTAATGAACTCACCAATGTGGCATAAAAATAATAAAATAAGATGAGATAAATAAAATAATAAAATAGATAAGTTATGGGGATATGCATTGCATGATGATTATGATAAATAATACTGTATTTCATATTTGAAAGTTACTAAGAAAGTAAATCTTAAAAGTTCTCATTACATGTAAAAAATGTGTAACTGTATAGGGATGGGTGTTAACTAGGCATTTTATGGTGATTATTTTACAATATTATATCATTTTGTTGGACACATAAAACCGACATAATGTCATATATCAATTATACCTAAATAAAAAAGAATCCTGAAAAAGCAAAAGACAAATGTGAAAGTAGCTTGATGCTTATCTAAATAAACTTGCATAATCTCAAGACATAGTAATTATTTTTCTTTCAGTGGACTTACTATTTTATCTTATTACACCTATTATATTTATTTGCAAAATTATTTTCTATAAGTTGGCCCTAACTGGATTATTTTTCTCCAATTAGCCAATGTTTTTTCAGCTTTCTTTTGACATTGTTATATGTTATTTTTCTTAAATTTCAAGTTCAAATATAGGCCAGGGGGTCTTTCACTTTTATCTACCATATTTCAGTGTCTATCTAATGAAGATTTATGTTAGTTCCATGTTGTTTTAAATATTTTAGTTCTCCAAGATGTTTTAATATGTGATCAGAGATGAAGTTTTTAAAATTTACCTCAACCAATCTTAAAACTCATTCCACATGGAATCACACTTATAATGTACTGGGTGTTTTGATAGGTGCAGTTGAAATATTGAGCAAAACTATGTAGAGAAAACTGAAGCCACTGCAGGAATTGTTAACTTCTGCTTCTTATGGGCCCATAGGTGCCCCTGCCTGAATCCAGGGGACAAGCTGCCCCTGAATCCTCAGTACTGCTGAGATCATTATCTCCATCCTGTTTTCTCCTGTGTTTTCAAACACCCTCAGGGTTACAAACTGAGGCTTAAAGTGGGGTGGGGTGGGGGTTGTCTTTGTCTTGTTTCAGATGTTGTGTGATCATTATGTGCCCAGTAGTGATCACTTAAGAAATTTTCATCAAAGCGAAGATGATTCTTTGATTTTATAATTTCTGACATTTATAATTATGGGAAAGATTTTTTCTTCTTTTTTGGAATTACCATTGAGGTATTTTGTGTGAATTGCTGAACTTTATTTTAACAATGGCAGACATCACAAGACATAGGATCCCAATTAAGAAATTATGAGCCTTGGTGTTCTGAAAAGGAAAATACTTTCTCTACTCTGGCCATTATTTGCCAAAGGAGGGCACTAGTGGATGAAAGTAACTAACACCAACCCCAAGCCATTCACTAGTTCATAATGAAAGCAGTTGAGACTCTGCAGTGATTTGGAGATCTGAAATTTACTTACCACCACTGAAGAACATTGGTATCCGGAATGTAAATCAGTAACTGTTCAGTTAGAAGAGTTTTGTTTATGAGCCACATAAAAATAAAGGGAATTAAAACCAAGCTACATTCTTTCATTTTTCTTCTTAATGATAACTGTGGCTTTATCTGTTTTTTTTTCTTACTCATTTCTTGATCCTTTGGATTTATTTTCTTATATTGGTGTAATCCTGATTCACTTTGTAAATTCAAAAGCGTTGTATTCTGTCAAATATATTTTCACATTTTAATATACTTTTGTCCACAGAAAATAATTGTGCTCAGGCAACAGAGAGTGAGTTTGACATCACTAAAGGGCATAATTGTCATTAGAGGAATAATTATAATTTCATATTTCCCCTGCAAAGTAACAGGGATGTATTTACTTAAACCGAAGGAAGTAAGATATCCAGAAATTTGAAGCTCTACTTTATTTTGCTTGAGGTTGGATGGCATGCAGCACAGCAAGCAATGAAGGTGATGTCGGGTTAAAATGTCAACTAGCTAAGACTAGATGAAAACAATTCAAACCAAAGAGGAGCTGGCATGATGGACTTATGCATCAAACATGACTATCCTTAAGGTGTTAAACACCAATTTGTCAGAAATTCTTTGCTGATGTTGAACAAAAGACAATAATGTCACACTATTTTAAGAGATGCTTCACCACTAATGCTCTTTTTTTGATTATTTTAATTTTTTAATTTTTATTTTTAATCCATGTTGATAAGAAAGAACAGTTAAATTAACTCATGTACTATTCACCTACATTCACTAATTAACATTTTGTGAATTTACTTTTTGTCTCTCTCTCTCACTCTTTATGCACATTATATTCATAAAAACAATAAAATAACTACTTGTATCACCCATGCTATTGGTGGCACACAGCATGATATGGTGTTAGAAAATATGAAAATTTGACAATTCTGAGTCAAAAAGTGATTCAGAAGACTTGAATTCTGACTATTAAGTTAACATCTAACTTAAGCTTATTCCATTTTTTGTATGCACAAGAGTGATATGATGAGAATTAAAATCTAAATTCAAAGGGTTCTTCTTAAATATAAAATAGTCTGTGATAAAAATACAGACTTAGACACCTATTTGTGGCCTATAATCTCAAGTAAGTTTTGCTATAAGTACACACTTTTCTTTATAGGAATTAAAACAAGTGGAGGGGAGGAGTCAGGAAAAACTTAGCTATGGAAGTGACAATTGGGATGGTAGCAGAAAAATAAATGAGAGTTAAAAACATAAAAAATGAGAAAGCATTCTGAGCAAAGAGAGCAGAATGTGAAAGGTCTTGAGAAAGAAAAGATATCACAATATAAAAATCAAACTTAAAAAATTTTAAACTAAAAAACAAACCAAAGCAAAACTTGACAGTAGAGATTGGGGAAGAAGTTTCATGAGGTAAAGGCAAAAGGCTTGTCAGAGACTTAGATCATGCTGTCCTGGAAAGCCATATTTAGAATTTATTTTTTATTCCATAAGTAAAGAACTTTTATGTGAGGTATTATACAATTAAACTTTGGTTTTTAATAGATCACTGTGAAGAAGAGAAGAGGGTAGGTAAGAAAGGATATAGTTGGAACTCTTTGAAGGCTACTAGAGGTCTTCTATGATGGGATGAGGAAATAGATGATAAAAGCTGAAATCAGGAAATTGGTAAAAAAATATGACAAGAAATGAACACATTGGAAAGATAAAGAAAAAGAAAATCAACACAAAGTGCCAGTAAGGACAATGAGTGGGAAGGTGGTGTCTGAAAGGACTCTTAAGATTTTTTGCTTTGATCATTGAAAGAAGCAGCACTATAGAAAGTTCATATCTAATAAGAAAAGAAATTAATCAATCTGAGATTTATCAAAGTTGATGTGTTTGACTCTATACAACTATCAAATAAACACCTGGATAAACATTCAAATTAAGGTCTTGCATAGTGACAGAAATTATGCAATACACTTTAGATTTATGTACTAAATTTAAAGATGTTTATAATTTATAATGCAGTAATTGCATTGGAAAACTTTGTGGACTGGAATATCATGCTGAATGATTCATAGAAGCATGGGTTATAATAGCAAAATACTGGAAATGATTTAAATGGTCATACACAAAATTGTGGTACATTGATGAAATGTATAATATTAAGCAATTAAAATTAATGAGTATAGCCACCAGATTCTACAGCTATGGCTAAGTCTCCTTATTGATTAGTGAGCATGTGCATATTCATTTTTTAGTGATGCGTTAAACTGTTCATTCATGTTTGAATAATTTTATGTATATTTTATATTTAAACATATATGTTAATTGTACACATATGCATACAAAATAAATTCACACAAATAAAAATATATGCATATTTATATAAAATAAGAATAAAACTAAGAAATATCCAAGAGCTACATAAATTAAAATTTTAAATTCTATTTATTAGAACAAAATATACATTAAAGATGAGAAATATTTAATTTTTTGTCAAATGGGAAGACTCTGATCATCATAAAACAATTCCTCCTTTCTTAAGCTATAAATTTAACAATATCCTGATAAAATATTAATAGGTGTTGTTTTAATGATATTATTTGATTTTAAACTTTATATGGCAATAAATAAATAAATATACCTAGGGAGACTCTTCAAAGAGAACAAAGAAGAGAGAAAGGTCATAAAGCTAGCAGAAATTGAAACATATTATGTGGACTAAGAACATAAAATTTTATGATTTTAGTATAAGAATAGGAAACAAGAACAATAGAACATAATAATCCATAGACTGACAAATAAATACAGGAATTTAGCATTAGTTGGCATAGCAAATGAATGTGTTAGAAGTTTAGAGAGTTGGATAATTCCACAAATAGTGCTGCTTTCACCAAAGGCAATTGTTAATGGATCAAAAATGTAAATGTTAAAAAGCAAATAAAACCATTGAGGTACGAAGTATGTGAGAGTATTACTATAAGCATTTGGAGTAAAGAAGGCTCTGTTCCAGAGATTCAGCTGAGAAGTAATGGAACAAAGATTGATAAATATAACCACTTACAGATTTAAAAAATCCTTCTTATTGTTGGTTTTGTATTGTGTTTATGAGTTTTTTAGTATATTTTATTGATTATGCTATTACAGTTGTATAATTTTCCCCTCTTCATTCTCTTCCACCCAAACCCCCTCCCACCCACATTCCTCGCCCTTTAACTCGTGTCCATGGGTTGTACATATAAGTTCTTTGGTTTCTACATTTCCTATACTATCCCTACCCTCCCCTGTCTATTTTCTACCTACCATCTATGTTACTTATTCTCTGTATGTTTTCCCCCTCTCTCCCCTTTCCAGCCCCCTGTTGATAACCCTCCATGTTGTCTCCATTTCTGTGGTTCTGTTTCTGTTCTAGTTGTTTGCTTAGCTTGCTTTTGTTTTTGTTTTAGGTGTGATTGTTAATAATTGTAAGTTTGTTGTCATTTTACTGTTCATATTTTTTATCCTCTTTTGCTTAGATAAATCCCTTTAACATTTTATATAATAAAGGCTTGGTGATGGTGAACTCCTTTAGCTTGACCTTGTCTGGGAAGCACTTTATCTGCCCTTTCATTCTAAATGAAAGCTTTGCTGAAGAGAGCAATCTTGGATGGAGGTCCTTACCTTTCATGACTTGGAATACTTCTTTCCAGTCTCATCTTGCCTGTAAGGTGTCTTTTGAGAAATCAGCTGACAGTCTTATCAGAACTCCTTTGTAGGTAACTGTCTCCTTTTCTCTTGCTGCTTCTAGGATTCTCTTCTAAATTTTAATCTTGGGTAATGTAATTATGATGTGCCTTGGTGTGTTCCTCCTTGGGTCCACCTTCTTTGGGGCTCTTTGAGCTTCCTAGACTTCCTGGAAGTCTATTTCCTTTGTCAGATTGGGGAAGTTCTCCTTTATTATTTGTTCAAATAACTTTCCCACTTGTTGCTCTTTCTCTTCTCCTTCTGGTACCCCTATAATTTGGATGTTGGAATGTTTAAAGATATCCTGGAAGTTCCTAGTCTTCCCCTCATTTTTTTGAATTCTTGTTTCTTTATTCTTTTCTGGTTGAATGTTTCTTTCTTCCTTCTGGTCCACTCCCTTGATTTGAATCTCAGTTTCCTTCCCATCACTATTGGTTTCCTGTACATTTTTCTTCATTTCACTTAATGTAGCCTTCATTTTTTTCACCTAACTTGGTACCAAATTCAACCAATTCTGTGAGCATCCTGATTACCAGTATTTTGAACTGTGCATCTTGATTACCAGTGTTTTGAACTGGCCATCTCTTTGTCACTTAGTTGTATTTGTTCTGGGACTTTGATCTGTTCTTTCACTTGGGCCATTTTTTTTTTGTCTTGACCTGCCTATTACGTAATAAGGGGCAGAGCCTTAGGTATTCACCAGGGTGGGCAACCCACTTGGCTGCTTTGTGACTGTGTTTGTGGGGAAGTGGTCCAAGAGGGAACAGTGGCACTTGCTCCACTGTCTGCCAGCTTTCAGTAACTTCCCTTAATTCCCATAAGCAAATTGGGTCCTTCTGGTGCTGATTCCTTTACGGGTGGGTTTGTGCACATTCTAGGACACTGTGGGTCTCTCCAACAAACTCTTCTGTGAGGCTGGGAGTTTCTCCCAGCGCCTCAACCCCCAGAGGTGTTTTCAATAGGTGTTTTGAGGTTTTATTTCCCTGGGCTGGGGCCCTAGGTTGCTCAGTCTGTCTCACTGCCCAGTTGTTCCTCCCAGTGTATCTGTGCACAAATGTGGGACCACCTACTCCACCAGCCACTGGTGCAGCCTTGCCAGCCAGGCAGCCTTACATGTCCCACTCCACAATCCGGCACTGGGTCCTCCAGCCACCGCCTTGCCCCGAGTCCTCTTCACATGATTGTGTCTGCCCCTCCTACCCATATAGATGAATGTGTCTTTAACTCCTTGGTTGTCAGGCTTCCATACAGTTCAATTTTCTGTCAGTTCTGGTTAGTTTTCATTTTTAAATTGTTGTCCTTCCTTTGGTTGTGGGTGGAGGCACAGTGTGTATACCTCCACCTCCATCTTGGCAGGGAGTTTTTAAAGTTCAAAATTCTTTATGGGGAAAACCATCAAAAGCAAAATCAAAAGACAAGTGATAAATTGAAAAAAACTATTTTGGTCTGATATAACCCTCAGAGGGACAATCTCCCTAAATATATACAGCTACTCTTAATATATAAAGTTTAGTCACACATGAGTATAAGTAGTAAATGCTGTAAGTTATGTAAAAAAAAAAAACAAATAACTCATAGGCATTGGAAAAAATGATCAAATTTAGTCAGAAGAATACCACATATTAAAATGACATTGATACAAAATCTTCCCCAATGTATTAGCAAAACTCTAAAAGATTAATAACACAATGCCCTAAAGCAGACATTTGCCTGCATTATGCCCTCATGAAATGCAGTTTTGGAAATCTTTCAAAATTAGGATGCATGTGAAAGGTGCTGAATATGCCACCTCAAAAGTAGGACCTAGGGTTTTTGGATATGCAACCAAAAATATGCCACTTTGTTATATTGATTATTTTGAGCAATAGGAGCTTGCAAAACAGCAAATGCAAGGAGATGGTTTCTCTGAATTCCTTTTATCTGCCTAAATACAGGTCTTCCAAAAGGAACTCAATTGTCATCAATTAACTTTTGGAAGTGTCTCAACCAGGAAAGATTGACTTTTGTCATAAGAGAGAAACCAGAAGTTGGTTGATCCCACACCCAGACACATTTTGTCAGAAACTGTCATACTTTCCATCTGTTCTAAAGGCCCATTCGTCTTTTCTAAAAATCATTTAGTCTCCCCTAGAGACCTATGCTTCCCTCTTCTTTACTGATTAAAATGGGAAATACATTTTTATTTATTTTCTGTCATTCCCTCCATATAGCCCTTTTTTAATCTCTCCTTCCTTCCCCATCCTTCTTTTAATTTTTAAATTTATTTCTCAAAGGACTATTTAGTTGTAAATCATAACATGTGCAGCCCTGCTAAACCTAGTGCCACCACATAGTAGTTTGGGAAATTAAATCTTGGACTTGCCACCAAGTTATCTATCATGCATATGTATTATTCTTCTATGATGTGTTATAATTTTGCTCAATATCTATATATGTTTTAGTGGAAGTTTAGGAGAAGCAAACTTTAGGAGAAGCAGAAGTTGGTGTGTTCTAAAAGATACAATTTTAAAATTTGAATGACAAATATTTGGTTTGATATTTTAAATTTTATTTTATTTTTTAAGATTTTATTTATTTCTGCCCTGGCTGTTGTAGCTCAGTGGATTGAGTGTGGGCCTGTGAACCAAACTACCATGGTTCGATTCCCAGTAAGGGCTCATGCCTGGGTTGCAGGCCAGTTCCCACAGGGGACACATGAGAGGAAACTATACATTAATATTTCTCTCCCTCTCTCCTTCCCTTGTGCTCAAAAGATAAATAAATAAAATCCTTTAAAAAATTTTAAGATTTTATTTATTTATTTTTAGACAGAGTGGAAGGGAGGGAGGAAGAGAGGGAGAGAAACATCAATATGCAGTTGCATCTCAAGCACTCCTTACTGGGGACCTGGCCTGCAACCCAGGCATGCGCCCTGAGTGGGAATTGAACCAGGAACCCTTTGGTCCACAGGTAAGCACTCAAACCACTGAGCCACACCTAGCAGGATGATATTTTAAAGTTTAAATGAGCCATCCAAAACAGTCACTTTCTTATTTGGGATGAGTAGTAATAATAGGCATTTGACTTGCAAAGTATATTGATGACAATTATGATTTAACATATTCTCCTACTTGTTATTCCTCTAACAACTGAATTTAAATAATTCTATTTAAATAAAAATAGAATTATTTCTATTGCTGTTCTATTTAAATAAAAATTTTAAAAACCTTAATGTTTTGTGTTTTTCGACTATTGAAAACTGAAACCAGGCTGTTTTAAAAATCATAGCCTAAGAATTTATAAATTATATTTCATTCCATCATTTGGAATTATCATCATATTTCATATCATCATTTGGCCTTATACACACACAAGCACACACACACAAAAACATAGCCGCACACAGAGCCAGAATAAGACTCACAGAGATCGCTATATCATGAACAATAACAGTGAGATAGTTTCAACATTGCAATATCACTCACAATAATTTTAAAACAGCATTATGTGCATTCTATTATTTTATTGAAAATTTTAAGACTGTAAGTCATTAAAATGATTGATTGGTGTTTTTTCTGAAATTAAGTTATTTAATATCCCTGTAAATTTAATATGTTATTGATTTCCATCAGAAAGGTTTAAAGAAATATGATGGAGTCAAGAAATCGATGAGAAACTAAATTTGTTTACCAATTTGTCTCATAACCAGGAGGGTTTTTAAATATTTTTCTTATAATTTCTTAGCTGTATGTATTTTATTTTATTTTATATAGATACTCTGATTGTTGTGATTTGTATAATACTATTGAACATTGCTCATAAAAATATCTAAAGAAAAATATATGTGTTTAGAAGACAAAGAAGTAAAAGGCTGTGTTGCCTAAAAGATTAGCATTATTTTTATATTACTGTTGACAATACTACATGATTGCACTTTTCCTTGACCACATTCATTCTCATTATAGATTTCAAGTCTGTATAAAAACTATTTCTTTCTGCAAAAACTTCATAATTCAGTCACCCATGAATCCACTATGTAATCATTCATTCTACCTTCAAAGCTGTGTTGTGGTATACCTCCCATGATTTGTTATCTGGGACACATATAAGAACATTCAAATGTTTGTGGTGCAAAGATGGAGCTGGAAGTCTGGGGGTATAGTGGGGACCAGGAATTTAACACAGGACCTGTTCATAAATCATTACTCACTTTCTCATCCAATGTGTCCTCTGCATTTCTTGTACACTTACGCTGAGAACAAAAAGTGAAACAGAGATGGCTACTGAGAATTGGGAGGTAATTTTGGGTAGAGGGAAAGCTGGTTTAAAGATGTTGTGAAAGAGTTTAGAGTTTTTGACAATCTAAAAGAAAACTAAAGAACAACCTCAAGAATAATCAGGGCATGGTCATGTGTGACTTTTGGGGCCATTTCAGGAGTTAAGTTCTCAGTCTACCCACTGGGAAGATACTGAAATATTTTAAGGGGTAGTGGTGAAGAGAAAAGAAAATAGGAGCCATCCTTTTGTTGAAATAATCATAGCCAAAGTTGCAAATTCCATAAATGTGTCTAACTTTCAGAAAGTAGTAATGTTTATCCATCTTAGTAATAAAATATGAGAAACATTAAAGATGGTTTCAAACTGAGAAATAGTTAAAGGTTGGACTAGAAAACCTATATATTATATCATCACCAAGTAACATTTCAAAAAAAAACTTGAAGAAAACACTAATTTTGATGTTATATATATATAACACTGTATTTTGGACTAATAGGGTGTGTTCTAAATATTAGCAGAATGAGTGAATTAATTAAACAATGGACATGAGACCATCTATTTATTGTGCTAAATTAATGTTTAAATGTGTGTATGAGTACATGTGTGTATAAATAATAAGGAATATTCCAAATCCTAACAATAATGGTTTTTGAATCTAGATTTTATTTATTTTTTACAGATTTCTACTGCACATGTTATTTTTAAGGTGCATAGAATAAACTCTTTTTTTAAATTATGTGTTAAATATGTTTTTTACTTATTTTCTAAAACATGTGGTATAACTTTATAGTCAGTATTAGTAATACCCATGATTGCTATCATTCTTAACCTAAATTATTATTTCATTTTATTAAATATTTAGAGGAACCTATATAAAGGATACATGGACAACAACTGAGAAGGGGGGAAATGGGAGGGAGGGGGGAGGATGGGGGTGGGATGGGATGGGAGTAATAGACAGAAAACTGTACTTGAAAAATAATTAAATAAAAAAATTGGAAAAAAAATATTTTTCAGATTTTAAGCACACATTTATGCTCTGTAATTTTTTAAAACATTGTATTTATTTATTTTTAGAGAGAGGGGAAAGGAAGGTGAAAGAAAGGGAGTGAAACATCAATGTGTGGTTGCCTCTCTCACCCCACTACTGGGGAGTGAACTTTGAAATTCTACAAAAATTGCATTCTAAAGCCTTGCAATTTTAATACAGTCATAATATTTTAGCATGATATAAAATTATATTGAAACATATTAATATAGGCAGTCTATATTTCTACTATAGCTTTTAAGAAAAGAATTAGATGTTGAAAGATTTTGACAGTCCCCTTTGAAGCACAGAATTTGTTTCCCAATATTCCTTTTCCTGAGAGAAGAAAGGTGCTTGGGAGTTTAATATGTACTTTGGACACTTTCGTCCAAGAGTTTTTGGATCAATGAATGACATAAATAAATGAATACACTTAATGGATGAAACAGTAATGTTATCATCTAAATTTTAAAGCTGAAAAATTCAACAATTTATCACAGAGTAAATACATGAACATATTTTTAAATTATTTTAAAAGATCATGCCATTATAACTTATAAGTGATTAATCACCAAAGAGCAAATTAGATACTGAAGTTATTAGTTCTATTTTTTAGAAGTTATAATGTTCATCTGCAACATGTGCTAAATGTTTGCTACCCACACAGCATCTAACTCAGAGGAAAAAATATATATATTAGCCTCTTGGTTGGTAAAGCAATGAAAAAAATAGATTCATTTTCCTAAAAGGAAGTGTATCAAACATGATATTTTTAATGTAAGTATTGATATAGTATAAAGTAATCTTGGGACTTAACCCAGTCTACTATAATGATAAAAAGGTTTTATGAGTTTATTTGTTTTCTAATTATAATAGGAGGGCACTAGCTTTTCAAGCCTTATCTTGTGTAGTTAAATATTAGTGAGATATTTATTGAGATTAATTAGAAATAAATTATTGTTATTCAAAGAGCCATCATGTAGTATCAATTACTACTAGTATTTTGATACATCATCTCCTGATCATTTTATATGTGTGTACTTCTCTCCTCAAATATGGATATTCTTTTTGTAGCACAGTAGAATACACTGATGAAATTTCCATCTCCTTTGATCATTAGCCTCATTCTAAATACTTCTTCATTCTTCTACTACTGCACAGTTGTTATTTTCCCATTTGGTACTATTTCTGTTACCTGTTCTTGTCACTATATCTTTTGTGTGCTTAAAATTTATTTTCACATTTCTAGTAATTGGTGTTTCTTATGTACATGATAATATTTATTATTTTCCTCAAGGAATATTATTTATTTAATTTGGGGGATATAACAGCAGCGTTAAAGAGTTGTCTTAAGGAATCCTCTTAACCCTGGCGGGTGTAGCTTAGTGGACTGAGCTCAGGCCTGCAAACCAGAGGATCACGGTCCGATTCCCAGTCAGGGCACATGCCTGGGTTGCAGGCCAGTTCCCCACAGGGGACTCATGAGAGGCAACTGTACATTGATGTTTCTCTCCCTCTCTCCTTCCCTTCCCCTCTAAAAATAAATGAATAAAATCTTTAAAAAAAGGAATCCTCTTTACTTTCTTTATATAAGCTTAACTTATTTATATTTCTTTATCAGGTACTTGAGTTTCTAACACCCATCTGATTGAGCTATGATTTCATTGAGACCCTGCAAGTACACTATAGATTAAATTCTAGACCTACCATTCATGGTGTTGATTAAAACACCAGATATGGTTATATGGTGGGAGGGAATAATGGGGGGGAAGGGAGAAGGGTTTTCAGGAACATGTATAAAAGACATGTGGACAAAACCAAAGGGAGGTAGGATCAAGAGTGGGAAGTGGAGATGGCTGGGATGGGGGCAAGTGATGGGGGGAAATGGAGACAACTGTACTTGAACAACAATAAAACATGTGAAAAACATAAACAATAGATATGGGAAGCATATATTTTATCTATGAAGATATTTTTATTTTATTTACAATTGTGCTTATATCATTTTATTATTACACTTAATATTACTATGCCTATTTTTACATTTAATTATAATTATATTAATCTTGTATCTTGAAGGTTCTCATTTAAATGTAAATCATATTTAATGTTAAACATTTAACATGTTAAATATTTCATAATAAAAATTTAATACATAATCTGTTAACTTTCTCTATATTTTTATTATTATCCTTAGGATTTCAATTATTTTTATTCTTTAAATTAACTTAAACACATACAAGAACCCTAAATTATTATAGCTTTTAGATTGTTAGTAGACAATTCCATTGTTACTTTAAAATTATCATCACTGAGTTCAATCACATTAAAATTAGAACAAGTTTGAAATTTCTTTTATGTATTAAGATATTTCAGCTTTCGAGGGATTTTAACATAAGGACACAAATGTAGTTTTTAACTAATAGCGTTAATGTCATCAAATTATGAAACCAGTCAATTAAATTATCAAATGTTTGTTTACAAGGTAATCAGAGTAAGGAGAGACTTACTTTGAAATTTCAAAACTTAGCCGACAAAGGTATGAGCGCACACCTTAAAAAGAGTTCACACATGGTTAGGAGGAAAAAACAAAACAACTAGAAGTGACTTCAGTGTTGACTTAACTTGGACTAACACTGGGACTGAATATGAAACCATGAAGAACAATAAAAATTGTAATAAAAAGAATCATATATATATATATATATATGAATAAATAAACTCCATGCAATGTTGAACCAAAACAAAAAAACAAAACAAAAGAAACCATGTTGGTCAGAGGTCAAAGAAAGTTGGTAGATGGTGGAAAGGGCTAGGGATCAATTAGGAGATCACATGTTATTAAATCTCTGCTTTGATTTTTTCATCTTTACTGAAAAACGTATTTAGTTATTACTTCTGACCTTGAGGTCACAGTGTGCCAACTATTTCCATTTGTTCATTTTATACAATTCACTGTGATTGACTATATAATAGGAAAGGTTAAACTTTCAACTGTGAAGAGTACTAAATGTTTTCTATTCCTTCAAAAAGTTCTAAAAATTTATAAAATGTTAAGGTGTGATTAAATGTGATTATACTTGAGATTAAATAAGTATAAATCTCTCATTTAGTATAAAATTAAGATGGTGTAGCATCCTAATGCAAGAATAAATTCACTACATATTATTAATGCTAATTATTAGAACTATCTAAAAGTTATCATTGCACTATGTTTTCTACTACCTGCAATTACACATTTAGAAATAGAAATGCTTATTTAATAGGAATCAGGGATCATTTTTATTCACTAATATTGATTAATTTATTTCCATCACTGAAACCATCTGGGATTTTTCAGATCCCTGTTATCATTCTAGAATTTCATATGCTAACACAAACAAAGTTCATAGAGCAAATAGTTGAATAACAAGTTAAATCTCCTCAAAGTATAAAGGTGCTAGACAATTTATGCCTTAGGAAACCATCTGATTACAACTGATATAAGTCTGAAAAATAACCAGACTTTAATAGAGTAATTGTGGAAGATTAGTCCATTTATCAGAGCTTGTTAAACACTGCAGTAGACTGGAACCAATTAAATAAATAACTCTAATTCTAAATTATTAACTTCAAAAATCCCTAGTTCCCATCACTGTAGTGCTATGATAGGTAATTTTTTTTCAAAGTACACTTCTTTTCCCACACAAAGGGATATGTAATTTGGGACATTTTTAAGTGAGCCTAGATATATCACACTAAATCTAGTCAATTCAATTTGCCTAATTAGCCCTATGAATGAATAGAGTAAAATGTGAAATTAAAGTTTGACTTAAGTGAATGTAAAACTGCATGCTGATAAACAGGTATTTCAGTGTATTTAATTCACTGTGTTTATATAAACGAGGTCTATTTCTTATTCTTAAAGATGGTTCTCTATAAATTGTATTTTTGATTTAATTTAAGATATGTTCTTGATCTCACTAGCACAAAATTCAATTTGAGCACAAAAGTTCTAAAATAGTGCAGAAAATAAAAATTAAAAGGAGCCTTTTTTGAAATTTAATTCTTGTTCAAGTACAGATTTCTGTCTTATATTCCCAGCCCTGCCGCCCCCTCCCCATAAAAGGAGCCTTATTTGGAGACTCTATACCACTGCTTAGAATAGGTGTCATACAAATATGTTTCTTAATTCATGTTCCTGTTCCCAGAGTAAGAATAGAAACTTGAATATCTTTATCTCACAATTAAATAGAAATTCAGAGGCTAAATTTCTTAATTAGATTTTCTCTGTTTTACCTTGTTTAGGCCAGAAAACAATAATAGTAAATAAATGTAATATATTCAAATGGGATTTTAGTTTTGTTATTCTTTACTTTATCTTTTTATGATTACGTTTTAAAATTTATTGTTATTGTATTTTCCATTACCATTTAGTCCACTGTCCCCCACTTCCTCCAGCAATCATCACATTGTTGTCCACACCCATGAGTCCCTATTCTTTTTAGCTGGATCACTTCACACCATTTCCACACCTCCATAGCTGTCACCTGGCTCTCTATGAGTCTGTCTTTATTTGGCTTGTTAGTTCAGTTTGTTCATTAGACACCACAGATGAGTGAAATCATGTATATGTTTTTGTTTGACTGGCTTATGTCATTTTGCATAATGTTTTCCAGGTCTACCCATGCTGTAGCAAAGGGGACATTTTCCTGCTTTTTTGATGGCTGAGTAGTATTTCACTGTGCAAATTCCCCATTGTTGTTTTATACATTCATTTACTGATGGATATTTGGACTGCTTCTATATTTTGGTGATTGTAAATAATGCTACAATTAACATAAGCATGCTTATGTTGTTTAAATTAGTGCTTTGGATTTCTTCTTATATATTTCCAAATGTGGAATCACTGGATTATAGGCAATTTCACCTCTTAAATTTTTGAGATATTTCCATACTGCTTCCCACAGTGGCTGCATCAATCTGCATTCCCTGAAGAGTGCAAAAGTGTTTCCCTTTCTCCACATCCTCAACAGAACTTATTTTTTGTTGATTTATTGACAGCCATTCTGACCTGTGTGAGGTGATATCTCATTGTGGCTTTATGCGTTTCTTTGATGATTAGTGATGTTGAACACATTTTCATATGTCTATTGGCCATCTCGATGTCTTCTTTGGAGAAGTGTTTATTCAGGTTGTTTGTCCATTTCTTAAAATTGGATTGTTTATTTCTTGGTATTGAGTTTTATAATTTCTTTATAAATTTTGGATATTAATCCCTTAACTGATGTATTAGTGAATATGTTCTCCCATTCTGTGGCTTCTCTTTTTATTTTGTTGATGGTTTCCTTTGCTGTGCAAAAACTTTTGAGTTTGATGTAGTCCCATTTGTTAAATTTTCTTTCGTTTCACTTGCCTTAGGAGATATATCAGATAAACTATTGTTATGAGCACTGTCCTTGATTTCACAGCTTGTATGCCCTCCTAGAATTTTTATGTTTCGAGATTAACATTTGAGTAGTTAATCTATTTTAAATTTATTCTTGTGTGTGGTATAAGTTGGTCTAGTTTAATTTTTCTGCAAGTATCTGTCCAGTTTTCCCAACACCATATATTGAAGAAACTAACTTTAGCCCATTGTATGTCCTTGTATTCTCTGTCAAATATTAATTGACTAAAAAGGTGTAGATTTATTTCTGGGTTCTCTAATCTGTTCCATTGAGTTATGGTTCTATTTTTATGCCAGTACCAGACTATTTTCATTCCTATGACCTTATAATTTCATACTATAATTCGATTCCTCCAACTTAGTTCTTCTCTCTCAGGATTGTTGTTTGCTATGTGGGGCCTTTGCAGTTTCATATAAATTTTTGGTTCTAGTTCTGTGACATATGTATTTGTATCTTGATAGAAATTCCGGTGAATCTATAGATTGCTTTGGGTACTATGGACATTTTAATGATGTTAATTCTTCTTTTTCATGAATATGGCATGTGTTTCTACTTATTAATATCTTCTTCAATTTTTTAGCATCTTGCACTTTTTTGTATATAGTTCTTTTATATCCTTGGTAAATTTCTCTTAGGTATTTTATTCTTTCTGGAGCAATTGTGAAGGTGATTGTTTTCTTAATTTCTCTTTCTGTTAGTTCCTTATTGGCATACTAAATTAAACTGATTTCTGGATATAAATTTTGTATCCTGCTATTTTGCTAAATTCATTTTTCGGTCCTAGTAGTAGCTTAGTGGAATCTTTAGGGTACTCTATGTATAGTATTACATCAATTGCAAATAAAAACAGTTCCTGCTTTCCAATTTGGATGCTTTTTATTTCTTCTTCTTATCTGATTACTATGGCTATGACTTCCAGTATTGTGTTGCATAAGAAAGGTGAAAGGACATCGTTGTCTTTTTCCTGATCTTAAAAATGATGCTTGTATTTTTCCCCATTGGATATGATGCTGGCAGTGGGTTTGTCATCAATGGCCTTTATCACATTTAGGTATGTTCTCTCTATTCCTACTTTGCTGAGAGTTTTAATCATTAACCAGTACTAGATTTTATCAAATGTTTTTTTCTGCATCTTTTGATATGATCATATGATTTGTATACTTCATTTTGTTTATGTGGTGTTTCACATTTATTGATTTGTGGCAATTACTCTAAACTTACATTACTGGAATAAATTTTGCTTGATTATGGTGCATTTTCTTTTTGATGTATTGTTGTATTTGGTTTGCTAATATTTTGTTGAAGCTTGTTGTATCTATGTTCACCAGAGATAATGACCTATAATATAATTCTTTTGAAATGTCTTTAAATGGTTTTGGGATTATAATAATGTTGGACTTGTAAAATGATTCTGGGAGTTTTCCCTTCTCTTAAATTTTTTTCCAATAGTTTGAGAAGTAGAGGTATTATTTGTTCCTGGAATGTTTGGTAAAATTTATGTATGAAGTCATCTGGTCCAGGGATTTTGTCTGTTAGGAGCTTTTTTGTTACTACTTCAATTTTACCAGGTGTATTCTGTCTAATCAGATTCTCTGATTCTTTATGATTTAGTTTTGGAAGATTGTGTGTTTCTAGGAGTTTATCTATTTCATACAGGTTGTTCAATTTGTTCACATGTTGGTTTTCATATTTTTGTAAACTTCCTTGTACTTATTTCGTGTTTGCTCTTATTGGTCCTCTTTCACTTCTGTTTGTGTTTATTTGGGTCTTCTGTCCTTTTTATTGATGAATCTGGTTTCAGATTTCTCAATCTTGCTTATATTTTCAATGATTAGTTCTTGGATTCACAGATATTTTGTATAGTTTTTTAGGCTCTTTTATTTCTGTTCCAATCTTTATTATTTTATTTCTTCTACTCTCTGAACTTTGTTGTTCTTTCCTAATTTCCTTTAAGTGTATAATTGGATTGCTTACTTGAACTTGTTTTTTTTTGTTTCCTGAGATAGTCCCCCTTAAAGACTACTTTTCCAGTGTCCACAGATTTTGCGTTATTGTATTCTCAATTTTATTTGTTTCCAGGTATCTTTTGATTTTCTTGATCACATTGCTGAACAATTCATTGTTTAATAACATGTTATTTAGACAAGACAGTGAGGAGTGAATGGAAGTCACACTAACCTCATCTCAGGACAAATCTGAAATTACAACTAAATTGTGGAGTAATCACCAGGTACAAACAATTGAACAATAGCACAAGAGAAGCCTTATAACCTTCCACAGAGAAAAGAATCAGCTTCAGCACAATCTGAGAGGAAAGAAGTTCAGTAGAGACTTGAGAAGGCCATCTGTGTGCCCACAGGCAGCACTGCTGCAGGGATAATCTAGCAGCCAGATGGATCCCTCTGGGAATAGTAGGTTCTGAACCCTAAATTGGGAATCCCAGCCTAGAGCACCAGAGCCCCAAACTATACAGATAACAACTAACAGTAAAAAGCAACAGGATTGCTTTCTGTCAGAGATGGACAGCTGGAGATGCAAAGAGCTATTTAAAGGGCCAATGTACAAATTTTTATTTGTAGCCACTTACCCTGGGCTCAGAAAAAAGGTGGGGGCAGAATTAGCTGGAGACCCCTGAATAGAGACTGGGGATGGAAGCATTAGGGAGAGAACTAAGAGAGAAGCCACCAAGATGCCAGTGCTGAGTCATCAGCCATTCTGAACAGTGATCCTTCTCAGGCAGACCACTCCCCTCAGAATAGCAGCAGCCTGAGGGGAAACAATAGCTCCAACCCCAGGAGGGATTCTGCCCTGTTCTATGGTGCTTAATCCTGACTTCTGGGTGCAGAGTGACTAGATTAACAACTGAAGGAGATAGCCACAAACTATAGTAGATCCCTGAAAGTCTCCAACAAACTGCCTAAAGTCAGTTGAGGACAACATCTGACATCATTAGAGGTAGATCCAGAAAGAAAAAAAACAAAAACAGTGGTAAACACTAAAGGCTACTGAGGCAAAATTCACTGTGCTCTTTTCCATGTTTTGCAGTGTTTTCTTTCCTGAATAGCTTTCTAACATTCATTTTTTGTCTTTCAAATTTGTGTATATTCCTACTTCTTCATTCCCTTTTGTATTCATGATGAAAATTTTACCTTCTCTTTTTGCATTGTTTTGACTACCTACTCTTATTATTGTTCCTCCCTCTCCCATCTTGAAAACATTTTTTTTCAGTCAGTAGGTCATCTCATATTCACTCTCCTTTCTTATAATAGTCTTAATCTCTTTACACCCTTATTAATACTGATTCATTTGCCATTGATAGTGGGATTGTGGAGAGGAGCTATTTTGCGGATGCAGGTTGTTTTCTGGGCTTTGTGTTTTTGTTCTGGCAGTGCCTGCACAACAGCATATGAGACATGGTGGGTGGAGTGACCCCCAGTCAACCAGTTAGAGGGAAAGACCCAAAAATAAATGACCCCCAAACAATCATACCCCAGTTACATTCAGAGACTCAATATTAATGGCATAAAGGGTGTCCCAAGAGCACCAAGTTCAAAAGACTAAAGAGATTGCACCACTGAATCTCACAGATCTCCTATGATAGAAGATCACACTGCAATTCAGGTAGTCAAAAGAGATCATTTTAAGAAGCATAAGCAAACAAGTGTCTCACAGGCAATGGAAAGAAAAACAATCCCCAATTAAAAGGAAAGGAGGAATCCTCACAAAGAATGCTAAATGAATTACAGGTAAGTCGACGATGAGATATTGAATTCAAAACAATGGTTACAAGGAAGCTAAATGAGCTCAGTGAAAATTACCAAAAGTAAAGGGAAGCTATTAAGAACTTACTGCAAACTATATCAGCATGAAAAAGGACATAAAAACAATCAACAAGAGTCAAGAGGAAATAAAGGACACAAATCCTGAATTGAAGAATATAGTAAAAGGAGTCAAAATCAGGTTAGATGAAGCAGAGGTTTGAATTGGAGAGCTGGAGGATGAGGTAGAAAAAACTCCCAGAAAAGGCAAGAAAAAAAATGCACAAAGAGAATGGAGATGGATTAAGGGAAATTCAAGGCAGCATGAAACAATAATATCCAAATAATAATGATACCAGAAGGAAAAGAGGAGCAACAGACAGAAAACATGTTTGAAAAAGTAACGATGGGAAAATCCCCTAATTTGATGAGAGAAAAAGTTATAAAAGTCCAGAAAGCAGAGATGGTTCCAAACAAGTTGAACCCAAAGATGCCCACTTTAAGACACACCATAATTAAAATGGCAAAAATCAAAGACAAAGAGAGAATCTTAATGGCAGCAAGGGAGAAACAGGAAGTAACATACAAGGGAGCCCTGATAAGTCTAGCAGCTGACTTCTCAACAGAGACATTACAGGACAGAAGGGAATGGCAAGAAATATTCCAAGTAATGAAAACCAAATTCCTAAAATCAAGACTACTCCACCCAGAAAGGCTCTCAATTAAAATGGAAGGCAAAATAATGAGTTTCAAAGACAAAAGAAGTCTAAATAAATACACCCCCACCAAACCATCATTGCGAGATATGATAAAGGGACTGAATTAAGAAGATGAAGAAAAAGAGTGACAGAAAGAAGAACATAGGTACAAAGGGGGTAAAATGGCAATGAATAAGGACCTATCAATAATAACCTTAAATGTAAATGGATTAATCTGGGGGCAACTTTTCTCACAAAGTCCCCCCATCTTCAGTGGATGAAAGTGAAACTACCAAGACATGATCTGCTTGGGGAGGAGAAGTGGTCAGTCTCTCAGAGGCAAAAGACCAAGAACCCCTTCCTCAACAGCTTTTATTGGGTTGCAATATACAGGAATACAGGTAAAGCCATCAATCAATGTCAGGCAGCAAGGATCAAACAGTAGATAACATTTAAAAGAAATCTGAGGGCTTAGTCTGAGTCAGTGTCTGTTAGGTAAGGGGGTTGCAAAAACTTTGGGAGACATATTCATTTCCTGCTCAGACCCTTATCATATGAATGAAAGCACTCTTAGCAAAGCAGGTTTCACAGGACTTTAAGAACTCTTTCTAGTATCACGGTTTGATTCCCAGTCAGGGCACATGCCTAGGTTGCAGGCCAGTTCCCAGAAGTAGGCACACAAGGAGCACCCATACATTGATATTTCTCTCCCTATCTCCTTCCCTTCCCCTCTCAAGATAAATAAATAAAACCTTAAAAAAAGAGAACTCTTTCTTATGTCTAATCACTCCGGATCCCACTCTAGCTGGCAAGGGGCTGCACCACCTCCCCTATCATAGGTTTTAGGCTTAAGGGACTTAGAGCCAGGAAGCTCTTCCCCGAGAGGAAAATGGGGACTCAGGCTATGTCAGAATAGCTGGGGGAGAGGGTCCATCACCCCCTCTTTGCTGCAGCCCCACGAGTTTTTTTCTTGAGGATCTCCCAAGTGATTGTCTCTGGCTTAGTTTGCCCCTCTTCTGAGGGGTCTTACCCATCATAAACTAACTGACCCAGCACTGGGGTCAGGGGATGAAGCAGAAGCAGCGTTGCTGCCAGAGACAAGCTTTCTCTCCTTAGTGGCTCACAGACTGCAGGTCTCTCACTCAGCTTTAGCCATGGGGGGGCAGTTGCAACTCCTGAAACCAGGCAGAGTGGTTCCCAATAGATGAAATTCTCCAATCAAAATACGTAGGGTAGCCAAATGAATAAGAAAACATGACCCATCCATATGCTGTCTACAAGAGACCCACCTCATAACAAAAGACATGCACAGACTGATAGTGAAGGGTTGCAAAAAAATATTTCAAACAAACAGACTGGAAAAAAAAGCCAGAGTAGCAATACTTATATCTGACAAAATAGACTTCAAAACAAATGCCATAAAAAGAGACCCAGAAGGAATCTTTGTAATACTCAAGGGAAGAATCCATCAAGAAGACATAAACATTGTAAACATATATGCACCCAACATAGGAGCACCCAAATATAAAAGGAAAATCTTAGAGCACTTCAAGAAAGACATTGACCACAACACAATTATAGTTGGGATTTTTGACACCCCATTGTCAAAAACAAATAGCTCTTCCAAACAAAACATCAACAAGTATATTGTGGAACTGAACCTTGCATTAGATCAAATGAACTTAACTGATTATACATATAGATACACACATATACATATATATACATATATGTACACACATACATACATGCATATACATATATAACCTTTCATCCAAAAGAAGCAAAATTCACATTCTTTTCAAATGCAAGTGGGACATTTTCAAAGGTAGACCACATGACATTTTCAAAGATAGACCACGTAATAGGACACAAAAGAAGACGCAACAAATTCAAGAAAATTTAAATCATATCAAGCATTTCCTCAAACCACAAGGGTCTGAACCTAGAAACCAATCTCAAGGAGAAAAGCTCAAGAACATTCAGTCTCATGGAGATTGAATAGCATGCCATTAAACAATGAATGGGTAAATAATAAGATCAAATAAGAAATCAAAAAATTTCTGGAAACAAGTGAAAATGAACACACAGCAGTCTAAAACCCATGAGACAGCAAAGGCAGTCCTGAAAGGGAACTTCATAGTAATACAGGCTACCTAAAAAGATAGAAGCTTTTCAAATAAGCAACTTAACTCTACATCTACAAGAACTGGAGGAACAACAACAAATAAAGCCCAGATCGAGTACAAGGAGGGAAATAATCAAGATCAGAGCCAAATTAAATGACATGGAGAGTAAAAACACAATTTAAAGGATCAATAAATCCAGGAACTGGCTCTTTGAAAAGATAAACAAAATTGGCAAGCCTTAAAGCAGATTCATCAAGAAAAAAAGAGAGAGGAACCAAATAAAATCAGAAATGAAATTGGAGAAATTACAACTGATACCACAGAAATACAAAGGATTGTAAGAAATTACTACAAACAACTATATGGCAAGATTTAAAAACCTGGGTGAATTGGCAAATTTCAAGAAACATATAATCTTCTAAAACTGAATCAGGAAAATTCAGAAAACATGAACACACTTATAACGGCTAGTAAAATTAAGGCTTCAATAAAAAAACTTCCAGCACACAAAAAACCTGTGCTGGACAGTTTCTTAGGAGAATTTATAAAATGTTTAAAGAAGAGCTAATGCCTAGCCTTCTCAGAGTATTCCCCAAAAAATCCAAAAAGAGGGAAGACTTTCAAACTTTATTTATGAGGCCAGCATCATCATAATCTCAAAATCAGATAAAGACACAACAAAGTAAGAAAACTATAGGCTAATATCACTGATGAACATGGCACTAAAATCCTCAACAAAATGTTATCAGAACAGGTCCAGCAGTACATTCAAATGATTATACAACATAATCAAGTGTGATTTATCCCAGGGTTTCAAGGGTGGTACAATATTTATAAATCAGTAATCATAATACACCACATTAAATAAGGAAAGGCAATCAGATGATCATCAAAATTTTCAAAAAAAGCATTTGATAATGTAAAGCACCCATTTATAATAAAAACACTCAGCAAAGTGGGAAAGAAGGGAACATACCTCAATATAGTAAAGGCCATAGATGAGGACCCTACAGGCAACATCATATTAATAGGAAAAAACTAAAAATGTTCCCACTAAGATCAAGAACAAGACAAGGATGTCTGCTTTTACCGCTTCTATTCAACATANATCAGATGATCATCAAAATTTTCAAAAAAAGCATTTGATAATGTAAAGCACCCATTTATAATAAAAACATTCAGCAAAGTGGGAAAGAAGGGAACATACCTCAATATAGTAAAGGCCATAGATGAGGACCCTACAGGCAACATCATATTAATAGGAAAAAACTAAAAATGTTCCCACTAAGATCAAGAACAAGACAAGGATGTCTGCTTTTACCGCTTCTATTCAACATAGTATAGGAAGTCCTATATACAGCAATAAGACAATAAAAGTAAATAAAAGGCATCCAAATTGGAAAGGAGGAAGTAAAAGTGTCACTGTTTGCAGATGACATGATAGTGTACATAGAAAACCTAATAAACTTCATCAAAAAACTACTCAACCCAATAAATAAATTTGGCAACATCACAGGATACAAAGTCAGTATTCAGAAACTGGAGAAATTTTTGTATATCAACATGAGATATCAGAAACAGAAGTCAGGGAAAAAACCATTTCTTGCAGTAGCAATAAAAATAAAGTACCTAGGAATAAACATAATCAAGGAGGTAATAGACCTATACTCAGAAAACTATACAATATTGAAGAAAGAAAGTAAGGGAGACACAAATAATTGCAATTATGTACTGTTTTCATGAATTGGAAGAATTAACATCATCAAAATATACATACTACTAAAGCAGTTAATAGATTCAACACAATCTTTATTAGAATAGCAATGGCATATTTCAAGAATATAGAACAAACATTTCAAAAATTTATATGGAACCATAAATGACCCTGAGTCGCTGTAGCAATACTGAGAAAAAGAACAAAATAGGAGGGATCACAATACCTGACATAACACTATATTATATGCCTGCTGTGATCAAAACAGTCTGGTACTGAGATAAAAACAGACATATAGAATAATGGAACAGACTAGATAGCTCACAAATAAACTCATGTCTCTATGTTCAATTAATATTCAACAAAGAGGGAAGAAGCATAAAATGAAGTAAAAATAGTCTCTTCAACAAGTTGTCCTTGGAGATCTGGACAGATACATGCTAAAAAATGAAACTTGACAACCAATTTACACCATACACAGAAATAAATTCAAGATGGATGAAAGACTTAAATACAAGTTATAAAATCTCAGATATTCCAAGCAGCAATATTTTCACTGATATGTCCCCTAGAACAAGGGACACAAAGGAAAGAATAAACAAATGGGACTTCATCAAAACAAAAGCTTCTGCACAGCTAAAGAAAACATCAGCAAAATAAAAAGTGAACCAACCATATGGGAAAATATACTTGCCAATGATACTTTGGACAATGTTTTGGTCCCCAAAACATATAAAAAACTCACACAACTCCACTCCAGGAAGAAAAATGACCCGATTAAAAAATGGACAAAAGACTTGAACAGACACTTCTCTGAGGAGGACAAACAGAGAGCCCAGAGAAACATGAAAATATGCTCAACATTACTAGCCTTGAGAGGTACAAATTAAAACCACCGTGAGATACCACTTCACACTGGTCAGAATGTCCATAACAAATAATTCAACAAACAGTAAGTGCTGACAAGGTGGTGCAGAAAAGGGAACACTAGTATATTGTTGGTGAGAAACCAGAGTGGTGAAGCCACTGCGGAAAACACTATCAAATTTCCTCCCCAAACTAAAAATGTTACTGCCTTTTGATCTGGCTATTCCACAGCTGGGAATCCCTAAAAATTTCTAAAAATCTTAAAACACTAGTTCGAAAAAAAACCTATGCACCCCAATGTTCATAGCAGCATAGTTTACAATGGCCAAGTCTTGGAAGCAACCTAAGTGCCCATCAGTAAGTGAGTGTATCAAAAAGTGATCCACATTTATACAATAGAGTTCCACACAGCAGGCAGAAGGAAGGAGCTCCTTTACTTGTCAACAGCATGAATGAAACTGGAGAGCGTTGTGCCAAGGTTAATAAGCCAGGTGGTGATAAACAAATACCGTTTGATCTCACCTATATGTGGAATCTAATCAACAAAACAAAAAAAAGCAAGCAAAATATAACCAGAGACATTGAAATAAAAAACAAACTGATAGTAAACAGAGGGGACAGTTAAGGGAGATTGGGGGAAGGGAGTGGGATGGTCTTCAGGGAACATGAATAATGGGCCCATTGGACAAAGTCAAATGGGGGTAGATTTGAGGGCGGAAAGTAGTGGTGGGTGGCATGGGTAAAAGTGGGGATGGGAAAATGGAGACAACTGTATTTGAACAACAATAAAAATATGGTTAAAAACTAAAAATTAAAAAATAAAAGAATATAAAAATTAAAATTGACTTTTTATTTAGCTCCCATGTCTTAGTGTGGTTTTCAGTTTTCTCCTTGTGGTTGAGTTCTAGTTTCATAGCATTGTAGTTAGAGAAGATGAATGATAATGATTTCAATCTTCTGAAATGTTACCTTTCATTTTTATCCTTCCACCTGGTCTATCACAAAACATGTTCCATTGCACTTAAAAAATATGTATATTCTACTGCTTTGGGATGAAATGATCTGTAGATAGCCATTAAATCCATTTGATGTAGTATGCCATTTAATGCCATTCTCTTCTTATTTTTCTGTCTGGAAGATCTATCCATTGATTTCAATGGGGTGTTAAAATCATCTACTATAACTGTATTTCTGTTGATTTCTACTTTATGTCCTTCACGATTTTCTTTACATATTCAGGTGCTCCTATGTTGGGTGCATGCATGTTTACTAAGATTATAACCTCTTATTGTATTGTTCCCTTTATCATTAAAGGGTGGATATCGAGGTTGTAATTTCCGTTTGGTCCTGGCAGAAATGTAGTGTAGCTTCCACATACTGCACCTAAAATGTGGTTTAAAATAAAATAATCCCCAAGGGAAAATAACACTTATTTATTGTTTGAATGGTATGATTAGAAATTGAGTATTAACATAGATACACTTTACAGATGAATACAGCAACTGAAATGTTCATACAATTGAATTGTGGGGGATTTGGATATAGGTTACCTAGATGTATTTTTTAATGTGTCCTCTCTCTCTTTCATCTACCTAACTCACAAATTAATAATTGTGGCTTTATAGCTGTATTTTTACAAGCTATTGGAATTGATGATAAATATACTTTAACTGAAATTTTTCCTTTTCATGATTTGCTTGCAAATCAATAGTTAAAAGAAAAGTTTGAGGACATTGTAGTTATAAGTGGGGGAACTTTCTGATATTATGTTCATCTCCATTGGTCAACATGCATAGATTCTAAGGCCAAATGTATTAACACTAAATGATCATCACCCATGTGTCAGAGGCTAAGATTAATTCACTGAAGCATGCTTCAAAGATCCTGTACCTTTTGATATAGTAAACTTTGTTTTAAAAATTAAAGTGAAACAGTTGACTTATAAATGCTTATTTTTGACCAAGGTTGATGAAATCCTAAAGCACTCAGGATAACCATCCAGACCCTGATATCTCACGTCTTATACCAGAGCTTCAGTGGCCGTGTAAGTTTCTGCAGCTTAAACTCTGGAAGCAAACAGAATAATGGTGCCACAGAGTCCTCCAAAAATGTGTATCTGGTTGGCAATATTTTGATTCTCCAAAGTATTAGCACCAACAAGTATTCAATAATCTTTTGAAGGAATGAGTGAGTAAATTGTAATGTGTTTGCCAAAGCTCTGATAGTTTTTATTTATTTATTTATTTATTTATTTATTTATTTGAATTTTTTAAATTTAATTCTTATTCAAGTACAGTTTTCTGTCTTATATTTTATTATAAAACGAAGTGTTTTCTCATGAGTTGACAACTTCGAGTTTTTAAAAAAATCAAATATGTTTGTTACTAAATAGAAGATCATTTCCTTCTTTAGTAGATAAGATTAATAGAAAAAATAGGATCTCAAGAAATGAGGTAATGCTATCCTTTAGAACTTGGGGACATTGTTATTTAGAAAGTGCCATCTCTTAAAGAAAGAAGCTCATCTTTAAACTGAGAGCTAATGGGTTATGTAAATAAAACTTCTTAACACTAAACTTTGTGATGACTTTGGTTAACATCGTCATGTTTCCTTTGAGAAAAGAACCAGAGACACTGATTCCTGGCCTATGATTTATCCATTTTCCCTTGTGCCAACCAATTTATCTCAAATCATAGAGAGCAGTTTGATCTAATTAATCTCTGTTCACATTCTAGAGGGGGCACCCCAGTCATGGGAGGGAGGGAATGAAGTGGCTTATTAACAGTAATTGGTGGCAGAGCCTCCCTTGGGAACATCAGATTTCATTCCACTGTGCAAACTATTTTATTTTGAAGATTTATTTTTAAGTATCAGAGCTATTGTTTTTTTAAATTATTTTTCAAGTACAGTTTTCTGTCTATTACTCCCATCCCATCCCACCCCTGTGCTCCCCCCTCCCTCCCATTCCCACCCTTCTCAGTTGTTGTACATGTATATTTTATATATGTTCCTCTAAAGAACTATTGTTTACAGTCAATTTCTGTTGCATTATTGGACCAAACTTTGTAAAATAAATCACTAAGAAAATTTCATATAAATTCAATAATTTGCACTATAAAACCTCCCTTAAGTTAATTTCATCTATTTCTTTCTTTCTATGACTATGAATCTGTTTTTAGAATCCAGTGATAAATTTTTAAATATATTTAAAAATGCTATTATAGTTGTCCCAGTTTTTCTCCCCTTTATTTACCTCCACTCCATACCCCCCACCACACACACATCATCCTTCTGCCATCTTAGTTCATGTCCATGGTTCATATCTATAAGTTCTATGGCTTCTGCATTTACCATAGTATTCTTAAACATCCCCTGTCTATTATGTGCCTACCATTTATGCTTCTTATTTTCTGTAAGTTTTCTCCTATTCTACTCACTCCCGCTCCCAGGTGATAACACTCCATGTGATCTCTATTTCTGAAAATATGTTTCTGTTCTCATTGTTTGCTTAGTTCATTTTTGGTTTTGTTTTTTTAGGTTTGGTTGTTGATACTTGTGAGTTGGTTGTCATTTTACTGCTCATATTTTTTTACCATATTCTTTTTCTTAGGTAAGTCCCTTTAACATTTTGTATAGTAAGGGCTAGGTGATGATGAACTCCTTTAACTTCACTTTATCTAAGAAGCACTTTATCTGCCCTTACATCTAAATAATAGCTTTGCTGGATAGAGTAATCTTGGATATAGCTCCTTGCATTTCATGACTTGGAATACTTCTTTCCAGCTCCTTCTTGACTGTAAGGTTTCTTTTGAGAAATCAGCTGACAGTCTTATGGGAACTCCTTTGCAGGTAAGTCTTTCCTTTCCTCTTGCTGCTTTTAAGATTCTCTCCTTATCTTTAATCTTGGCTAATATAATTACACAATGTGCCTTGGTGTGTGCTTCCTTGGGTCCAATTTCTTTGGGACTCTGAGCTTCCTAGACTTTCTAGAAGTCTATTTCCTTTGCCAGATTGTGGAAGTTCTCCTTCATTATATTTTCAAATAGATTTTCAATTTCTTGCTCTTTTTCTTCTCATTCTGGCACCCCTATGATTTGGATGTTGGAATTTTTAAAGTTTTCCCAGAGGTTCCTAAGCTTCTCCTAGATTTTTTTTTTTTGGCATTCTTGTTTTTTCATTGTGTTCTGGTTAAATATTTATTTCTTCCTTCTCTTACAAATCATTGGTTTGAGTTGTGATTTTCTTCCCTTCACTGTTGGTTTCCTGTACACTTTCTTTTATTTCCTGTACACTTTCTTTTATTTATTTTATATATATATATATATAGTCTCAGCATGCCTGTTAAGTAATAAGGGCAGGGCCTTAGGTATTGCCAGAGTGGAGGCAACCCACATCATTGTGTTGGGGAGCTGTATTTTCAGGAGGGCTCCAAGAGGGAACAATGCCACTTGCTCAGTTCTCAGCTGGCTTTAGTCACTTCCTCTTCTACCTGCAAGTAAATTGGGCCCTCCTGGTGCTGATATCTGGATGGGTGGGTTCGTGTACATTCTATGGCCCTGTGGGTCTTTCCAAGGAACTCTCCTGTGAGGTTGAGAGTTTCTCCTGCTGCCTCAACCTCCACAGATTTTTTTCAGCCAGAGATTTTGAGGCTTTATTTCCCTGTGCTGGAACCTTGGGTTGTGTGGTCTGTCTCACTCCCCAGTTGTTCCTTCCAGTTTATCAGGACACAAATGTGGGATCACCCACTCTGCCAGCCACAGCCTTGCCCACTCCATCTTCCAGCTGCGGCCTTGCTGTGAGTCCTCTCCACCCCAACTGACCATCTCTGCCCCTTCTATTGGTCTGTATGAATGTTTGTTCAACTCTTTGGTTGTCAGACTTCCATACAGTTCAATTTTCTGTTGTTTCTGGTTATTTTTTTGTTTTTAAATGTGCTGTTGTCCTGTTTTTGACTGTATGAAAAAGAAAAGTGTATCTACCTATGCCTCCATCTCAGCTGGAAGTCTGCAGGGTTAAATTTGTCAGTGAGTATTTTAATCTGTGTTCTACATATCTAATCAATCTTCTTGCAAATGAAACCAATTTATTCCACTACTGTTTCCTTTAATTTTAAATTGCTACGAAAATTTCTAATAAGCTTTGTTTTAACTTTGTAGTTGTGTTATTGTTTGACACTGAGTTTCAAGGCTAATGTTAATCTTTAGTGCACGATTTCAACTTTGTTACACTGCCTTTTCCAATTTGTAGACTGTATTCTGTCAATTCTGAATTTTTTACCATACATAGATGCTGAGCTTTATGTGAGACATCTGCCATGGTCTGAAGATTCTGATTTGTCTCATTTTAAGTGATCTTGTAACTCCAACTACATATGTTATGACAAAATAACTTTCAACTTGTGCCCTTAGAGATCCTAATACTGTGGCATTTTTGAGAAAAAAAAATTAGGGGCTTTTAAAAATGCTAACAAAGTTTTCTTTTACTAAGAAGTAAGCAAGGTAATAAATATATCAACAAGAAGACAAAATTTTCCTGTATGTGTGTTTATAATTATAAATTCATATTAATAAATGTTTATAGATTGGCAGTTATTCTCAAGTCAATATGAAGCTCCCATATGACCTATGTTAATGTTATTGTTTCTGAGTCCTACAGAATAAAAATTAAAAGTACATGATAATAAATTTTCACATTTACTAATTAGTGTTGGAACAATAAAATGCTTTTACACTTGGTGTAGTACTCCTCAATTCATATTATTAGTAAGGATATTATATGGTTATTACCCAGGGTGGTGTTAAGTATAGTTTAAGCTAAACTTATTTTTCTTTCCATTAATTCATTTATTGATTGTTTGATTTTTTCCTACTACTAATCATCATTCAATCATTTGGGAATGTAATTCAAAAACTTCACATCCTGTTAGGTTTTTAACTTACTTTCAGGACACTGAGAAAATACTGAATCACTAAATTTCTTCAAGATCAGCTTTCCTCTATAAAATGTGCATAGTAATTTCCACCAAGTTTTTAATAAGATATAAATACAATAGCATGTATAAAAATAAATGTACATTGCAAGATGAGAATCATCGTTCTGTTTTGGATATATTCTTAATGGTGGGTGATTTTTTGGAACAGAAATATCTTCCCTTTGCATCCATGGATTTCAGCTACTGGTGGTTAATCACAACCAGTGCAGAGCATCTGTTCCTATTAATAACACTTCATGTCACATCAGTGCTCTTTCTAAGATATCTTGTTATTTCTTAAAGCCCAAAATCTCCTTTAAGAAGGTTCAAAGACATTTGATTAAACTGCTGGTATGATTATTGCTCAAAGTCACAAGTTTACTGAAACTCAAATGTATAATCATTTTTGAAGAAAACAAAAAAATGAGAAACTAGTTTTGGGGAGTGCAAAGTTGTAAATATCTCTGTCTTTACACTTATTTATTTACAGTGGAGGTTTAATTCAAAGAATACACCAAAGTATTAACAGGCTAGAAAATATTTAAAAGCTAAAAAGACAAATCATCACTGTTATTGTGTACTAGTTTATAAGTTAATACAGGGGTGGACAAAGTAGTTTTACAGTTTTTTAATAGAAAATAATATAATAATTAGTAAATAATAATATAAGAATATACTCTCATGTACTCACAACTGTAAATTTACCTTCCCTACCCCTTTACATTTTATCTCTCAATCTTTTCATTGATCTATTCATTCAAAGTAAGAAAACCACCATTTTTTAATTTAATTATTGTTTGAGTACAGTTTTCTGTCTTTTACTGCCATCCCAGCCCACCCCCACAAATGCTCCCCACCTCCCTCCCATTTCCCTCCCTGCCTTAGTTTTTGTCCATGTGTCCTTTATACTTGTTCCTGTGAATCACCGTGTTATAAAGGCAAACCTATATTCAATTATTTTTACGTGACAAGCAGTACTTATCATGACTTAATATGCCGAAATATATAAGCTTTTCTCTTGCAATAAGTATAAACCATAGCAAATCTTTTTTTTTAAGTTTTATTTATTAATCTTTAGAAGTGAAGGGAAGGAGAGAAGGAGTGAAGTATCAATGTATGGTTGCCTCTCGTGAGTCCCCTGCTGGGAACTGGCCTGCAACCCAGGCATGTGCCCTGACTGGGAATTGAACCACGATAGTGTGGTTTGCAGGCCCGCACTCAATCCACTGAGCTACGCCAGCCAGGCCCCATAGCAAATCTTTAAGTTTCCTAATAACGTTCAATGAAAGTTTTATAAAAAAAAATAAAATGGTGGTTTTCATTTTGCCCTTACAAGCCTCAGAAGTAATTATTATTATTCATATTTTTAAATGAGAAAACTGAGGCATAAAAAGCTTTAAAAAATTAATAAATCAACACGAAAATTTTGACCACTCAATCATCATTAATTATGTTTAGATAACTTCAGTGTCCTTTAAAGTTTTTTTAAATAAATTGAGGAGGTAAGTAATCAGATCAAATTGTTTTAAATTCCCGAAGATTTTGATAAAAGCTTCAATGATGAAGCTCATGCCAAATTGCAGTGAAAAGTTTTGTTATATATATACATACATATATATATGTATATATATATATCTTATTGAGAGGAAGGAAGTTTTTGTTTGTGTAAAATCTATTTTATATTTTAGCATGCCAATGAAAAAAACATAGTTTTAAAATACCAGATAATTTAGTTCATCATATCTTTCCTCTTTCAAGAATATCGATAAATAAATCTAAAGAGGGGAAATTCCCCAATAAGAAAAATTATCCTTATTAAGTTTTCTTTTGATCATTATATTCGACACCTTTAGAAGTTAACATTCATAATGAAAAATTAGAATACTACACAATTTTTGAGCAGATAATTGTCTAAAGCTGAAAGATGACGAGGAAATTATTATAATCTGGGTTATTATCATTATCAATATCAGTGAAATAATTCAGGGTAATTTCAAAGAAAACCAAAGAAATTGATGGTTTTCCTGTAGAAATTTGCATAGTGAAATTTATATTGTCATTGTAGAATGCATATATTATGAAATGTATGATAGGCATCTCGGTGCTGTCAAGCTAAAGAAGGTAGAAAACAGAAATCTACAATATCTAAATTTATATCTTGAACTGAATGTATACTCATATATTTCCCCTGAATGTTTCAAAAAAGCACCCATGCTCCTTACTTAGATGGCTTCTGGTGGGATTGCTTTCAAGTTTCCCTCTCCTAAGGCTCTTATTTCTATTTTATTCTTCAGGCATATTTTCCATTCTTACCAATTTTCCCATAAACAGAATCCCAGTTTATACTATCTTTTTCTTATAGAAATGTGAGACTGCTATAAATGCTCTTCTCCATCTTGTTTTTTTCTCTCCCTATGTTATAGGGATCATTCCATTTAAGTGCACATAGAATGTGATTATTGTTTCTAAAGGCTGAAAATAGTTATGTAGATATATTATGATTCACATAACCAGTCATTCATGGGTAGCCATTTATTGTAGCTGTTTTCAGTCTTCTACAGTCTCAAACTATTGCCATGAATGACCTTTTGAATAAGGATTTACTTCTGAGACAAATATATATAAAGAAATATAATCACTAGATCAAAGATTGTGTGCATTTTAAACATATACTTGTAAACTATATTAGAAAATATAAATGTACACAAAATGAATATATGTAATTATATATTTAAATTGCTTTTTCCAAATGTGCCAGTTTCCAAACCATCAGTAGAATATAAGAATACCTCACCTACATAGGTATTGTGTTTTATTTTCACTTTTGACAATCTTTGCCAAATTTATTTTACATTTATCATATTGTGAATGAGGTAGAATATGTCTATGTATAGTTATTTTTTTCATTTTTTGAAAATTATCTTTTTATATTCTTTATTTTTTTTTGCATTTCAATGTAATGCTAATGGAATTGTAGAAGCTGCTTCTATTTAGGTACTAGGAAATTTTCCTTTTAATGTAACATGAATTGCAAATATCAACATTACCATCAAAATTGAATTATAAGTCACAATTTTTCATTTCTCTTTGATAGCATTATGCATCAAAATCCTAGCCCTTGCCACATTACAAGACAATGTACTTCTCTACCCCTTGACCTTGTCCTTTTCAGCATGACTTGTTTTTGTCCAGGATGAGTTCATAGGTGTGCCAGTAGTGAAGAATTTAAATTTTCTTAAAGACTGGTCTTAAATTCTGGCATTATGTGATCCATAATTCAAAGAAATTCCACCCAGTTAACATTGCCTTTTTGTCTCATCATCACCATGAACACATGCAAAGACTTGAGCCCAGACATAGGTATTATCCAAGCTTGGCTGGTGCTGCAGGCTGAAGCAGGGTCCCTTAGCAACCCAGTCTAGACTGGCTCTTCCAGATGCAACAAGAATGAGGATAAATCTTTATTGCAGTGAGTCTCTGAGATTTGGAGGCAGTTTGTTTAACAGTAATAGTTAACACAAAAATTAAATGGCCAATTGTCTTTAATTATTGTGATTATTAACAATTACAATATTTTATTTATATAGCTTGAATTTATTAATAATTTTCATGTATGCCCACTGGGGTTTATATATGGTTGAGAAAGGTCTAATTACTGAAGAAGTGAACTGAAGAGAGATAGCCTATGTTTTTCTAATTGCACTTTAATGGCATTTTTCTAGGTTTTTAAAATAACATTTATTTTTTAAAAGTTAACATGTGTGTGTAAAAGGAAACAGAAACACAAGAAGAACAAAGTCATCCATAACCACAAGCAGTTTACAGTTTGATATGTCCTTCTAAATCTTTTGTGTATATATACATTAAGCTTCCATTTTTATGTAACTATGATCTAAAAGTTATGAATCATTCTTTTTCATACATCATGAAAATTTACCATGTCAAAGTCCCAAAACTATATGAGTATTTAAAAAACCCAAAATACATTACTCCAACTGAACCTGGGGAAAAGATATAATTTTGTCTTTCTTGGCAACAAAAAATTCATAAAGAACAAAAATAGCAACAGACCTCTAGGTAAAGATATTGACAATTAAAATACTGCATTCCCTTAATGTTCAATTAAAAATGAGACACAAAGCAACAGAGTACAAAAAATATTATGCTTCTAAGATAACTTATTATTATCTGTCCTTTTAAAATATTAGCAAGGAGGCAAGTTCCCTTGCCTTGAAATGCTTAATAATATATTCCAATAGTACAGCCAAAAGAGATGTGCACACATCAGTCTTTACTATCACAATGTGAATGTGAACACATCCATATATATCTCTTCCTCCATCTTTCTTTCTGCCTCTACTGGCAGCCTAAGGTACAAGTCTCGATGTCCATTCCTGAGATGATTTAACAATTCTATGACCAAGATGCCTCTTTTTTTTTACAAATTATAACAAATAGATATTTACAAATTGGTACATTCACTAGCTCTACTTTTTTAATCATACATTGTCATCTCAGGACATGTAAAAAGCTCAGATATTGGAAAATTGATAATGAACCTTATCCTAACTGATGTGACTCAGTTGGGTATTGTCCTGCAAAGCAAAAGGTCTGTGGTTTGATTCCAGGTAAGGGAACATGCATGAGTTGTGGATTCAGTCCCCACATATGAGAGGCAAACATTCAATGTTTTTCTTTCACATCCATGATTCCCTCCCTCCCTTTCTCCTTCCCTTCCCCTCTCTCTAAAAATAAATTAATAAAACCTATAAAAATGAATCTTGTCCACTTTTCTTTCAATTATTCAATAACTTCAGAATTTCTTTTAATAAAAATTGTAGAGTAGGAATTAAAATATAATTATCAACTAAAATATCACCATGCTATTTATTCAATGAAATATGTTATCTTTAATGACTTGAAATATCTTTTTAAAATATGCTGAATTTCCCAGTGTATTAGGATTTATTTCTGAAATTGCTTGTATACTCATATATTCACTTAAGTGTCACAAATACTCTTTACAAGTTACTTTAGTATCTGTTGGAGTCATTTTTTTCTTATTCTTTATTTTGAAAAGCATCTTATATATTTTATGCAAGAACATCAATATATTAGTATTTTTTAAAAATAAAATACTTCAATTGGCATTTTCACTGGAGTTAACTTAAATGTAGAATTGATTTAAGTTAAGTAATATATTTTCAGAATAAATTGAGTCTTCAAGTATGTAATATAACTTTACTTATTATCCTATTGTGGTTCTTAGGATATTTTTAAGTGTCTTGATTTAATGTTTATTCTTTAATTATATCAACTTTACCTAATCTCACTGTGTATCTACATAGAAAATACATCAATTTTATAATCAACCAATTAAGTGAGTTATATTTTGATGTGAACTTTATTTTGTATTTTTGTTTATTATGATATTCCAGGTAAAATTTCACATTTTAAAATAATAATTTTTAACATTACCTTTCTGACTTTTTGACAAAAAGGATTGAAAAGTAATTGGAGAGGCACCTGCAGCCCTAAAAAAATAAAAACAGATTCTGATTATTATTAAATTACTTAACTATAAGAAAATATTAAATACTGCCATTTGTAACAACATGGTTGAATCTTGAGAATATTATGCTAAGCAAAATGAGTCAGTCAGAAAGGGTTAAGAACCCTATAATTTCACTCATATGTGGGATATAAAACTGAAATTCATAGGCACAGATAGACAATACCCTGCTAGTTACCAGAAGAAATGGGGTGAGAGATAGGAAAGGGTAAAGGGGGCCAAATATATGGTGATGGAAGATGATTTGCCTTTGGGTTATGGGCACACAAAGCAATAAACAGATTGTGTATCATAGAAATGTAAACCTGAAATCTATATGACCTTATAAAACCAATGTCACTCTAATAAATTTAATAAAAAGCAAATGAAACAATAAATAAACAATGGGTTACTTCCCCTAAAAATAAGAGACAAAGAGATCCTATATACCCTCTGTCCAATTGCTCCATCTTGCAAAATCATAACACAACATGTAAGACAATATCACAACCACAATATTAACATTGATACAAAAACTACACACAAAACCCATCACAAATATAAATGCTTGCCTTTTATAGTCACATCATCATCTCCCACCTCTACCCTCTCCTTAACTTCACTGAGGCACTAATTTTTTCTCCATTTCTGTACTTTTGCCATATCAAGACTCATACAGCATAAAGCCTTTTGTGGCTGGCTTTTTTTACTCAGTATAATTCTCTGGAGATCCATTCAGGTTGCTGTGTATATCAATAGTCTATACATTTATACTGCTGAATAGGATTCTCTTGATATGGACGTACCACAGTTTATTTAATCATTCACCCACTGAAAGACATGATTGATTGCATTTACGGTTATTATGAATAAAATTTCTATGAACATTTCTGTACATATTTTTGTATTTATTTCTCTGAGATAAATGCTCAGAGGTATAATTGAGGAGTTGTTTATTCAGTGATTTAAGAGGAAAATATACTGTTTTCTAGGTGGTTATATCATTTTTCATTCTCATCAGCAATATATGAGGGATTTAGTTCCTCTTCACCCTTATCATTTGGTGTTGTCACCATTTTTTAAAACTTCAGCCACTCTAATAGGTGTGTAGTGATAACTTACTACGATTTTAATTTACATTTCCCTAACAGCTAATAATGTTGAACATCTTTTCATGTGCTAATTTTTCATCTGTACATATTCATGACCTTTGCCTTGTTCTAATTGGATTGTTTGCTTTTTTATTGTTGAGTTTGAAAAATTTAAATACATTTTATATACTTTTTCTTTTCTTGATAAGTGGATTGCAAATATTTTCTCCAGCTTTCTATCTTTTTTGATTCATCTGTCAAATCTAAAAACTCTTTAGCCCTGGCTGGTGTAGCTCAGTGGATTGAGCGCGGGCCTGCGAACCAGATGATCGCAGTTCAATTCCCAGTCAGGACACATGCCTGGGTTGCAGGCCAGTTCCCTGCAGGGGATGCACAAGAAGCAACCATACATTGATGTTTCTTTCCTCTCTCCTTCCCTTCCCCTCTAAAAAGATAAATAAATAAAATATTTTAAAAAAATCTAAGAACTCTTTGTCTAACCCTATATCACAGAGATTTTTTCTATTTTAATAGAAGTTTTAGTCTTACATTTAATTTCATGATCATTTTAGTTAATTTTTGTATAAGGTATAAGATTTATATCAAAGTTAATATTTTTGTTTTCCTATAAATGTCCAATTGCTTCAGCACCATCTGTTGGAAAGGATAATTTCACCCTCTGAATTGCTTTCATACATTTGTCAAAAATAGGTGGGAAGAAAATATAGGTCAATTTATGGGTTTGCTATTTTTGTTCTGGATTTATGTTTCTATCTCTCAACCAGTACTAGAGTTCCTTGATTAATAAAGCTGTATAGCAAGCTTTAATGTTACGTAGAGTAATTTCCCCCACTTTGTTCTTTATCAAGCTTGTTTTACGTACTCTAGGTCCTTTTGTTCTTCATATAAATTTTAGAATATTCTTGTAAAAAACAAAATAATCTTGTTTTTTCCAAATCTGAGGATATCTTGATTCCTTTTTCATCCCTGAATGATATTTTCAAAGAGTATCTGATACTGGGTTAAGAGCATTTTTCTTTCAATATCTGAAAATATTATGTCTTTTCCTTAGGCCTTCCATGGTTTTTGAAGATAGATCCACTGTCAGTATAATAATGTTTCTCATAAAGATAAGCTGTCATTTTTCTCTGGCAACTTTCAAGACTATTTTATTTGTCTTCAGATTCCAGAAAACTAATAGTGATGTGTACTGGCATAGATTTCTTTGGGCTTTTCCTGCTTATGTTTCATTAAACCTGTAAATTTGTGTCTTTTTAACAAAGTTGGGGAATTTTTTAGCCATATTTTTTAGTACTTTTTTTAGCCTTACTCTCTTTCTCCTTTCATTCTGGGACTCTGAAAAAATGTATGTTAAATCTTTTTAGTAGTCACACAGGTCCCTGAGGCTCTATTTGTTTTTTTCATATTTTATTTTTGCATTCTTTAGACTAGTGAATTTCTACTATTCCATATTCTAGTTCACTGATTTTTCACTCTTTACCCTCCACTTTGATGTTGGATCCACCCACTGAACTTTTATTTTAGTTATTGTATTTTTTAGTTCTAAAACTTTCATTTGGTTCTTCTCTACATCTGTTTCTTTGTTAAAAGTTTTTCTTTGCTGAGGGTTTTTACTTTTTTGTTTCAAGTGTGCTCATAATTGCTCATTGAAGCTTTTGTATTATTATTACTTTAAATATTTGTAATCGTGATATTGATAATTAATTATCTCTTTTTCCTTTTTTATTTGGTTTGAGATCATCATGATTCTTGGTATGTCAAGTATTTCTTTCCCTTAAAACCACAACATTTGTATATTATGTCATGAGACTCTGGATCTAATTTAAACTTTTAGTTTTAGGTAACTTTTTCTGACACCACTCTGATACCATCCAGTGAACATAGATGCTGAATTGCACACTGGCCTCTGTTGACACCCCATGGTAAGAGAAAGTCCTCTTAATACTGGGCAGGGGGAGGGTTCAAATTTCCCAGGTTTTCTAGACTGAAACCCTTGTAGGAGTGGCCTGATTACTGCTGGATGATAGTGAAAGTCCTGACTCTTCCATATTCCTGTTCTAACACCGTCTATCACAGAAGCAGAGGGGCACTGAGTTACTTTTGGGTGAGGCTTCCCATGTCTCCAGGGGCTCTATAGAAGTGTGAAGGGGGTCTTTACTGGACAGTTATGATGAAAGTCCCAACTCTCTACTTGACCTCCTCTAACACACCATGGCAGGATTATTGAGGCACCTTATTACAGCCTTGCAGAAGTGGACTTTTGATCTCCTCATCTGACTTTTGCTGATGGAGCTGAAGATGGAACCATGGCATTATCTGGGGCATTCTGTTGAAGTAGATCAGTTACTGTGTAAAGTTGTCTGTCTTGTTAAGTGTTCCCTTTCTGGTCCTTTAGATAAAAATAGCAAGCTTTTGTTGGAAAATTTGTGGCTGCACCCACTGGGTTTCCAAGTTGATAGTTTCTTTAGCTCCAAGTCTGAAGAATATGAGGCACAAAGAAAATACAGAGAATTCATCACCACGTCTTTCCTTAAGTGTCAGCACATCTAGTCAATCTGCCTCCTTCTCTTCACCTTTCAGAGTCTCGTTATGATTGTTTGGTGTAGATTGCCCAAGGTTATTGTGTGTACTTAGAAGGAGAAATAAGAACATCTATTCCACTTTCCTGAAAGCAGATGTATCCAATTAGATTTTTATCTTTTATTTTTAGTCTCATCTCAGTAAATTTACCTCTGTGTTTAGAACAATGTTTAATAGCAATAGTAATTGGAAAATACTCTTGTTATAATTCTTACTTTAATGAGAATGCTTTCATTAACATTTTATATATTTTCATAAAATTAAGGGAATGTTACCTAAGGAATTTTTATTTTATCCATTAAAGAAATAGTAATGCATTTTTTCTGTTATAAAAGTAATTATATATTCTCATTTAATTAAGAATTTTTATAAAGAATGGGTGTTGTACTTTAAACTTCATGTTGAATATATAATGAAGTTATCAGTATTTTATTTATTTTATTAATATGGTAAACAAAATATTTTAACACCAAAGCATCTTGACATTATACCATAACTCCTATTTGGTTATGATGTGTCAATGTCATCTTGAAGCTAGATTATTTCCAAATATTTTATTTGAAATTTTTAATTGATATTGAGAAGTATGATTTGTTTGTGATTTTCTTTGTGTTCTCTTTTTAAGTTACTCTTTTCTGTCCCAATGCTTCCTGACAAGAAAATTAGTGTTTTGAAGTTTTTATGCACATTTCTTAAGTTTATTCCTAGATGATCCATTAACTATATTAAATGTATTGTTTAAATATTTTGTATTTGTTGAATAGTTGATAGAATGTGCTTTGAAATTATCTAGGCTTAAAACTTATCTGGGTGTAGTTCTTGATCATGTTTCCTATTTCAAATATTTCAATTTCAAAGCAACCAGAGGTTAATATGATTGCTTTCTATTTTCCTAGGCTATGACCTTCTCAAGGTAACTTGACCCAACTACTATCCACATTTCTGTAATAGGAACTCAGGAATTCTTGTTCTGTTAAAGAGAAAACCGTAGGTTATTTCTGCTATTTTATCATCATCATCATCATCTCACAACTCTATTAATTTCAGACTTTGATCTACAGAGAGAATAAAGATGTACTGAGAATTATTATAGCATGACTGCACCTATGTGAGGGTCTCTTGGGACTCTTTCCTTTTATATGAATCTCTAGGGTTACTTATATTTATCAATATCAGATTATTTATGTGTTTTAGACAAATATTAGCCTGTAATCTGTGTGTGATTAGATTGATTTTTGCACTAAAATCTGGTGATAGTTAATATTTAACAATTTTCTGATATTAAAGAGACACTCCTTATCAACCATTTTCCTTAGCTTATAAATTCTATCTAAACTATATGACAGAGCAAATACCAGTTTAACTGTGGTATATTTATCAAGCATAGTTAAGAAAAATGAATTATCTATTTTCTTTTAACTTTCATGAATCAATTTTAATTTTCTGGGTAAATAAAAGTAAAGGCAGCCTTGCAAAATGACAAGGATTTCTTTAGGCCCACAGTACAAGGTTGCTTATACTAATAATCAACTTTTTTTTTCCTATTAGAATGTGTCTATTTATGCACCCAGAGTAATATAAATATATGTATTCTTTCAGTTTTCTCATTGTGCCATAATACTTTTGACATTGAGTTATCCTTAAGCTTGTTCTATTGCCTACTTTCCTTAGATATTTTGTAGTTAGTCATTTAGCAACTTCTAGGTTTTTTTTTGTAGAAATAGATACTTAAAATATGTTTGCTTAATTCTGAACACAATGGGCAATTTTTAAACATAATTGCACAGTGTTGAAGTAGTATGTTTTCTGGTTTCCTTATGATCTTACCTTTAACCGGAACATAATCAACAAAAGACAAAAGGAAACAAAATGTAACCAGAGACATTGAAATTAAGAACAATCTAACAATAGCCAGAGCAGAAGAGGGAGGGGACAGTGGGGAGAAGGGTTTTCAGGAACCAAGCAGGAGGGTGGGAGCAAGGGAGGGAGGTGAGTTTGGCTGCAGTGTGGGGGAGGAGTGGTGGGTAAAAATGCAGACAACTGTAATTGAACAACAATAAAGTAATTAAAAAAACATGTAGGAATAAAGGAGCAAAATAGAAGAGATGTCAGAAACTTAAAAAAGCATTGGAAAACCAGAAGAGCATTCACTGGATATTGATAATAAAGAAGAGGAAATGATTTAAAGTGAGACTGAGTTTTTTCAAATGAGTAAATAGGAGGATGACAACATTTTGGATTAAAATATAAAATATAAGATAAATAATAAGGTAGTTTTAAGGAAACATGGCAACCAGCTGCTGGCCTGGTGGTTAGCAGTCATTCCATAAATGCTTTTTTTAAAAAACATTTATTTAACTGTTTTTCAAGTACAGTTTTCTGTCTAGTACTCCCATCCCATCCCATTCCCCAGTGCTCCCCCCTCCCTCTCATTTCCACCCTTCTTAGTTGTTGTCCATGTATCCTTTATATTTGTTCCTCTAAATCCCTCCCCTATTTCTGCTGAAATTCTCTCCCCTCTCCCTTCTGGTCGCTGTCCCCCTGTTCCCTATTTCAGTGTCTTTGGTTATATTTTGCTTGCTTGCTTGTTTTGTTGTTTAGCTTCCTGTTAAAGGTGAGATTATATGGTACTTGTCCTTCAACACCTGACTTATTTCACTCAGCATAATGCTTTTGAATGACTATTAAATAAATTCCATAATAGACATACTGAGTTTGATATGGACATTTTCAATGATCTTGAAACCCAAAACCTGCACGGTGCTTCATGTTTACAAAGCACTTTCATATGTTTCCCTGTTAATCCTCACAGTAAATCCATGGGATAAAATATCATTAAAGACATCTGAGTGCTGAGGATATTAAGCTGAGAAAAACTAAATACTTTCCTTAAAGTCTTATATTTAGTATGAGCAAGAGATGAAGTTTAAGCCTGAATGTTTTTGACGTCAAAACCTGCTCTCTATCCTACAGCAGAATGTTACAAAAGAAGCAGCTTTGGCTTCAATGCCAGGTCATTTCAGATGTATTTGAGGAACTCCTAATGTTTGGAAAGACACAAATTATTTTAGAGCCAGTTAAAACTTAGAGCACATCACTCTGAAGTGTGAGATTGATGAAGCCTGGGATACTGTGTTTTTCTCATTATATTTAGTGACTTAGTGATTTAACTATAGTAATTTAGGGAATTCTGGGAGAGTATAGGCATATTAAAAATTCAACAGAGATAAATTCCTAAATAAATTGCTAAGAGAATGATCATTATTTGGCAACTAATTAAATGAGAGTTAAGACTGTTGGAAAGAAAAAGGGCACTATAAGATCTTTCTTGAGGAAAAGGTTATACATATCGAGTATATCAAACAGATATTTGAACAACTAAAATTATAAAACTAATATTCTTTTGTTATTTTATAACACACCCTTTTATGATTGTGTTCAAGATATGGGAAAGTGTTGATGAGGCATGTTACTTTTAGTTGTTTCTTTCTCTATGTGAAAGTTAGTATTAGGTTGGCCCAAAAGTTCCTTTGTTGTTTTTTTCCCCCATAAGATGGCTCTAGTAGAGCTTAGCTGTCTTTAACTTGATTTGACACAATTTTGTTAGATTGTATTGTGACAGCTGTCACATCAGTGTTCATTTAAAAAATATCAAAATGGGTGAATTTCTGTGTAGCCATTTTAATGTTGCAGATGGAAGAAGATATGTGACATTTGTCATTATATTTCATTATTTCAGGAAAGATAAAAACACAACTGAAATGCAAAAATGAAAAGATTTGTGCAGTATATGGAGAAGGTGCTGTGACTGATCCAATGTGTCAAAGTGGTTTGTGAAGTTTTATGCTAGATATTTCTTTCTGGATGATGCTCCATGGTCCCATGGTTGAGTAGACCAGTTGAAGTTGATAGTGATCAAATTAAGACATTATTTGAGAAAAACCTATATTATGCCATGTAGGAGATAGACAGCATACTCAAAATATCCAAGTCAATGAACTTATTGGTGAAAATTTAAAAAGTATGTATTTTATTTTATAGAAAAAACTAAACTGACTATTGGTCAACTCAATATTATGGCATAATTTTAAAAAGGAGTGGGCCTGGAGAGTTTTTCTATGTTCACAGCTCTAAAGCTCTCTCCTGTAATTTCCATTTCTTTAAGATACAGTTGCTTACCATTTGAAATCTCCCAGAAGTTCCCTTTGCTTATTTTAACAGGACTGACTCTTGGTTTGCCACAAGTATTTCTCTCTGATCAATTTAAATGATCTTTTGAGCAGTTTCTTTTTAGTGTGGAGCTTTGTGGTGGAAGGGATTGGGGAAAGTTTACAGACTTCAGGTAACTCTTGTCACCTCATCCTAAACCATAAGTCCATGATAATTATTCACAATTTAGAGTTTTAAAATACTTCTAGCTTTAGTGCATTTTTTCTCAAATTGTTCTGCCCATGTTTTAGTGTATGCCTCCTGGCAATTTTGGGTTCTCCACTTTTTATGTTCATTATGTATCACCTTACCTCCCTTCGACCTTCTTAAAAAAATACTGATACAATTGAAGTCTTGTGTTGTCAGAGATTTGTGTTCCCTGCTCTTATTTCATGATTACTTGTAGTAGACATCTTCTTGAGGTTCTGATATCCTAGTTTTTGAGGAGTAATTTCAACATTACCATGTTACTGCTACCATTTTTCATCATCTCGTCCCCTGACCTCAAGGTAGGGGCACAAAGCTTAAGATTTAAAGAATTGAGGGACTTCTGGCCAAGATGGAGGCATAGGTAGACACATTGTGCCTCCTCGCACAACCAAAATAAGAACAACAAAAATTTAGAAACAAAAAACAACCAGAACTGACAGAAAATTGAACTGTATGGAAGTCCAACAACCAAGGAGTTAAAGTAGATGCATCTATCCAGACGGGTAGGAGGGGAGGAGTCTGCTGGTTGGGCAAGAGGTATTGCTGCAAAAAAAGTGGTGGCTGTCAGACCATGGGTGCACAGATCCAGGGAGGCTGCAGATTATGGAGGGGGAGGCAGCATGCAAGGCTGCTGGCAAATCAGGTGGTCCCACATTGGCGCATAGATAAAACACGTGAAATTGGGGAGCGAGAGAGACCATGAAACCCAGGGTTCCAATGTGGGGAAATAAAGCCTCAAACACCAATTGAACACCTCTTAAAACACCTGTGGGGGTTGAGGTGCCAGGAGAGACTCCCAGGTTCACAACAGAGTTTGTTGGAGAGACCCACAGGGTCCTTGAATGTACAGAAAACAATTCACATGGGAATCGGCCCCAGAAGGGCCCAGTTTGTTGGGGGAAGCAGCAGAAGTGACTGAAATCTGGTAGAGTGGAGCAAGCAACATCGTTCCCTCTTGCACCCCTCCCCCACATACAGCATCACAACTCAGTGACTAGGTTGACCCGCCCAGGTGCCAACACCTAAGGCTCTGTCCCTTACTATGTAACAAGTGCATCAAGACAAAAAATGCCCCAAACAAAAGAACGGATCAATGCTCCAGAAAAAATACAACTAAGCCATGAAGAGGTAGCCAACCTATCAGATGCACAGTTCTAAGCACTAGTGATCAGGATACTCACAGACTTTGTTGAATTTAGTCCCAAATTAGATGAAAAAATGAAGGCTATGCTAAATAAAATAAAGGAAAATGTACAGGGAATCAATAGTGATGGGAAGGAAACTGGGACTCAAATCAATGGAGTGGACCAGAAGGAAGAAATGACTAAACAGAAAAGAGTGAAGAATGAATTCTAAAAAATGAGGAGAGGCTTAGGGACTTCCAGGACATCTTTAAATGTTCCACCATCTGAATTATAGGGGTACCAGAAGGGGAAGAGGAAGAGTAACAAGTGGAAAAGTTGTTTGAACAAACAATAAAGGAGAACTTCCCCAATCTGGCAATGGAAATAGACTTCCAGGAAGTCCAGGAAGCTCAGAGAATCCCAAAGAAGTTGGACCCAAGGATGGACATACAAAGGCACATCATGATTACATTACCCAAGATAAAAATGGAGAGAATCCCAGAAGCAGCAAGGGATAGGAGACAGGTACCTACAAAGGAGTTTCGATAAGACTGTCAGCTGATTTGTCAAAAGAAGGGGCTGGAAAAAAGTATTCCAAGTCTTAAAAGACAAGGACCTATATCTAAGATTGTTCCATCCAGCAAAATTTTCATTTAGAATGGAAAGGCAGATAAAGTGCCTCTCAGATAAGGTCAAGTTCAAGGAGTTCATCATCACCAAGCCCTTATTACATGAAATATTAAAGGAACTTATCTAAGAAAATAAGATAAAAAACATTAACAGTAAAATGACAGCAAACTCACAACTATTAACAGCCACACCTAAAACAAAAAACAAAAATAAACTAAGCAGCCCTGGCTGGTGTGGCTCAGTGGATTGAGCGCGGGCCTGTGAACCACACAATCGTGGTTTGATTCCCAGTCAGGGCACATGCCTGGGGTGCAGGTCAGTTCCCAGCAGAGGACTCATGAGAGGCAACCATACATTGATATTTTTCTCCTTCCCTCCTTCCTTCCCCCTCTAAAGATAAATAAATAAAATATTTTAAAAAATAAAAAAATAAACCAAGCAAACAACTAGAACAGGAACAGAACCACAGAAATGGAAATCACGTGGAGGGTTAGCAATAGGGGAGTGGGAGGAGGAGAGAGAGGGAAAAGGTGCAGAGAATAAGTAGCATAGATGGTAGGTAGAAAATAGACAGGGGGGAGGGTAAGAATAGTATGGGAGATATAGAAGCTAAAGAACTTGTAAGTGTGACACATGGACATAAACTAAAGTGGGGGATGTGGGTGAGAGAGGGTGTGCAGGGTGGAGGGGCATGAAGGGGGAAAATGGGACAACTGTAATAGCATAAATAATAAAATACATTTTTTAAAAAGATTTAAAGAGTTGAATTACATTTGCAGCTTCTTCATAAGCTGTAGACTCAAGTGTGTTAAATATATATAAGTACAAATATATATATATATATACTAATTTGATAAATTTAGTAAACACCTATATTGGTACATGTTATTTTCTGAAACTAAAAATTTTTATGTACTTCTTTAAAGCTCTATATACATGCAAACATACACACTCAGAACTCATAATTGAAAATTGATTTTTACTTTCACAAAACATTCTAAATTGCAAAGAATATTATCATCAAATTATCTCAAAAAATTTTTCACTTACCAAAAAAGTGATAGTTAATTTAGTACTTACCAAACCAATTTGTGTGTCATTTCCAGAGTGAGTCACAGTGCATATCCATTGCCTGGATTTTACTGTAGAATAGCGCACGTATGTTTTTTAGGCTGAAAATTACAAATCACTCCTCTTAGCCAGAATTGGAAAAAAAAAATTAGCAAAATAAAAACATAGACCTGTAATAATTAGGTAAGATTGTTTTGGGAGTTTCAATTAACTAAATTATTTCATGAACACTCAAGGTTTTGCTTGCATTGATTTTGTTATAAGTGTTAGATGATTTCAAATATTTTGAAACTATTTCTAGATTTAACTGTTTGGTAAATGAGAAGTAAACAATCAATTATTCTTTCTATGTCAGGGAAATCTTTATTATTATAAGTATTATTTTAATTTCAAGGTGAAAATATGGCATAATTTTAACTTAGTTACTAATGTACTAAGAATCTGCTGAGGTCAAACACTTAGAGGATTTGTTACCATGCTAAGAACTCCATCTAGACACCTCCAAGAGTATTCCATGCATGTGACCATACAACTTTATAATTTTATGAACAAGTTATTGAAAGACTGTGTCATCTCCGTGGCATTCCTAATCATTTTTAAATTCAATTTGATAGTTAACTTAGTCAAATAGAATATTGGATCGGATTTAAAAAAACAGCTTTATCTAGCTAATTGTTTAGTTCTACTAACTAATATGATTAATTTAAAAATGATTACAATTTTATGAAAAGTAATTTTGTTTTACTGTAGTAATTCATGTATTCCAGAATTTCCAGCCTGACGTGGCACCTTACAAACAAACTTACACTTGTTGTTTCTCTTTACTCATATTTTCTTCATAAAAATATAAGGTAAGTCATTTTGAGGAGCATTCAACACAAGAATTCTAGCAATAAACTTATTACTGTTTTAACTAAATATTTTCATAGAGTTGTTTAAAAGATTTTCCTGAAGCCAAATCACAAAACTTACATTTTCAAATCCGACTTCTATTTTTAAAAAAGTCTCAAACAGGTGTTACCAAATCAACTTTCATTCATACAATTCACATTTTTTTAGAACAGTAACAAGTGGAAAAGTTGATCCCTTAAACTCAAAGTTTAAGGGATTTGGAGTTTTGAAGGAACATAGTAAAGAGCAGATTATTTTGTGTTTATCCAATGTAAGTTCTATTTCTCAGAGTTTAATACTATATTAAAAAATTAAATGTTCCCAAACTGTTTAAAGCTAATTAAGTTGGAAACAGTGTGGGGTGAACAAAATTAAAACCACACTCAACACACCACAAATAGAAAACACAAAATTGGAATATAGTCCCACTAATTACAGATTTTGAATAAGATAAATGAGATATTTAACGTACTCTGTCCTTGAGATGTATTTGCCCCCTGAAATTTGGAAAAGTTTGAACCTGAGCTTCTTTAAAGTTACTTTCAGTGCCTCTGTTACCACCTCATAATACTCGTGTCTCAACAAATGCTTCCTTATCTCCCCTAATTGTATAAAAGTTATTTCTTCAGATACAAAGGTATGAATTAATTTTATTTCTAGAAGGTGTTCAGCACTCTTTTATTCCACTCAAATATTTGTATTTTTCTACAATGCAAATTGAAAACAGTTTGTTAAATTTGTCATCTTCAAAAATTTCCATGGTACTGAAAATCATATATATGTGTTACTTTGCAGGATATAGAGGGATTACAAAACATTTTTTCCTTTAAAAATATTAGGATAAGGTTTTTAAAAAAGGAAGTAAAGGAATTAAAATTTATTGGAAGACTAATATTTGCAGCCACTGTGCCAGTATATATACTGAATTTTATTATTTTTATTCTTATTGAGCACATATTTTTACTGTTGTTCAGGTACAGCTGTCTCCATTTTCACCCCACCACAGCCCCCACCACCCATTCCTGCCTCCCATGCTCAAACCTACCCCCTTTGGCTTTGTCCATATGTCCTTTATACATGTTCCTTGATCACCCTTCCCCTATTATTCCCTATTATACACAAACAAACAAGCAAGCAAAATACAACCAGGACACTGAAATAACGAACAAACTGACAGTAACCAGAGAGGGTAGGGGAGAAGGATAATAGGGGATATTTACTTAATTTTAGTCACTTCTATTCACTTTACTTATTTTTATTCAAACTTTTAAAATATAGTGGCAAATAGATTTTATCTTAAAAATAAAACACATTTTAGTGTGCCAATAATATTTTAATATCTCAAAAATGAAATAAGTTTTGATGTCTTATTTTGCGGATGAAGGAAGAATGAGATAGAAACCATGACTTAACCAACAGGTATGATATTTGTCTACAAACCTCCTTGGCCCAAAAGGTGAGCATGCTCATTTTTTTCTACACACAGCATCAGGTAGGCTCCTCAGGGGGAAAGTAGCAAACCCATTCATGCAGACAGCCACTTTCTGTAAATTGATCACCTTTTTTTAATTTGTATTTTTTATTGTTCAAGTACAATTGTCTCCATTTTCCTGCCACCACTTTCCCCTGCCTTGCCCACCCCCATCTCCCACCCACAATTCTTACCACCTTTGGCTTTGTCCATGGCTCCTTTATACATGTTCCTTGACAACCTTTCCCCTTTTGCCCCTGTTATCCCCTCCTCCCACCCCTCGTTACTGTCATTTTGTTCTTTATTTCAATGTCTCTAATTATATTTTTCTTGCTTGTTTCTTCCATTAATTGAGCACCTATTTTTAAAAATTAAGTTATGATTTTGGAGTTCAAATGGGGTAATGATATCTACTTACATAAGTGATATGTGTTTGATACTATTTGTCTCATCTTCAAATAGGAGAGCAAAGCAAATGAATACAGATAATATGCCCTGGCTGGTGTAGCTCAGTGGATTGAGCGTGGGCTTGCAAACCAAAGAATTGTGGTTTGATTCCCAGTCAGGGCACACGCCTGGGTTACAGACCAGTTCCCAGCAAGGGACACATGAGAGGCAACCATACATTGATATGTCTCTCCCTCTCTCCTTTTGTTCGTTCCCCTCTAAAGATAAATAAATAAAATCTTAAAGAAATGCAGATAATATATAAATTGACCATGAGAGGATGTTACTTGTTTGGAAGGCTAATAGTCATATAAAAATACATGTAAGCTTCTTATATAATTTTACCAAAGCCTTGTTATTCTTTCTCAAAATCTAAACAGAAATTCATCTTGTGATTTTGTAATGTATAATACCTTATGTTTTATCCTTTTTTTTATTAAACTTATTGGGGTGACACTAGTTACTATAATTATACATGTTTTACATGCATTTCTGTAACACTTCATGTGTATAGTGTATTGCATGTTCACCACCTCAAGTCAAGTCTCCATCCATCACTATTTATCCCCCCATACCCTCTTTCACCTCTCCCACACTCCTTCTCTCAGCAATAGCACACTATTGTCCATGTCCATGAGTCTTTCTCTTATTTTTTTCTTTTTGTGATAAATCCTTCCCCAACCCTCCCATCATACCCTTTCCGAAAGCTGTTAGCCAGCTCTCTACCTGTAAGTCTGTCTCTATTTCGCTTGTTAGTTCAGTTTATTCCTTAGATTTCACATCTGAGTGAAATAATATGGTGCTTCTCTTTCTCTGGCTTATTTCACTTATTTTAATGTTCACCAGACCCATCCATTTTTATTGCAAAGGGTAATATTTCCACTTTTCTGCCTAGTGGTATTCCACTGTGTAAATGTAGGACAGCTTGTTTTATCCACTCATCTACTGATAGGCACTTGGGCTGTTTCCAAGATCACTTGGGCCAATTGATCTTGGCCACTGTGAATAATGCTGCTGTGAAGACAGGGATGCAAAGATCCTTTCAAATTGGTCTTTCAGGATTCTTAGGATATATGACCAGAATATCTAGCTTGTTTTAATGTCCCTGTATGTGTCTCTGTGTTTCTATAATCAGGAATATTTTGAACATGTTTTCAATGCATTACTAGAAAAAGCTATCATACTTTTCATATAAAAATAATGATAAAGAAATTCACCTTCTGACATACCCATAAACTTTGTCCTTTTGATATAGTTTAAAATAATTTTTTAAATATTTTATTTATTTATTTTTAGAGAGAAGGGAGGGAGAAAGAGGAAGAGAAACATCAATGTGTGGGTGTCTCTTGAACAACCTTTGTTGGGGACCTGGCCCACAACCCGGGCATGTGCCCTGACCAGGAATCAAACTGTCAACCCTTTGGTTCATAGGCTGGCACTCAATATACTGAGCCACACCAGCCAGGGCATCCTTTTTATATTTTTTTAATTTCAATTATTAGTTCCATTTATCAAGAAGAAATCTGAGTGTAATTTTAGACTTTCCTCTAGATTCAGCCAGTTCCAAATTCTACTATCTCATTCTTTCATTACTGCTCGCCTATTTCTTTTTACCACTATCCTCGACAATTAGGTCAAATTTTTGCCAAATTTTGCATGAACCATAACTACTTCCATCAAGTTATAGTCCATGCCTCCAGGTGTCTCACACCCTATGGTGTCGGAAATAGGGAGGTGTTTATTTGGCCATGTTTCAGTTATACAAAATTAATAAGTTGCCCTGGCCTGTGTGGCTCTGTAGGTCGGACATCATCTCACAAATGGGAAAGTGTCTGGTTCATTTTTCTGGTCAGGGTACATGCCTGGTTTTTGGTCATTCTCCAGTCGGGGTATGTGTAGAGAGCAACCAATCAATGTTTTTCTCTCACATTGATGCTTCTTTCTCACATCAACATTTTTCTCACTCTCATTCTTCCTCCCCTCCCCTCTCTTTAAAAAAATGAAGAAGTTATGAAGATCTATAGTATAGCATGATGACTATAGTTAATAATTTTATACTTTATTCTTGAAAATTTTTAGAATGTTAAATATTCTTACCACGAACAAAAACAATAGCTATTGAGGTGATTGACATGCTAATTAGCTTCACTGGGCTAATCATTTCACAATTGTTTTACAATGTATACTAACATTAGGTTGTACACCATAAGTATATACAATTTTATATCTCAATAATACATCAATAAATCAGGGGGGAAAACAGCATTCCCATTAATCTTCACTCCCACTGCTCTTTTCCATTACTATATATTTTTTCTTTTTAAAATTATTGTTCAAATGTAGCTGTCTCCATTTTCTATTGCACATCATACTTTGGTGATTAAAAAAATAAGAGCACTTTAGTTTTTATATATACCTAAACTTTGGTCTTCTACTAAATTTCATGCTTCTTACTTCAGTTCTATATTTTCCTATTGGAAATAAACATAATAAAAATGTGTATATCATGATCTCTGCTATTTTATTCTATTTATTTACCCACCAGGTTATATGCTTAAAAAAAAAAAGCTTTTGTCTTGGCCACCATGAATACATGAATAATACTACAATGAATAAAAGAATACATATATCTTTGCAAATACATGTTTTCCATTTTTGGGGGGTAGGCACCCAAAAGAGTGGTTGCTGGATCATATGGGAACTCTATTTTTAAGTTTTTGAGGGTCCCCCATACAGTTTTCCATAGTGCCTGTACCAGTTTACATTCCCACTAGCAGTGAATGAGAGTTACTTCTTCTCCACAGACTCTCCAGCACTTGTTATTACTTGTCTTGTTGATAAAAGCCAGACTAACAGGTGTAATGTGGTATTTCATTTTAGTTTTGATATGCATTTCCCTCATAGCTCATGAAGTTGAGCCCCTTTTAAAATTCCATTGGCCATTTTTATGTCTTCTTGGGAGAATTGTCTCTTCAGATCCTTTGCAAATTTTTTATTTGGATTACTTTTTTGGTGTTGAATTATATAATTTCTTCATATGTTTCAATTATACTTATAATTATAACTAAAGAAGATGTGATAGTGTATACACAAACACACGATGGAATGCTACTCAGCCATAATATGAAATATTGACATCTGCAAAAACATGGATAGATTTGGGACTACCACACTAAGCAAAATAGCTCATACAAAGTTAAAAACTATGTGAGTTCACTCATATGTGGGATATAAGACTGCAAATAACAAATGAGCAAACAATAAAAACAAAAACTCATAGATAGAGACAACAATATGGAAGTTACCACAGGGAGGTGTATGGGAGTACTAAAGGGTAAAGGGAGTTGTATATATGGTGACAGAAGAAGATTTGATTGATGGTGTGCACCCAATGCAATATAAAAATTATTATCATAGAATTGTGCAGCTGAAATCTGTATTAGCTTATTAACCAAAGTCACCCCAATAAATTTAATAATACAAGAATTATTTAAAGAAATAGTCCAACCTTAACTGAAACAGTTCACAGCAAATACAACTCTGGGTTAGATGTTTTGTTATTACTAGTCTTTGTAGCTTCCATATTTCATATAGTTTTTCTTCCATGTCCCTTCCATCAGTTGCAAACATTAGGAAGGCATTTGTACCGTTTGTACAGTTTATCAAAAAAGTTGAAGTTATTAAAGTAGTACATAAATCTACAACTTTGTGGTTAAAATGCATAAACATAAATATCCATGCATCAGAAACAATTTATGAATAAAATGAATATTCAAAATCAAACAGAAGTGACAATTAATAAATACATATTCCTTGGCTAATTGGATACTTAGTGCAAAACATTGTTAAAAAACTACTTCTTGCCCTGGCTGGTGTAGCTCAGTGGATTGAGCATGAGCCTGCGAACCAAAGGATCGCGGTTCGATTCCCCATCAGGGCACATACCTGGGTTGCAGGCCAGTTCCCAGCAGGGGCCAGTTCCCAGCAGGGGATGCACAAGAAGCAACCATACATTGATTAAAAAAAAAAAAAAAAACTAGTTCGCAAAAAAATCCCAAGTAAATTAATGGCTTAAGGACAGCCATATTGAAATATAAGTTACTGCAGGCTCTCATAGATGAGCCATACATTTTATTGAGCCTAATAATAGAGGAAACATTAAAAATATGTTTTAAAATATTCAATACCACTACACATGTTAAAATTTTAAGTATGGATGACATTTTTGAAAAATAGATTTGATATATACATGTATGGTGGGTAATAGGTTATATACGTGCTCAGAAATAGCATTTTTAAGAAAAAATATGGATCTTCCGGGAAAATGGCGGCGGAGGAGGACGGAGCGACTCCAGTTCTCGTACCCCTGGGAGAAAATCCTGGCAAATCTACTGAGAAACAATGCAATCAATTCCCCAACCAACAATTCCCCAGCATTTATGAAAAAAAAAGAGACCAGAGATAGTGACGGACCAGACAGCTACAGGTCGGGGGGTCTCAAGGATGTGAGCAAGGATGGAGGCAGCCGGCCTGCAGCCCTCGGCTGGCCTGTAAAGACCTCGGAGCTGCTGCTGCCGAAGTAGTCGGGGACCAGAGGATTCCATTTTGTGCCCAGCAGTAGGGGCATCTGCCACAGAGGACTAATCGGGAGTCCAGAACCTGTGAGTAAAGACAAAAATGGCAACAGCAGGGCCGGCTGCCCTTGGCCAGCCCGTAAGGGCCTCGGAGCCACCGCTGCCACGGCATTAGGGGTGTAGAGGCTTCCATCTGTGACCAGCATGGAGGGCGTCTGCCACTGAGGACTCAGTGAGAGCCGGGCACCCAGTGGAGCCTTGGGCCGACTGCAGGGTCCTTGGAAGAGAGCTGGCTCCCTCCCTCCCCATCTAGGCAGGGCTGGGTGGCAGAGACTTGTCTGCCTAGGTTTGCAGAGAGGGTGGCAAGGACAGGGGGCCATGTTCACTTATGATCTCTGTGGTTGCCAGCCCAACAGCCTGGGAAATTTGAGAGGAGCATTGTGCTAACCAGTCGGGTTGGAGATTGGGTTGGGCTGAGAGGCATGCTTTCTGGAGAAGTTTTTATTGGAAAGTGGACTGAGGTGTTCTCCTGCGAAGGCAGCTTGACTTGCTTCTCACCCACCCACAGGACTGGGAATGACCAGTACCAGATACACTGGGGCCCAGGTAGCCTGTCAGGTGGGCAGGTGGCCACACCCCAGACTGGTAGCCTAGCTGGAAAACAACTGTGCGCCTGGGCCTACAACCCAGGCAACAGAGGGGTCCTGCTGAAACCAGAAAAACAGGATTGGACAGTTTGAAACCAACAAGAGAGGGTTTTTGGTTTTGTTTTTGTTTTTTTTTACTTTTTTTTTTACCTTTTTTTTCAATAATCACATATATTTTTTAAATTTATTGTCACTGTATCTTTCAGTACTTTTCCTCTCCTTTCTTTTTTCCTGTTTTAGTCCTCCTTCCTTTTATCCCAAACTTACTGCTTTTTCCTCACTTATCCTGCCCTTTTTTTGCATTTGTTTCTTTGTTTGTTGCTTTCTATACCACTGTAAATATTCCACAACACATCTCTCAGGTCTTAGATCACTTTACATGTTCCTGAATTATATTACTGTAGTGATTAACTCTACTTGCTCACACACTACACCTATTTACTATTCTTTACTCTCATCTTACCACAAAATCTGACCACCCGCAAACTCACTGCTTTCTAGATACAACTCACAAGTCTTCTCTCCCCAACAAGAGACTTATCTTTGGCCTATCCTTTCTTAACAGTGGCAAATTGGGTTGAAGATTACAGTTAACACTATATATAGCCTATCTCTTCTCTACTGGCTGTGACTGTAAATATCATAAAGCACTCTCCTGCTTTCATAAACCATTTTGCCTCCCCCTCCAACTGATCACACACAAACAAAGAAAGGAGTAGGTGGAAGCAGAGAACATCAAGATAAGAGCAGAAGACTATACCACTGAATTTCACAGGTATTCTACCACTGAAGTTCACACCATAAACCCAGGTAGTCAGAACAGATCAATTTAAGAAGCTGAGGATAACAAGAAGAGTCTCATGAACAATGGGAAGACAAAGAAACAATGCCCAAATGAAAGAAAAGGTGGAAGTCTCATAAATAATGTCAGATGAAAGAGAGGCAAGTCAGCTATCAGATATTGAATTCAAAGCACTAGTTATCAGGAAATTCAAAGAGCTCACAATGAGCTACCAGAAACTAGAGGGGAGCTATAATGAGCTCTCTGCAAACTATATCAAAAAGGAAAGAATCTCCTAGAAAGAGCAAGAAAGGGAAAAGAGGCTCAAAAAGAATGAAGAGGGACTAAGAGAAATGTAAGATAAAATGAAACATAACAATATCCGAATAATAGGAATACCAGAAGGAGAAAAAGAAGAACAAGGGATAAAAAAGCTATTTGAAAGAGTAATGACGGAAAATTTTCCTAATTTGATGAGAGAAGAAGTTACACGAATCCAGGAATCACAGAGTCCCATTCAAGAGGAACCCAAAGAGGCCCACTTCAAGACACATCATCATTAAAATGGCAAAATTCCAAGACAAAGAGAGAATCTTAAAGGCAACAAGGGAGAAAAAGGAAGTAACATACAAGGGAGCCTCAATAAGGTTAGCTACTGGCTTCTCAGTGGAAACACTCCAAGCAAGAAGAGAATGGAAAGAAATATTTCAAGTAATGAGAACCAGAAGCCTACAACCAAGGCTGCTTTACCCATCAAAGCTCTCAATCAAGATAGAAGGCCAAATAAAGAGCTTCCAAGACAAAAGAAGTCTAAAAGAATACACCTCCACCAAACCAGCTCTACAAGAAATATTAAAAGGTCTGCTTTTAAAACAAGGAAGGAAAAGAGAGAAAATCTGGTACAAAAATGGTAATGAATAACTACCTATCAATAATAACCTTAAATGTAAATGGGTTAAATGCTCCAATCAAAAGACATAGAATAGTTGAATGCATTAGAAAGCACAACCCACATATACGCTGCCTACAAGAGACCAAAATCAGGTCAAAAGACCATCACAGACTAAAAGTGAAAGGCTGGAAACAAATTTTCCAAGCAAATGGACAAGAAAAACAAAAGCAGGGGTAGCAATTCTAATATCAGACAAAATAGATTTCAAAAAAAGGGCCATAAAGAGAGACCCAGAAGGTCACTTCATAATACTCAAGGGAAGAATTCACCAAGAAGACATTAACATTGTAAATATATATGCACCCAACATAGGAGCACCCAAATATATAAGATAAAGCCTAGAAGACTTCAAGAAAGATATTGACAGCAGCACAATTATAGTAGGGGATTTTAGCACCCCACTGTCAAAAATGGACAGATCTTCCAAACAAAATATCAACAAAGATATAGCTGCATTAAACAACACCCTACATAAAATGGACTTGACTGATATACATATAGAGCCCTTCATCCCAAAGAAGCTAAATACGCATCCTTTTCAAATGCACATGGAACATTTTCAAAGATAGACCACATAATAGGACACAAAACGAGCCTCAGCAAATTCAAGAAAATTGAAACCATACCAAGCATTTTCTCTGACCACAAGGGACTGAAATTAGAAACCAAATCCCTCTCCCCCCAAAAAAACCCTAAACACCCAAAATCATGGAGACTGAATGGTATGCTTTTAAACAATGGATGGGTCAAGATTGAAATTAGGGAAGAACTCAAAAAACTTCTGGAAACAAAGGAAAAAAAATTCACAACAATCCAAAACTATGGGACACGTCACAGGCACTTCTGAGAGGGAAGTTCATAGCAATACAGGCTTACCTAAAGAAGACAGAAACATTTCAAACAACATAACCCTATGCCTGCAAGAACTGGAAGAACAACAACAAAGACAGCCCAGAGCAAGTAGAAGGAAGGAAATAACCAAGATCGGAGCAGAATTAAATGATATACAGACAAAAAGCACAATTCTAAGGATCAATGAATCCAAGAGTTGGTTTTTTGTAAAGATAAACAAAATAGACCAGCTTTTAAGTAGGCTCATTAAGAAAAGAGAAGAGAGGACCCAAATAAACACAATGAGAAATGAAAGAGGAGAGATTACAACTGATGCCACAGAAATAGAAGGGATTGTAAGAAATTACTATGCAGAACTGTATGACAAGAAATTTGAAAACCTAGGTGAAATGGACAAATTTCTATAAAAATATAATCTACCAAAACTCAATGAAGAAGAAGTAGAAAGCCTGAACAGACCAATAACAGCATATGAAATTCAAGCAGTGATCAAAAAACTCCCATCACACAAAACCCCTGTACCAGATGGTTTCACAGGAGAATTCTACAAAGCATTTAAGGAAGAGCTAACCCCTATTCTTCACAGACTATTCCCAAAAATCTGAAATGGTGGGAAACTCCCAAACTCTTTTTATGAAGCCAGCAGCATCCTAAATTCAATCCCAGATAGAGACACAACAAAGAAAGAAAACTTTAGGCCAATCACTGATGAACATAGTCGCTAAGATCCTCAATAAAATATTGGCAAATCGCATCCAACAATACATCAAAAAGATCATACACCACAACCAAGTGGGATTCATCCCAGGGAGACAAGGATGGTTCAATATCCTCAAATCAGTAAATTTAATACACCACATAAACAAAAGCAAAGACAAAAACCACATGATCATATCAATAGATGCAGAAAAAGCTTTTGATAAGGTACAGCACCCATTTATGATAAATGTACTCAGCAAAGTGGTAATAGAGGGAGCATTCCTCAATATAATAAAGGCCATGTATGAAAGACCTACAGCCAACATCATACTCAATGGGCAAAAACTAAAAGCTTTTCCACTAAGATCAGGAAAAAGAGAAGGTTGTCCACTTTCACCACTTATATTTAGTATAGTATTGGAAGTTTTAGCCTCGGCAATCAGGCAAGAAAAGGAAATAAAAGGCATTCAAATTGGAAAGGAAGAAAGAAAACTGTCATTGTTTGCAGATGACATGATAGGGTACATGGAAAATCCTATAGACTCTACCAAAAAACTGCTTGAACTAATAAATGAATTTGGCAAAACAGCGGGATACAAAGACAATACCGAGAAATCAAAGGCATTTTTGTATACCAACAATGAAACAGCAGAAGCAGAAATCAAGAAAAAATCCCATTTGATATAGCAAAAACAAAAATAAAATATCTGGGAATAAATCTAACCAAGGAGGTAAAAGACCTGTATGCAGAAAGCTACACAAAACTGAAGAAAGAAATCAAGGAAGACACAAACAAATGCAAACATATACCGTGTTCATGGATTGGAAGAATTAACGTCATCAAAATATCCCTACTACCCAAAACAATTTACAGATTCAATGCAATACCTATTAAAGTACCAATGGCATATTTCACGAGCATAGANTAAAATATTGGCAAATCGCATCCAACAATACATCAAAAAGATCATACACAACGACCAAGTGGGATTAATCCCAGGGAGACAAGGATGGTTCAATATCCTCAAATGAGTAAATTTAATACACCACATAAACAAAAGCAAAGACAAAAACCACATGATCATATCAATAGATGCAGAAAAAGCTTTTGATAAGGTACAGACCCATTTATGATAAATGTACTCAGCAAAGTGGTAATAGAGGGAGCATTCCTCAATATAATAAAGGCCATGTATGAAAGACCTACAGCCAACATCATACTCAATGGGCAAAAACTAAAAGCTTTTCCACTAAGATCAGGAACAAGACAAGGTTGTCCACTTTCACCACTTCTATTTAATATAGTATTGGAAGTTTTAGCCTCGGCAATCAGGCAAGAAAAGGAAATAAAAGGCATTCAAATTGAAAAGGAAGAAAGAAAACTGTCATTGTTTGCAGATGACATGATAGGGTACATGGAAAATCCTATAGACTCTACCAAAAAACTGATTGAACTAATAAATGAATTTGGCAAAACAGCAGGACACAAAGACAATACCGAGAAATCAAAGGCATTTTTGTATACCAACAATGAAACAGCACAAGCAGAAACCAAGAAAAAATCCCATTTGATATAGCAAAAACAAAAATAAAATATCTGGGAATAAATCTAACCAAGGAGGTAAAAGACCTGCATGCAGAAAGCTACACAAAACTGAAGAAAGAAATCAAGGAAGACACAAACAAATGGAGACGTATACCGTGTTCATGGATTGGAAGAATTAACGTCATCAAAATATCCCTACTACCCAAAACAATTTACAGATTCAATGCAATACCTATTAAAGTACCAATGGCATATTTCACGAGCATAGAACAAACACTCCAAAATTTATATGGAACCATAAACGACCCTGAATAGTAGCTGCAATTCTGAGGAAGAAGAACAAAGTAGGAGGGATCACAATACCTGACACCAAACTGTATTACAAGGCCAGTGTAATCAAAACAGCCTGGTACTGCCATAAAAACAGGCACATAGACCAATGGAACAGAACAGAGAACCCAGAAATAAACCGAACTCTCTATAGGCAATTAATATTGGACAAAAAGGTCAGTAACATAAAATGGAGTAAAGATAGCCTCTTCAACAAATGGTGTTGAGAGAACTGGACAGCTACGTGCAAAAAAATGAAACTCGAGCACGAACTTACATCATACACCAAAATAAATTCAAGGTGGATAAAAGACTTAAATATGACACCATTAAAGTCCTAGAGAACATTGGCTGGAAAATATCAGAATTTTCATGCAGCAACTTTTTTACTGATATGTCCTCTAGAGCAAAGAATATAAAGGAAAGAACAAACAAACAGGATCTCATCAAAATAAAAAACTTCTGCACATCTAAAAAAACACCATTAAAATAAAAAGGCAACCAACTGTATGGGAAAACATATTTGCCAATGATACCTCAGACAAAAGTTTAATCTCCAAAATATACAAAGAACTCACACGACTTCACTCTAAGAAGACAACTAACCCAATTAGAAAATGGGGAAAGGACTTAAACAGACACTTTTCTAAGGAGGACATACAGAGGATCCAGAGACACATGAAGAGATGCTCAATATCGCTTGCTATCAGAGAGATGCAAATTAAAACCACAATGAGATACCACTTAACACCAGTCAGAATGGCTATCATAAACAAAGCAATAAACAACAAATGTTGGAGAGGGTGTGGGGAAAAGGGGACTCTGGTCCACTGTTGGTGGGATTGTAGACTGGTACAACCATTATGGAAAACAGTATGGAATTTTCTCAGAAAACTAAAATTGGACCTGCCTTTTGACCCAGCAATTCCATTGCTAGGATTGTATCCTAAGAACTCTAAAACACTAATCCCAAAGAACATATGCATCCCGATGTTCATAGCAGCACAATTTACAGTAGCCAAGAGTTGGAAGCAAACTATGTGCCCATCAGTAAATGAATGCATCAAAAAACTATGGTACATATACACAATGGAATTTTATGCTGCAGAAAGAAAGAAGGAGCTCTTACCTTTTGCAACAGCATGGATGGAACTGGAAAGCATCATGCTGAGTGAAATAAGCCATGTGTTAAAGGACAAATACCATATGATCTCACCTTTAACAGGAAGCCAAACAAAAAAACAAACAAGCAAGCAAAATATAACCAAAGTCACTGAAATAGAGAACAGGCTGACCGTGACCAGAAGGGAGGGAATTTCTTGGGATATAGAGGAGGGATTTAGGGGAACATATATAAAGGATACATGGACAACAACTGAGAAATGAGAGGACGGGGGGGGAGCCCCGGGGGTGGGATGGGATGGGAGTAATAGACAGAATACTGTACCTTAAAAATAATTAAATAAATTGTAAAAAAGAAAAAGAAAAAATATTAAAAATCTAACAAATTTTTCCCCATGGGAAAAATATGTGAGTAAAGTTGAGAGATAATTCTTCATGGGTCTTTTGGGATTCTGTACAGCTTTCAAACACTGGTCCTGACTGCATTTGTCCTAGCCTATATTTTAAAGATATTGGGGAAATAGCTTTGGAAGATACACTGTTTTCTTCCTGGAGCAAGGAAGGATATGTTTAATGACGTTGTTTTCTTCTCGGGCAAAAGTCAGACATGATTAATATCACTTATAAAAATTTGGGCTCTGTAAACACCTCTCCTGTAACACAGACTACTGAATTTACATGTATCATCCTACTTCATTGTGTCTCTAGGTGGTTACTGCCATTTTGTGAGTGATAAAGTCCTTTGTCTCTGACTCAGGAGTCTCCTATCTAATATCATTAGCTGGGAAAATGCAATGAACTAATGTTTCAGTTTGTAAGTAGAGTACAAAATATTTAAATATGACTTGCCAATATACGTATAAAAATTTAAGATCAACAATAAGCAATAAAATTCAGATCAAACAACAAAATAATTTCATTTTGACTGTTAAAAGTAGTAATAATTTTCCATGATTTTTGGTGAAGTTTTTGGCACTCATATTCTACTACTAATAATGATCAATTTTATGGAACAATTCATTGATAAGTCAAAATGTCTTTAAAACCATACACCTTAATAAAATAAAACTTTTATATGCTATTTTAATTTAGTTTCCTAGAAGCCTCTTAGGTTTCAGCAATGATATATTCACAAGTGTGTTCTATGCAACTTTAATAAGGTTATACAAACCAGTAACACTTGATATATAATGTCTAAAATGAGTCTTTTGGATAAATAAGGCAAAATATCTTGAGACAATATGCTGTCAGATATTTTCTTTGTTGACATAAGAAAACATCATAATTTAGTTATAGAATAAGTATGATGTAAAACAGAATTTTTATAATCCAGATTTGAAGATAAAATATTTGTATGTAATACAGAAAACAGAAAATACATACTGTCTTTTTTTACTAGTGGATATCTTAGATGTGCCAGATAGTATGAGAAAACAGAGTCCTAAACATAGAAATTATGGAATTGTCAACATCGAAATGAGTTGCAAACAAAAGTTAGGATGAGCTTACTGCAGGAGGCTAGACAGGAACATTAAGAAACCAGGGAGTAAATACTATACCTAATGTAACTAGTTAACAGGCAATAAATGTGGAACTGCCAGTTAAGCAGGTGGAAAACAGATGAAATGGTACTTTGGCACCTAAGTGGAAAAAGTGTGCCCAATAAAGAGGAGTTGCTTGTGTGAGGCAAAAACTGTTGATAAGGAAGAAAAAAACTAAAATTGACCTTGGACAGTTATCTGGAGATCAAAGAAGCAAACACTGTACTTATACACATAATTATAAAAATCTGATTACAATAATAAAAATATCTAGTTCTGTATTAAAATAAAAAATGCCATTAACAGATACAATTTGGCACAGAAATTCAAAAAATGTTTAGATGCTCAGAAAAACTGTAACTATCCATTACATTAGAAAGTCAAGTAAGAAAAGTTATATCATCATTTTTAAGACATCTGGGAAAGCATTTTTGAAATTCCTCAGTATGTTATATAAAAAATTATATTTCTGCTCTAGCCAGGTAGCTCAGTTTATTAGAACATTATCCAGACAGGCTAAGGTTGCAGATTTGATCCCCAGTCAGGGCACATACAAGAATCAACAAATGAATGCGAAAATGAGTGGAACAAACCTCTCTCTCTTTCTCTCAAATGCATTAAAAATTAATAAAAAATTAAATGTATTTATTGATTATGCCATTACAGTTGTCCTATTCCCCCCTTCATTCCCCATCCACCCTGCACACCCCCTTCCCCTCCATTCCCCCCCTTTAGTTTATGACCACATGTCTCAAGTTCTTTAGATTCTATATTTCCCCTACTATTCTTGCCCTCCCCCCTATCTATTTTTTTACCTACCATCTATGCTACTTATTTTCTGTACCTTCTCCCCACTTCTCCTCCTCCCACATCCCTGTTGCTAACCCTCCATGTGATCTCCATTTCTATGATTCCGCTCCTGATTTAGCTGTCCTCTTAGTTTGTTTTTGTTTTAGGTGTGGTTGTTAATAACTGTGAGTTTGCTGTCCTTTCACTGTTCATATTTTTTATCTTCTTTTTCTTAGATAAGTCCCTTTAACATTTCATATAAGAAGGGCTTGGTGATGATGAACTCCTTAAATTTGATCTTATCAGAGAAGAATTTTATCTGCCCTTCCATTCTAAATGGAAGCTTTGCTGGATAGAGCAATTTTGGTTGTAGGTCTTTGGATTTCATAACTTGGACTACTTCTTTCCAGCCCCTTCTTACCTGTAAGGTCTCTTTTGAGAAATCAGCTGACAATCTGATGGGAACTCCTTTGTAGGTGACTGTCCCCTTATCTCTTGCTGCTTCTAGGATTCTCTCCTTCATTCTAATCTTGGCTAATATAATTACGATGTGCCTTGGTGTGTTCCGCCTTGGGTCCAACTTCTTTGGAACTCTGAGCTTCCTGGATTTCTTTGAAGTCTATTTCCTTTGCCAGACTGGGGAAGTTCTCCTTTATTATTTGTTCAAACAAGTTTCTCACTCATGGCTTTCCCTCTTCCCCTTCTGGTACCCCTATAATTCAGATGTTGAAAGGTTTAAAGATGTCCTGGAGGTTCCTAAGCCTCTCCTCATTTTTTTGAATTCTTGTTTCTTCATATTTTTCTGTTTAGTCATTTTTTTCTTCCTTCTGGTCCTCTCCCTTGATTTGAGTCCCAGTTTCCTTTCCATTTTTCTTCATTTCAATTAGTTTAGCCTTCATTTGTTCCTCTAATTTGTGATTATAAAATCAACCAGTTCTGTGAGCATCCTGATCACCAGTTCTTTAAACTGTTCATTTGAGAGGTTGGCTCTTTCTTGGTCGCTTAGAGTCATGGGCTCTGGGGCTTTAAGTTCTTCAGCCATGTTTTGGTCTTCTCATGCCTGTTACGTACAAGGAGCAGAGCCCTTAGGTGTTCACCAGGGTGGGCATTCGCTGGGTTGTGATGTTGTATGTGAGGGTGAGGTCAAAGAGAGGCAATGGCCGTCCCCTCTGCTGCATCCGGCCACTGGGTCCTACTCGAGCAGTCTGTCTCACTGCTCGCTCCTTCACTAGTTTATCTGCACGCAAATGTGTGACCAAGGTCAATCTGCTGCTTTACGCCCTCACTGGATCCTCCTGTAGCTACCCCACACCAGGGATCCGCCCGCAGCTGCCTGAGTGTCTGGTCAGGGGATCTTTCCTGCCCAATCCTGTTCCTCTGCTGGCTCCATCCCTCTTGCCGGTCTGGCTGAATGGTTCATTGTTGTGGGACTTCTGTATAGTTCAATTTTCTGTGTTTTGACTGCGTTTTTGTTTACTAAAACTTTGTTGTCTTTAAACTTGGTTGTGGGAGAAAGCACAGTGTTTCCACCTACCCATCCATCTTGGTGGAAGTCCTTAATAAAAAAATTTTAAAAAGGAAAGGTTCATTCTTCACCTAACAGTTAACATATATGGATATACATAAAGAAGGTAATTATAGTTTTTAATTTGTACTGTTTTTTAATTTACAGAAATTTAAAAGTTATTTTTTTCCTAAAGGAGGCATGCCATATGAGGAATGCATATTGTTTGTTTTATTTTGTTTTTATTGGTTTGTGTATACCATTCCTTTGTCATGTATCTATTATGTGACTGCTGACCTTCCTTTATCTATACGTTTCTATTAGAAGCAGGAATTCTATTATGCCATGACTCCACCTACTCTATAGTTGATTAGTACAGAGGCAATGCAGGCTAAGTATTCTGAATGTGTACCCAAGATTTTGAAATAATAAATTTCTAACTGGATGAAACTGGGGACACATAAATACTCTCCTTCTTGACATACAATTTTGTCTTATAAACAAAGAAGGAAAATCAGATTCCTAATGAAAAAAGAGAACACAGGACATGAACAGACATACAGAAAGGAAAACAAACCCAGGCAAGATGCAAAGTGAGAGTAATGTTTAATCCTTTTATTCTAGTCAAATTTTGGCACATATTAAATTCCTTTTGTCATTGAATTCCACCCAAGTTGGATTATTATTTAAAGCCCAAATAATCATAAGTAATATATTAATTCACATATTCATTTTCTAAAGTCATGAAAAAAGTCTTATAAATGGATCTTTGAATTTCAATGATTTAAATGTTGCTTTATTTTTTAAGGGCAGCTCCCTCTTCTACTCAAAACAAAATATTTTTCTTAGGCTCAAGAAGTTTCATTTAGACATTCTTTCTACCAATTTGAATTCCAAACACACAACCAATATCTAGTACAAATATTTTGAAATGATGGAACAGAGATAGGAGTGAGTATTCTAATACAAAAATAAGCACATAAGAACATAGTCATTTTCAAAACACAGACACCTCACAACATTATCTGATGCGGACAACAGCCAGCAGTGTCTGCACCATTGTGGATAAGAGGAAACAAAATCACATGGACCACTGAAGTTCTGCATAGGAAAAGGGATGACTCGGCTACTCTCTCAAGAGGAAAGTGCCCCGACTGGACAAGCTTTTATTGGGTTTCATTTGCATAGGAATACAGGGTATACACGTAAAGCTCATTAATCATTATCAGGCAGAAATGATTAAACAATATATAACATTCAAACAACTCTGACGGCTTATTCTGAGTCAGGGTCAGACAGCTAATGGGCCATAAAACTTTGGAAACAAACTCATTTCTCACTTGGACCATTATCATTTAAATTGAGGGTATTAGCAAAGTAGGTTTCATGGGATTTTATGCATTCTTTCTTAGGCCTGATTGCTCTAGGGAACCTGCCCTTTTCAGCACAGGGCTGTACCCACCTCCCATATTATTTCAGACTTAAGGCATTGTTTCAGCCTTAAGTCAGGCAGGGGATTTAAGGCAGCCAGGAGATTCAGGGACTTCTTGCAGACAGCATGAAGACTCAGACTATGTCAAAGCTGAGGAGCAAGGGTCCATCACCCCCTTTTTTATAGCCCCCAAAGTCTTTCCCTGAGGGCCCCTTCATGACCATGCCTGTCTTAGGTAGTCCCTCCTTTGAGGAATCTTACCCATCAATGGTTAACCAGTCATCCACCTGGGGCCAAGAAGGGTGAGGTGAAAGGGGGCAGAGGCAGTGCACCTACAAAGAAGATAAGCTTTGTCTCCTAAGTGGCTTATGGTCCCAAGGTCTTTTTACTCAGCCTCAGCCACAGGAAATTACAGCTTCTGGACCAGGCAGGGGAGTTCCCAATAATTATTATATTTCTAAAACACTAAAACTTATGATACAGAAAAAAATGTAAAATATATTTAATCTTCTTGTTTGCATTATTTTATAGTAATATTTTCTGACAAGTTTTTGAGTTCTGATTACTCTAATCAAATATTGTCTAAATCAAGAACAATTTTCTAGAGTCCTCTACACACAATAAAAACATTAAAAACACCTTTTAAGTTAAGGAATTCAAGGCCCAATAGTCTGACTTTACCATGTTCAATATTATTGATTTCTTCAAATAGTGTTGTGAGAGTACTGAAAAACAGAAAAGTTTTCAACTGAGAAAAATGATTGAAGTCTTAGAATCCAAGTGGTATGACAACCCAGACTGGAATTAGATCACCTGGAATAATTGCATGTTGAATCTTTTTTTAATCACAATCAGTATTTCTCTTAGCATAGGATGTCTTTAATGTATTTTTAAACTTTCTTTTCCAAACACTGAACTGTGAACATTGTATTAACTTTTCGGTATAACTAATCCATGTAGTACAATCTCAATCTGTGATGTTATTAAAATTATTTTTTGTTATAAAAATAAATTTAATACACATTGAAGTAATTTGAAAAAAATAGAAACAAAAAAATCACAGTACTGTACTTTAAGACTCCAGTACTACCATTGATCTTCTGTTTCTTCTCTACATATTTGCATTTCTCATTTATAGATATTAGCTTACATATACAATTTTGTCAACAGTTATTGTCTATGTGGATTTGAATAGCAATAGTTATTCAATCATATCAGTGATACATAGATACATTATCAATATATTTATAATATATTACTGATAATTTATTATAAATAATAAAAACAATAAAATGCCATACTTTGCTATGGATAATGTGTACCTGTGTTTTTGGCCCAAACTTCAGGAAAAACTATCTTTCATTTCAATTTTTTTAATTCAACTATTTATTTATATTTAGATACCTGTGTTTTTTGAATTATAAATAAATTTTAGCATTTATTTTTAACATATTATGGTACAAGAAATTTCATATAACAATTACAAAACACAAGAAGAGATACAAGGTATTTCAGGTACTACCCATGTATAATGTGCATCCTTATTTTTCCCTCAAACATTTGGACAAAATGTTTACATTATATATGACAAAATATGATACTTAATATTGCAGGTAAAATGTTAAAAATGTAAATAAGAGTTTACACTGATTTTGCAATTAAGTTCATTTTTATTGTGGATGACTATATGATCATATGAGTGAACCAGTATACTATTGTCCACAAGACAAACTGGCTTCCATTTTTTTGTGGATAAAGTTTTATTGGAACACTGCTACATTTTTTAATACATGTATTGTCTACAGAGTTTTGCAGTAAAATGGCAGAGTTTAACATTCATAGCAGACATGGTATGGCTCTCAAAGCTAGAAATATTATCTATCTCTTAGCAGAAAAATATTTGCTAATTCCTGTCTTAGGATATCAAAGAAATATAACATTTGAATACTACTTCCAATAGGTTATGATCAATTGAGCAGAAAAATACACATATGAAATAAATAAGAACTTAATTGCTCCAGTATTCATAATAAGCTTCACATGTAGTGGTCTTCCACTTGGGAAAAACTTCAATTTGCAATAATCTTTAATGATCTTTGGTGATTCAAGCTAAATGATTCTTCTGGACAAACTAGAGTGAATTAATAAGAACCTAACATTCAAAATTTTGAATTGAAAACAAACACTAACCTAGTTTTTCCAATTTTTAGGTTTTCAAAAGTTAAATGTAATATAATTGTGATTTATTCTGTTTTTTTTTTTTAATTTTAAAACTCAAGAGTAAATCACATCTGGGATTCTTTTTGAAGTTAAAAATGGGCATGTATCTGGTTGAGAATACAGACTCAGCTATAAATTCTAAACTTGTCAAGATCATATATATTTTATGTTTTGAACAATAATCAGGATAGAGGGAATAAAGCCACAGGAAACAAAAATTATCTAAGCAAGAAAGATCCTCTTGTGGTAGGATTTAAAAACTCTGATGTGTTTAACTGAGTAGCTGGATACATCTTCTTAGGTATGCAGAGTATTCATATTCCAGATGAAAAAGTGCATTTTGAAAGTGCACTTTAATCACATTAATACACTTTAATCACAGGTGATAAATGGAAATATATTATGGGATGCAGTGCTAGAATGTTATATAAGGTCTTGGGTTTTTTTCTTTTGTTCATTTATTTTTTATTGTAGATAGCAGAGTAAACATAAAATCTATCCTTGACAAATTTTAAAAAAAATTAAACAATAGGCATAGTGTTATACAGTGTATCTTTAGAATTTTCTCATTTTGTATAAGTGAAACTTTATATTCATGAATAACTCTCCCATTTCTCCCTGCTTCTAGCCCCTGACAACCACCATTCTGCTATTCTTCTGAGTTTGACTATTATAGATACCTCATCATGCAGTATTTATCTTTTTGTGACTGGTTTACTTCACTTAGCATTATGTTTTCCAGGTACATTATACTGTTTCATATGGCAGGGTTTCTTTTCTTCTTAAGTCTGAGTAATATTCCTCTGTGTGTGCATGTGTGTATGTGTATGACATTTTCTTTTTCCACTCATCAATCATTAGGCATGTGGGTTGTTCTCATGTCTTGGTAATTGTGAATAATGCTTCAATGAATATATATATATTCATATATATATTGAATATATATATTCATATATTCAAATATATATATATTTGAGATCCTAATTCAAATTATTTCAGATATACCCAGAAGTGAGGATACTGAATTACTGAGTAACTTTGTTCTCACTTTTTAGGGACCTCTGTACTGTCTTCCAAAGTGGCTTCATTATTTTGTATTCTCACCAACAATTATAGTTTCTCAATTTCTCCACATCCTCAACTATGCTTGTGATTTTTTTCTTTAATAATTGTAATTCTAACAGATGTGAAGTGATATTTCATTGTGGATTTTATTGGCATTTCCCTGAGAATTAGTGATGTTCCCCATCTTTCATATACCTTTTAGCCCTTTATGTATCTTTGGTGAAGAAATATCTATTAAATTCCTTTGCCTCTTTAAAAATGTGTTATTCTATTATTATTTTTTTCACTATTGAGTTGTAGGAGTTACTTACACACTTAGAAAATTAACCCCTTATCAGATATATGCCTTGCAAATATGTTCTCTGATTCTATAGGATGCTTTTTCACTGTGTTGTTTCCTTTGTTGTGCAGTTTTTTTCTGTTTTTAATTGATTCTACTTTTGGAGTCACATCCCAAAATGCCAAAACTAATGTCACAAAGTTTTCTCCTCATATTATTTTCTGGTAGTTTTAAAGGTTCAGGTCTTATATGTAAGTCTTTAATCCATTTCATGTTACATTTTTGTATGGTGTAGATAAGGTTCCAATTTTATTCTTTTGCATGTGGATATACAGTTTTATCAAACTATTTGTTGAAGAGACTATCTTTTTCCCAATGTGTGTTTGTGGCACTTGATCATATACAGGGTGGAGCAAAAGCAGATTTATAGTTGAAGTATATGAAACACAGTTTATTATTTTATTATTATTTATTAGTTATTGTATCATTTTTCACATGAGCAACTGTAAACATACCTCTGTCTCACTCTGTATATGTGGGAGTTTTGGGGGGGTCCATTATCTCTTTTTTTGTTCTTATGTCTATTTTGATGTCAGTACCATACTATTTTTAATTACTGTAGATTTCTATTATATTTCAAATAAAAAAGTGTGATATCCATAGTTTTGTTCTTTCCTAAGTTTTTGTTAGCTATTTGTGGTCTTTTGTGATCCCATATAAATTTTAGTATTTCTTCTATTTCTTTAAAATCATCCCATTGGGATTTTAATAGAGATTATACTGTATCTGCAGATCACTTTGGATTGTGCGAACATTTTAACAATATTGTCTTCCAGTTACAGGCACAGGATGTCTTTCCATGTATCTCCAGGTTTTTTTTGTTCATTTGTTTGTTTTTCTTTATTATTGTTTTATAGTTTTTAGTATGCAAGTATTTTATGGCCTTGGTAAGTTTATTCCTAAGTATCTAATTTTTTAATGCTATTATAAATGGATTTTTTTCATTTCCTTTTTGGATAGTTTATTATTTGCTGATTTTTGCATGTTGATTTTTATACCCTGCAATTTTAATGATTTTTTATGGTTGCTTTGCCTTTAGAACTAATTTTCTACACATAAGATTATGCCATTTTCAAACACAATTTTTCTTCTTTTTTTTTTTCAGATTTAGATGCCTTTTATTTCTTTTTCTTGCCTAATTGCTCTGGGTAGGACTTCCAGTATTATGTGTAGTAGAAATGGTGGGAGTGGGTATTCGTGCCATTTTGAGAGGCAAAGCTTTCAATTCTTCACAAATGGATATGATTCTAACTGTGGGCTTTTTATATATGGCCTTTATTGTGTTTAGTTAGATTGTTTCTATAATGATTTATTGAGATTTTTTCTTTTTCTTCAAGAGAAAGTTGAATTTTGTCAACTACTATTTTTGTGTCTGTTGAGATGATCTTGTGATTCTTATCTTTTATTCTATAAATGCAGTGTATCACATCAATTGGTTTGAATAGGTTGATCACTTTTTTTGTCCCAGGAATAAATGCTATTTGTCCATGGTGTATGATTCTTTTAACCTGCTGTTGAATTCTGTTTTTTTTTTTTTACCTCAATACTAATATTTAATTATGTGCAGAATAAGCATAAAATTATTTTTTAGAGCAAACCATTATTCATTGCATGGATTCTCACCTATTTAATGTAACAGCCTCTGGGTCATTTCATCATAAGACTATGTATTTCATGAGTGGGAAAAAGAAATAGTAAAAAATAATTTCTCTTTTCATGTGAAAGGACATATTTTAAACACTTTCAATTAACACTGGCAAAACTAAAATCTTTAAACTCTTTATTTCATTCCAAATAGCAATTTTCAGACTCTGTCTTTCTGGATTTATAATATTTGAAATTTACTTTAGGCTAAAATACATTGCATATTTATATTGTATTTTAAATTGTAAGCAATCTTAGAGATCATATATTTCAAACATCATTTGTTAGCTGAGAGAATTGTGACTCAGCATGTACATGGAAGTAATTTGGTTATGGAGTTAGTTATTTTCCAAGCTGAGATATGTTTTCATTTTTCCCAAAACATAGTATGTACCACCTTATGTATGAAAACTCTTTGGTAATTACTTCAGTAAAAAATGATAAAAAATAAAAGTAAAATATCAGAAGTATTCATTAAGGTATATACATAGTATATATTATTATATATACCAAGTTCTGGTATATATTATTATTGCTATACAAACTCACACAGGGAGTCATCCCTTTCATTGATGTTGTAGAGGAATATTTACTGATGCTAATATTATTTATGTATATAAATCTTCTGTACAATGAGACAAAATAACCCCAAAATGTTTGACTTAATTAATCTTTTCTGATGGCCTTCACTACAGAACAAAAAATATAAATAATAAGTAGAGGCAGAGAAGTAAGTATGTTTCTGCACTAGAGGCTGATTAATTATAATGGCTAAACCCCTGAACATTAAAGTGAATACTAATCCAATGAAAGAGTTGGGAATAAGCCAGTACTGTGCATACATATGGGTGTTTTATATCTTGTTGAAAAAATAATAAAAAGAAAAAGAGGAACATAATAACAGTTTGTGTTAATTTCACTTAACACAGTTTCCTTGAATTTTGTTTCCAAGTGAAAAAAAGAAAATTTCTGCCTTGTTTAAATAAAGTGTGCTTAAAACAGAAGAATAAAGTAAATTTCTTACACAGTCTTGATTTTAAATGTATACCTCATATTTATCTCTTATTGATTTGACAAGTCTGTGTTGTGAGAAATATGATGTGGATTTTCTTCAAATATAATTTTTTAAAGGAAATAACAAAGATCAAATGACCTGAGCCTATGATTTGTATTTGCACCTTTTTATTTTGGTAGTCTATTGTCTGTGGACAGTTTGGAGTAAAAGTAAAGTCCTGTAGAGGTGCAAGCTGCTCTGTAATAGTTTTGATTTACAGAGCAAATGTACTAGATAGATAGCTCTGTATCATCTGGATCACAGGGCTAGTGCAAATAAACTCAATGGGCAAATGAATACAAGGTCAAAAGATGTTTTAAAATACTTTTTCTGCCGAGGCTGGTGTAGCTCAGTGGATTGAGAATGGGCTTGCGACTCAAACAACTGTGGTTTGATTTCCAGTCAGGGCACATGCCTGGGTTCCCAGCAGGGGACACATGAAAGGCAACCATACACTGGTATTTCTTTCCTTCTCTCCTTCCTTTCCCCTCTAAAGATAAACAAATAAAATCTAAAAAAAAAAAAAAACCAACACTTTTGCCAATAGACAATAGAAATAGGGAAACCAGTTACACAAAAATGGTGGAAAACAAGAAGCTCATTCAAACTTTTATTTTTTTGTTCCAAGGGGTTAATTATACCCCATTAATAACAGGAGAAAAACGTTCCCCAGATGCTTATTTCTAAATCCCACTTCTTTAGCTTTGGTATTTAGAAATAGAGAAGAATATGCGGTCTAGTGTCAACCTCTCTGCATACTAATAAATTTCCTTTTTTTTCAATGTGGATCAATTTGGTCATGGCACCATTCTTTAGATCATCTATCTTGCCCCATTTAGTTGAAATAAAGCACTATACTATTACTCTGTGCTAGGACTTTTTCCCCCATTAACTCACTGCTATTGTTCATTTTCCTCTCCTTATGTATTATCTGGAAATAGACACACATCAGATTTTAAAGGTTATATTCATTATTTTGAATAAATAAAATTAAAAATGATTTATATAGTTTTAGCAACATCATTTTTAAAGTTTGTGTACATTTCATTGACTATGTTATTAAAGTTGTTCCAATTTTTACTCCCCTTCACTCCCTCCACCCCTCGCCACCATCCTCACCCTCCAATTATCCACCTACTTAGTTCATGTCCATGGGTTGTACTTGTAAGTTCTTTGGATTCTCCATTGCATATACTATTCTTACCCTTCCCCTCTCTGTTTTGTGCCTACCTATTATGGTTCTTATTCCCTATACCTTTCCCCCTGATTCTCCCCCTCTCCCTCCCCACTGATAACCCTCCATATGATCTCCATTTATGTGATTCTCTTCCTGTTCTAGTTGTTTGCTTGTTTTTGTTTTTGTTTTTGGGTCCAATTATTGATGGTTGTGTGTTTGTTGTTACTTTACTGTTCATAGTTTTTGATCTTCTATTTCTGAGATAAGTACCTTCTTTTTTGAGGAAATGTATCTCACCGTATGTTTATACTCTCAGCAGTATGTAGCTACAAACACAAAACCAAAATAACACCGGGTTTCTGCTTGTATGTTGTGCTACATCTAAGAACAAGATTACATTTTCAGGAAGTATTGGAAATGTAAAAACATTAAGTGGTTTTTTTTGTGGTATGATAGTGTACCTTGTTTGATATAAAAAGTATTGCTTTCATTTATTTGTCTTCAAAATGACCATGATGGCTACTGTGGAGTCTACCACTCTTACCTCTATACTTTCCTCTGAAAATTATCACAAACCTCTAATCCCAGTGGCTTTTATTTGCTTTTTTCTCTACTGCTATCCCAAATTAGTATTACTGTATTGGGCGTATCAGCTTATCAACCTATCTTTTGAACCATTTTTTCACTATCTTTCCATTGTTTTATTTATTACTCAAATTTATTTCATAAAGCCTTGATCTGCATGCAGAAATGAACAGATATACATTAATATGCCAATATACAGACTTTAAATTTTTATAGATTTAATTTTGTTGTATATTTTATGAAATATATTTGAAATGTATCAGTTTACCTTTCTTTTATAAAAAGCAAAGCTTAGAAATCCTAAATTGTAACTACATATCCTAGAAAAAATAGATTTCTCCATAAAATTGTTCAGAAAGACAAAGTAAAAAAAAGTCTTTTCTGTCCAGTTTAGGAGCAATGGAAGATTGCAAGACTGGTGGGAGGAAGGCAAAGAAGTCAGAATGTAGCACCGTCTGATGTGGAGCATAACATTACAAACTCAAGACCTGGGTGGCTGTCTTCTGCAGATGTAGCTTGGAGTGGTTGAAAACATCCAACAGAAACCCTCCATTCTGGTGGTCTAAACAAATATTGTAGGAGCAAAGCTACAGCAATAAAAAATATAGGCACTCCTAAAGTGTCAATTCTGATTACCCATAGTCACAGTTTAGATAGACCATTGTCTTTCTAAATGGGGAGATATAATGGTGGAAGTTGATATGGCTTATGTGTTCTGAGTCTGAGTTCTCCTATAGAAAAGCAGGGTCAGGACAAAGAAAACAAAGTATATGGGTAATTTTTCACTAGAGTTGGGTGATCAGGACTATGGATTTCCACAGTTGATCACAGTGACAATCCAAAGAACTATTGAGACCACCTTCATGTTTGCAGACTCCAAGACAGCAGGGTTCAGATTCACCTAGACACTTCATGAGATGAACATGTGCTCAAGAATAAGACAAAGTCCCCTTGCCCTGCTAACTGTACCTTTTCTACTTCTTATAGTAAGACAGAGATATCACCTTAGAGAGGTAGAGGGACGAGAGACCCTGCCTAAACACTGACACAACTTTTTGTTGAAGATGGAGTAGAGAAAAATAGACTTACTGTCTTCTCTGCAGCAAACAGAACACTGGACCAATCATAAAACAATAATTTATGAGCCATTGGACATCAGACAAAATCAAAAAGAAAAATAAATATGTAATTGCTGAGTAAGATAGTCAGAATTTTAAAGGTGACCTTCCAGGATTATCACCATTTGGCTCTTCACTGAAACACTAATAAAAGCACTTCTGTGAGGGACCTCTGTGGACAGATTTTAAGGTTATTAATCTGCTGATTTTAAAATAGATCACCCTGGATGACCCAGGGTGTCCCAAAGTAATCATAGTAGAAGGAGACAGAAGAGTCTGTAGGGCCAATTAAGATTAAAGAGGAGGCAGGAACAGTTGAACAGTAGGAAAGATCATAAAATGAGAAATCTGAAAGGATTTGACATACCACTGTTGGCTTTGAAGTTGGCTACCAATCAGAAGATATGATTAGCCCCCCAAAACTGACAACAACACTGTGCTATAGCTATACAGTTGTGAACTGCCGAAAACCTGAATGAACCCAGGAACAGATTGTCCCTTTTTGAAGGAAATGCAGCTCTGCTGGCACCTCATTTCAACCTGAGACTGCAGGTGGAGAACCAGCTGAGTCACACTATGTCTGGATCTACAGAACTGTGAGACAATAAGTGGTGTTTTTTTAGGTCCCTAAGTCAGTATTAATTTGCTATGGCAGCAATAAAAACAAACACACTGAAGGACAAGAAACAAACAGGGTGAGCCCTACAATTTTCCCAGCTTTTTATCTTGAAGGAATGAGTGGGCCATGTTTGAGGGAGGGAAAATGCAGGTAGAGCCCAGTGTACTCCATCCCTTCAGGAAACAGAATTGATAGTCATGGGAAACCAAGGTGGAAAAATTCACAGTACACTGGAGAGAGATGCACTAAGAACTCTAGCTGTCTGCCAAAGACTTCCCTTCAAGTATTCTGCAGAGTACTGATCAGCACTTGCATATAGAAAAAATTCACAAGGCACTGGGAATAATTATTCAAATGATTCAACAGAACAATGTCAGGAGCTCATACAGGGCCAGCAATAATGCCCATTCCTACCAAAAAAATCAGAAAATTCATATTCATAGGACATACATAGAATACAGGAAAGAGTCTTGCAGCATCAGTGGGAACCAATTAGCTCTACATTAAATACTGCCTTGGACCCCAGAAATACCTTAAAGGAAAATCTGCAAGTATCAGACTATTTCCATAACTAAACCACATCCCAGATTATGCTCAGTAATATTATGATAAATTCCAAAATACTTAGTCCACAAAGTCTTGTATCCAATCAAATAAGTGAGACATGTATGTAAAGAAGCAAGAAAACAAACATGACTTGAAATGAGGAGTGCACTCAATGAATCAAAACGAATCCAGAACTGACATCTTCTAGGATTAGCAGACAAGAATATTAAAGTAGTCATTATGTATGTATTCAAAATACTCAAATATGTAGACATGAGAGCTATAAGAAGCCCCAAATTGAACATCCAGAGATGAAGATTGCAATGTCTAAAATGAACAGAACATTGGATAATATTAATGGAAGATTAGCTATTTCAAAAGGTTGGTTAATTTAAAGATACAGAGATACATACAACCTAAGTTTAAAGATAGATAATAGGATATATAAATGGAGTATTATTGAGTTGCAGAACTGAATTCAAGACACATACTATATATGTAAGCAAAGTCCCCAAAGGAAAAAGTGGATCAGAAAAAGATATTTTAGAAATCAATAGCATAATTATTCCAAATTTGATAAAAATTATAAACTTACAAATCCAAGTGCTCAGTGAACTTGTACTCAACAAATCTAAGAAATTCTCCACTGATGTACATAATCAAATTACTTAAAACCAAAGTTTAGAACAAAGTTTACAGAGGCAATAGAGAAAAAACAGCCAGGAACAAAATAAGGTTGACAGTAGTTATTTTGTCAGAGAGAAAGTAATGGAGAAGGCAGTGAAATCACCTCTTTAATGTCTATAGTTAGTAAATTCAATACTTTAGAACTCAATACTCAATGAAAAAATCTTTAAAAAAGTGAGGAAAAATAAAACTTTCAAACCAATAACATCCAGGAGACTTCATGGCCTGCAGATTTTCACTGTAAGCAGTGTGAAAGCAATGTCTTCAGGAAGAACAAAAATGCTACCTGATGGAAATCTGGATCCACACAAAAGGATGAAGAACACCAAAAAGGTAGGATGTTATAAAATTGCCCTTAGTGTTTAAATTCTAGAAAGATAATTTACAATTTAAGTAAACATACTAACAATGTAGAATAAGGTTTATAATATATTTAAAAGTGACATGGTGTATCACAAAAATAGCACAGAGAAATGGAAAAATATTATTTAAGCTCCTTGACTTATGTGTGAAATCATATACTATTACTTAAATATATATAGTGACGAGTAAAATATGTATACCCTAAAACCTAAAGCAACCATTACAACAGTACAACAAAGAGTTATAGCTAATAAAAAATCAAAATAATGTAAATTGATTTTTAAATATTCAATTTGTTAAAAATAAGATAAAACAGAAGGCAATGATGAACAGGGAATAAATAAGAGTAACCATAAATAAGTAGCAAGATGGAAACTTAAAATGAACTGTCACTAGTAATATTAAATGTAAGTGGCTTAAACACCCCAGCATATGTCAGTTGTATGAAAAGCAATACCTGTCTATGAGCTGCCTACAAGTAATGTACTGTAAATATACAAGCTAATAAAATAGGTTTAAACTGAAAGTATGGTAAAAATTAGGTCAGTATCTAATCTGGAGTCAGAAATTACACAGTAAGGATTATTCAATGTATATAATTTAAATATAATAAAATTTATACATAAAGTATATTTATTATACTTTCAACTAAAATAAAGTAATCATAGAGGACAAGTAAAAACATGGAAATAAAACTCTAAAGGGTTCATCAGAGCTGCAGGAGAGCACCCAGGGAGGGGCATGCTGAAAAAGATCAGTCCTTGTTAAAGAAAGTGGAGTTGCAGCCATTGAGATGGATGCTTTCTGGGTTGTCTGGACCAGAGCTGGACCAGAGTCACCAGGCACTGTGGTGCTCTCAAAGAAGAGCACTATGTAGGACATATGTCTTTGGTTGTTGATAGGTAGGGACTCAGAGAGTGTCAATGAACTACTGTATATGCTGAGGAGACAGAGTCTGAGAGACCTTCCTCTCGGGAACCAGTGATAGCTGCAGGATGTTGTCTGGAGCTGCATGGGCAACTCTGCAGGGATCCTGGCATATGTACATGGGTCTGAGGAAGAATAACAAAAGAAAGGACAAAATAAGTTGAGGCTTAGGTCTGAGCTACTAAACTCTTGGCTATGCTGCCACTGCCTGAATCAACAGCTGAAAAAAAAAAAAAAACATGTCATCAAGACAATGTAGTATTGGTGTAAAGACAAACAAACAGGTCACTGGAATGGAAAAGAGAGTTCAGAAATAGATCCACATATACATGGACAACAGATTTTCAACAAAGTTGCAAAGACAATTGTTTAGAGTAAGAATAATCCTTTCACAAATTGTGCTAGAACAATGAGATATCCATATGCAACCCCCCCAAAAGCCCCTGAGCTTTAATCCACACCTTGGATCACATACAAAAATTTACTCAAAATGGATCACACATATAACTGTAAAATTCAAAACCATACAACTTCCAGAAGAAAATGAAGAGGGGTGTCTTTGTGTCCTTTGGCTAGGCAAAGATATTTCTAGATTTGAAGGCCAAAATATTCATAAATAATGAATCAATATATGCCTTTTATCACAATAAAAAAGTCTACTCTGAAAGATACTTTTAAGAAAATGAAAAGAAAAACTCCAGACTGGGAGAAAATGTCTGTCAAAGGAGTTGGGTCCATAAAGAACTCTCAAAGCTCAATAATAAGAAAAACAATTTAGTTAAAAAAGAAGGGGGTGCAAATCATTGCTGTACTTCACAAAAAAAGATATACAAAATAATCTTGTATATCTTTTTATATTCGATACATAAAAAGATGTCCAACATTATTAATTATTAGGATATGCACATTAAAACCAAAATATGATACAACTCCACACTTAACTAGAATATCTAAAATTAAAAAGATGCACTCTACCAAATACTGATGAGGTTGTGGATGACCTGGAATTCTCATACACAGATTGTACGGTTGAAATGGGACAAGCATTTTGAAAAAGTGTCACCATTTTTCAAAAACTTAATCATACACTAATTCAGCCATTTCACTTCTAAGTAAATTCTATTCTCTAGGTCCCTAAGATAAATGAAAGCATATGGACAGTTTTGAGGTAGAAGAAACAAAATTATCTTTATTAGGTGAGTTTAAGTACTAAAACTTTCCCCACCTGTGCTCACCCTACCTCATGTCTTCTTGTAGAGGTGGAAGTCTAGAATAAAATGTCATGAGAAAACAATTTTTGTTTAGAAGACATAAGTTTTAGGTGAAACACTCAACTTCATTATTATAACTACTTTTAGTGATGTACAACATTTCTCATAATATTCATTGACCTTTAGACAAATCCTTATGCACTTTCCTGGAGCTCAGCTCAATAAGCATTTTTATCCTACCCTCTGCTTAAGGGAATACCATATGTATTATGCAAATATCTCCACTAAAACAAAACATAGTGCACTGAGCTTAAATAAACTTCATTCATATCTCTGAAATCATGTTGATGCAAATATCTACATTCCAGAATGTGTATGCACTGTAGTTTTACTGAGTATTTATTTCATTGAGAGAAAGCTGGTGGCAAGCATTAAATTGGAATGTTTAACATTTTATACAGCTTATGTAGTACTTTTCACACATACACACACAAAAAACATGTTGACAGAGCCATAAGCAAAAATAAAAGCTTCAGAGAAAAAGTGATCCTTCCCTCTGGTTAAATGGGTAATACATTTAGAAAGGCCACAAGTTGTGATATGAAGCTGAGTTGAATATGCCATTTAAATAAGGTATAACTGAAGTGCAAATACCCAACTTTGATAGGGAAAGAGAGTATACAAACAAGGAGAAGTATATTATTATTAAATATAATATTAAAATTACTTGCAAAAGATCCCACACTTCACCAGATGGTTTACAAGATAAAAGAATTAATAGGAATGTTCCTGAAAGACATGACCAATGTGCTTCCTTACTCTACTGATTTATTATATTCTCCATTTAATCTCCAATTCTTGCCACCAATGTAGCCACTCTTAGGTTTTTACCAACGCACTGAGTTTTGTCACTAATGTCTGGGTAAGAAACTCATACCATCATATTGCTCATTCAGTAGCAGTGTTGAAGGAATTAATAATAATAATAACAACACTAGCCACTTTTTTATTGAGGACTTAAATGTCCTGGAATGTTTTGAGTGCTATCTTATATAGGGTTTCCTAGAAGCAGAGTATTCGTGATAACCACGGTTGAAGAAAAGTCTCAGGAAAGATCCATAATGATTAAGAAAAGCAGTTTAGAGAAGGGAAAATAGTTTTTCAAAAATGTGGTAATCAGGTAGAGACCAGGTTATAGCCAGACTATAGTATCTACCCATAGTGGCTGTGCAGAGACTTGGGTTTTGTAGAGTCCAGAGGGAATGTGTAGACCCCTTCTTACAATAAAGAGGCTTCAATCGTCCCCTAGGGCAAATCTCACAGAGAGAACAAATGGGAGCAAAGAAAAGAGCTGAAGCCCCAGCAGCACAGAGAACTGGCAGATCACTGAACAAATGAAAGGTTCAGGGCTTCTGGGTCTGAACCAGCAGCATCTGCTCCAGGGGTGTTCACTTATTTAATCCTGGAAACAGCACTGCCATGTCTATAATTTTCTTATGTCTGTTTTTTAAATGAAACAAATGCACAGAGAGGTTACTTAACTTGTCAATATTACATAGCAAGTCAGTAGTAGCACCGATACTTGGAAGGAAAAAAAGGATAGTGGAAGGAATGGAGGAGCAAGAAAGTGAAGGGGAGAGAAAGGGTAAAGGTAAATAAACATGGAAAACATGCCTATGACCTCCTTCTACTTTTTGGATGCTCCTATAGTATCATATATTTGGGGAAATTCAAATACATCATTGTCAATAATATTTCAGTTTCTCTTCCTAATTCTAATATATGATGGGATTAGGTAGAGAGACATAGTACTTAGATCACTAGTCAAGAAATGTGTATTTTAAAAATTCAGTTTTTCATTTCAAAATTGCAATGAAAACTTCTATTTATACATGACCAGTAAACTTTTACTCCTTTTCCCAAAATATTTGCCAGGCTATTTAACTTTTTTTCTTATGTTTCATCATGTATACAAGGATTATATACTTACATACACAAGCCCTGGTCTTTGCAAGATGATTTAGTTGAGTGATGTGCAAAGAAGACTAAAGCAGCTTATGTGATCTTTCTATCACTTAGTTTCAATTTTTTTGTAATATGAAAATATTAAAATATATTTTAAACTTAAAATATATTATATTTATTATTTTTCTTTTTTTGTTAGTGCAGTATCTATTTTTCTCGCAGATTTGTTTACAGACTGACTTTCAAAACATGAGACACCTCCTGAACATCTTATCTGAGATAAACTCACTTTTACAAACTCAAGATTTATACTCTGAAAATCTTTCCAACCAGAAACTGAAGGGGGTTCTTCATATACATATATTATATTTTTAAAACCTTTTAAATTAAAAAATAGTATAGTAATGATAGATAAGGTAAATGCTTATTATGAATGCTTTTAAAATGACATTTTTGCTAACCACCCTTGGGAAGTCCAAATACACAAAGGCAAAGTCCTTTGCTTTTTTTTATTTTAACTTTTTAAATATATATTTTAAATATTTTATTTATTTTTAGAGAGAGGGGAAGTGAGGGAGAAAGAAAAAAACATCAATGTGTGGTTGCCTCTTGGGCCCCCCTACTGGGGACCTGGCCCACAACCCAGTCATGTGCCCTGACTGGGGATCTAACCAGGGATCCTTTGGTTCACAGCTGGCACCCAATCTACTGAGCCACACCAGCCAGAGCTCCTTTGCTTTTTATAATTTGTCTTTCTGCTTGTTCCTGTAGCCTCAGTTGCACACTGGGTACTCCCCATTTAGAATCTAAATGAGCTACCCGATATGTTTCTGGCAATAACAATTTATTTTGTACCCCCTTTTTTCTGTGTATACGGCTATACTACCACAGTCTATTTAAAAATCTGTGATGTGACTTAAATGACTATAGAAATTTAAAGCCTTGTTTTCATTTTTTTCTAAACAATACGCATTATACTTGCCTTTTCTCTTTACCTGTCTCTTTTTCCATTTAAACAAAAGATTGTCTAGATTTCTATGTGCTTTTGGTCTTACACATAAAACTGAGCTTTGTCTTAAGTTCCCCTTAAAAATTCCCTGGAAATATTATGTCATCATTGCCAGTATGTCCAGCTGAATGTCCAATAATAACACCAGCTTTATCCATGTATTTTTGTCTTTTACATTATTTTGGTGGCCAAAGTGTTTATAAGATAAAAACATATAGCATTATATTATATACTTCTAGATTTTATAATATAGTTTTTAAAAGCTTGGTATGATTTAATAACAGTGAAAATATTGTGGCATTGAAATGCTAATTTGAATGCCATTGAGAAGTCATTCTCTTTTCCATATACCTTTTTATGTCTGTAATTTGCAGCACTTTTCTCTCAGGGGTCCCCAAGGAAGCTTGCTATTTTTTCCCAATTTCTTCCACATGCATCTTATGTGGGTTTCACAGATGATCCAGCAAAGCCCTGACAAAGGCAAACACAGAGAAGGCAAATAAGAGGAGCAGTTTTCTACATCAAAGCTGTTATAACACACTCCACAAAATTTTATAGCAAGATGTGTAACACCCATTATCCATGTATCCTGGAAACTTCCTTGTCATTCTAGGGCTATGCTGAGTCTCACCAGGCACTTTGAAATCGTGCTTCCAAATACAACTCCTAGTCTTGCAATATGATCTAGGTGAATGATGCATAAACAAGCATCTCTCTTATCACACAACATCTGGGAATAGAAATGAAATTCAGGCAATAAATTCTGAGCAATTAAACATATAGAGACTACTTCCCATGATACTTCTCTTAATCTTACACCTATCTCACTGCTTATATAAAACAATCACTGTCTGATGAATGATTTTAACAAACAGCAAACAACACTGCAATGGCATAAAGAAGCAACATTTGACCTAAGAACATAACAACTTATGGTAATGAGAGTTGAAGAGGAAATACAGATATAACAAACTGTAAATATCAAAGCTATTATGAGACAAAAAGGAAGAATCATAATTTAATAAACATGGCCATTTTTAATCAAATCAGTAACAGCCCTAATCACTTAGGAGGCAGAATCTGGTAGAAAATGAAAGGCTCTTAAGTGGCTTGAGGACTTTTTCTCTCTATTGTGTGAAATGCAGTGTTCTACATAGTGTAGGGACTTGTATATTGATAGCTTAACAGTTTTGAAATTACATTAACTAATGCTTGGAATCAGTTGAAAGTATAGGCTATAACAGTGATCAGTGGAGAAAGCAAAGCCATTCTTGTAATGTTATAATTCACATGTCTTTTTTGAACCTATCTACTTTGCATATTAAGAGATCATATGATCTTGTGCAGTTTTATTAATTGGAGCCCATAAAAAATTAAAAGTAATAAGAGGTAAATATATGTGTTAGCTACAAATATCACATTTTAGGGTCATATATTTTTTAAAAAGTAAACATGCACAGACGCACACATGAGAAATGCCTAAGTTTAAATTCTCCTACATAGAATAGTATAATTTAAACGTATATCTGTAAAATACAAGTTAAATTACTTCAGTGTAATGCAAGTATACTCTTCCTTTTTATCGATGAATATTCAGGTCAAACTTTGAGCATTTATCTGGAAGTAGATATTTTTTTCTTTTGTTAAACAATATAACAGAGAAAGTAAAATTATTTACTTAATTGAATATCTGTCATGTTTTTGACAGACTCACCTATTTAGTGACTTAAGTGAATCCCCTTGATACTTGCATTCTTAAAATTGTTTGATAAAATTAAGTAATTAGATCATTTCTAATATCGTTAATTAATTAATTAATAATACTAATTTTCATTATTTATTAATACAATATCCACTCCACTCCTGAGTAAATATTCTTCTTTTGTAAATTCGCTGGTTAAACTATCATGTGCCATGTATCACTTAAGGCACAGGCAGGTACTCTAAAGTTCCTTCTCTACTAGAAGTAATTGAAGCTTTGAGTTTCTGAAAGGTTAACTAACCTATGAATGACCTAACAGTTTCATCTCAGAGGGTCATTGTTCTTAAAAGTCAAAGTCATTGGAAATGATTAAGCTTAACTACCTACCTTGTAATTGTTTTTAAATAATGAAGAATTAGAAAGCAAAATAAAAACTCTCACTTTTATCAGGGGTTGGATTACCACAGGGTCAACGACTTCAAGGTGAAGGTAACAGTGCCTGGTCACAATTTTGTACTTAGTTTTGAACAGGCCCTAAATTGCTTAGAAGAAAAACATGTATCCCGATCCTTTTCTTGGGGTAAAAATCCCATAAATGCAACCACACACACACACAAAAGAGAGAGTGACAACAGCAAAACACTACTAAAATTCCTTGGGGTGTTTTTGTTGTTAAATTATTGTTAATGATCATAGTTGCAGACCTTAAGTCATAGAAATAAAATCACATTTTACTTTTAAAAGTTCCACATTTCTGTATTTAAAGAGAAGACAAAATATTTAAAGAAATCAGTCTCCTGTTTAATCTCTAGATCCAGAACAAGACTGTAAAAGGGCAGCACTACAATAGCTGTTTTTTCCTAATACAGACAGTATAATGAAATAAAAGATTAAAATGCTTTAAATGAAACAAACTTTCTTACTACCAACTTCCATTTATGTATACTATATTGAGCTCCCCCTAACTGCTTTTCTTATAAATACTTGTTGACTGCATAATAAGTAAATAAATGAATTTAAATTCAAAAGGTACAAATAATATAATCATTAAGCAAAATATATTTTCCTTTTTAGAACAGATGAACTTGTGAAGTGTTTTTAAAAGGTATGTGTGTGTGTTAGCTATGGTATATGGATGCCCAAAGAATGTGTTACATGCTTCTGTGTAATTGTAAAAGAAAAGTTGCCCCAGGCTTGTTAAACAGGCAAGGTTTATTCAAGACTATTCCAATAAGAGAGAGAAATTGAATTCAACTTCACTGAGGAAAAAAAAAGGAAGAGAGTTTTTAAGTCCTGGAGTAAGCAAGTGGGAAGTACTGAAGGATTTTGTGGGGACACTGGTCAGTACGATGAGGCCATCAGTGTTTGTTGACTGGTACTTTTGAAAATTAGACTTTTACCTTCCCACAAAGACTGGGAGACTGGGCAAATTCTTTCTGATGATTATGTTTCAAAGGATGCTGGCCAATCCTTAAGAAAGACATCCCTCAGGTGTAGAAGATTTACATCTCAAAGACACAGAAGAATATTTTACAGTTGCAAGTTCTCTGAATGAAATTATCTAAGAAAAGGAAGGCCAGGAGCATATATAACTATCTATGTTTATATTGTATTAAACCTATATATATTGTCTTTATGTATATGAAAGTGATATTGACTTGGTCTATACCAATTAAAATTAGACATGTTCCTATTCCACAAGAGCTTAAAATATATTAGCAAATAATTTAGATTTTTCAAAAATGAAATTATAGAATACATATTTCTATGTTATAATTATCAGGTGCATGCTCCAGACAACTAATTGCAAGTATAACATATTTCTATACTATGCTGGTGTAATATCAAGTGAAAAAAATTATGTGCTAGTTGTTTATTTTTAAGAACAAGTTCATTTACATTTACTGATTGAATACTTCATTTTCTAGTGATTGAAATGTCATTTGAAACAATGAATTAAACTTTAAAGGCCCTGGCTGGTGTAGCTCAGTGGATTGAGCGCGGGCCTGCGAACCAGACGATCACGGTTTGATTCCCAGTCAGGGCACATGCTTGGGTTGCAGGCCAGTTTCCGGCAAGGGCCAGTTCCCTGCAGGGAATGCATGAGAAGCAACCATACATTGGTGTTTCTTTCCTCACCCCTTCCCCTCTAAAAAGATAAATAAATAAAATATTAAAAAAACTTTGAAAAAGCAGATGAAGGGAAGAGTTGTAAGAATGGCTTTAATATCAAAATTTTAAATGATTACTGATACTTTTATTTAACTTAGGATTTGTTGGTGGCACATTTCAGTCTGAAGAAAACTTCTGTTATCCTGTAAGAGGTACAGCAGATGCCATGTTGAGAACCTGTCTTGCCCTGGATCAGACTTTTATTTCTCTCCGCTGGACTATTGAGTATGCCTCTTTTCTGGTCCCCTTTCTTTCCAACTTAAAGAATCACTTCATCTGGGCACTATGGAGATTCCCGATTTGTCTTTGTCTTTCTAAAATGCCAATATGCTAGTCTACTTTATTCTTTTTCTTAATTACCCTTTTTAATGCCTTCATAAAACCTGTCCTACCACTCAAATACCAAGCTCTATAGTGAACCCAAGGAACGCCTCTTTTTCAACCACTCTGCCGGAACTCTGCTATGTTGCTTCTTTGCCTGAATCATCTTACAACACTTTAGAATAGTGAGTTTTATACTCCACTGTACTAAAGAATAGGACACTTGTTTGAAATGCAAATTCCAGGGCCCCCACCCAGAAGTCTGGATATTCAACTGCAGCATAACCAGTTTGTGTGAGGTAGATCTACAGTACTTCCTTCGGATTTGCCTTAGTAACTCAATTCAATGTGTGGTGGTCAGTAATGGGAAAGGGATGGAAGTTATATTTTTCTGAATTGACTTGTTATTTACTTTTGATATTGCATCTATGAAGATACTTTATATAATTAAAACAATAATAAAAATGAGCCCTGGATGGTGTAGTTCAGTGGGTCAAGTGCTGGCTGCAAACCGAAGGGTCGCTGGTTCGATTTCCAGTCCGGGCACATGCCTGGGTTGTGGGCCAGGTCCCCAGTAGGGGTGCCCGAGAGGCAACCATACAATGATGTTTCTCTCTATATTTTTTCTTCTCTTTAAAAATAAACAAATAAAACAATTAAATAAGTCCTGGCTGGTGTAGCTCAGTGGATTGAGCGTGGGCCTGCAAACCAAAGGATCAGGGTTTGATTCCCAGTCAGGGCACATGCCTGGGTTGCAGGCCAGTTTCCAGCAGGGGACTCAAGAGGGGCAACCATACATTGATATTTCTCTCCCTCTCTCCTTCCCTTCCCCTCTAAGGATAAATAAATAAAATAAAATAAATATTTAAATAATAATAATAATATAAAAGAGAACAATTCTTAAAATTTTAAAGTCAATTTCTGCAAAGAATTCCCTCACACAGACCCTATCCCATTCTCTGCATTTCTTCCTCACTGATGTTGCCTCTATATTGAACAGATGAATCACTTTTTTGAACCCATTGCACTGCAGTTTGATTATATTGTTTAAAGCTGAATACATTAAGAGCTCTGTTGAGAATAGGAACATAACATATTCATCCTTGTAGCTCCAGCATTTAGCACTGGGTTTGACACATTGTAATTTTTAATAAATTCCAAAATGTTTATTTAAGATATATAGTTGAATTTGAACAATGCTGGTATTAGGGGGAATGATCTCCTGCCGCCACAGTGGAAAATCTATATTTGACTTCTGCCCTCCCCCAAAAACTGAACTATAGACTTCCCTCAGTATCCATAGGCGATTAGTTCCAAAAACTCCATCGATATCAAAATCAATGGATCTTCAAGTCCCTTATATAAAGTGGCATAGAACAATACATACAATAGGCCCTCCACATCTGCAGATCAACTGTTGATTACATCATGGATATAAAACTTGGGGATATGGAGGGCAGAATATATAGAATTTTTTCATTGAAAAAAATATTGTGTAAGTGGAGCCACACAGTTCAATCCTCTGTTAAGTATCAACTGTATAAGTGTACTCTCCCAGGGTACAAGCAAAGTAGGAAGGTTCTAAATCTTAATTCTTTTAGTATGTCAGGTTCCCCAGGTGGGGGGGTGTGAGATGCAATCAGTCAATGAATATCTAGCACACTAATGTTTCTCTCCCTTTCTCCTTCCCTTCCCCTCTTTCTAAAAAGTAAATAAATAAAATCTTTTTAAAAAGATTGGCACAATATATAGCTACATACTTCCAAGTTGTTTCATTAACAGGATTCTTACTAGGACTATTGTCTAACTGACAAATGAGTGACCATACAGTTTCAAAACACCTTTTGTGAGCTTGGTATAATAAAAAATCACAACTCTACTTGCTATTGTTTAAGAAAGAATAACTTTGAATTGAGGGACATTTATTTAGTAAAAATGAAACATTTTATATGGATATTCTGGTGTGACTAGGATGGGCTTAATTTCCCAATTAACAAACTTACCACAACTTTAGATGATTGATTCAAATGCTACTTTTAAGTGAGATTTATATGTGTAGGAATCAATTTAGGAACAGTTTCTTGTTAATATGCTAAATTATTTCATTAACAAGCCAGAGATACTATTTAGATCCTTATCTAGTTATTGAGGTTTAGATATTTGCCTTTACTATATTTTTACTTCCTTATTCTGAGGATTAGGCCTAAGCAGTTCCCAATACTAGTCTATAGATTATCCATGACAAAATTTCACCATTTTAAAGCAAAATGAGAAAAAAAAACTGTATCTATCACTGCATTTATTCATCAACACATAATAAGAAGTCGGCAACAATATACTGAGCTCTAATTAGACAAAAGAGTTCTGTGAAGACCTAAAGTCTTTGCCCATTTTTATGCTTTATTCTGACCCTATCACCTAAGAGAGGAAATGAAGGCTACACGAGGTGAAATAAAGCAAAATATACAGGTAATCAACAGTGAAGAAAAGGAAACTGGGACTCAAATCAACAGTTTGGAACAAAAGGAAGATATAAACATTCAACCAGAAGAAAATGAGGAAATAAGAATTCAAAAAAGTGAGAAGAGGCTTAGGAACCTCTTGAAAAACTTTAAGCATTTCAACATCTGAATAATGGGGGTGCCAGAACAAGAAGAAGATCAAGATTCTGAAAACTGTACCATAGTTTTTTGATCCAGTCATTTACCTATGGGCATCTAGGTTGCTTCCAACTCTTGGCTATCGTGAATTGTGCTGCTAAAAACGATGGTACATTTACACAATGGAATTCTATGCTGCAGAAAGGAAGAAGGAACTACTACCCTTTGCAACATCATGGATGGAACTGGAAAGCATTATGCTGAGCGAAATAAGCCAGGCAGTGAAAGACAATACCATATGATATCACCGTTAACAGGGATCTAAACAAAACAAACAAGCAAGCAAAATATGACCAATGACACTCAAATACAGAACAGGCTGACAGGGTCCAGAGGGGAGAGAATCATAGGGGAAAAGGGGATGGACTCACATGAACAAGTATAAAGGACACATGGACAATAACTAAGGGTGGGGGGTGGAAATGGGAGGGAGGGAGGGAGCATGGGGTGGGGGGCGGGCAGGGTTGGGAATATAAGACAGAAAGCTGTACTTGAACAAGAATTAAATTAAAAAATATTTAAAAAATTAAAAAAAATAGATATATAAATAAATTTTTTAAAAAAGATTCTGAAAACTTATTTGAACAAATAATGAAGAAAAACTTCCCAATCTGGCAAAAGAAATAGACTTCTAGAAAGTCCAGGAAGCCCAGAGAGTCCCAAAGAAATTGGACCCAAGGAAGAACACACCAAAACACATCATAACTAAATTACTGAAGATTAAAAAGAGGGAAAAATCTTAAAAGCAGCAAGAGGAAATGAGAGAGTTACTTATAAAAGAGTTCCCATAAGGCTATCAGCTGATTTCTCAAAAAAAAAAAAAAAACCTTACAGGAAAGAAGGGACTGGAAAGTATTCAAAGTCAAGAAACCCAAGGGCCTACATTCAAGATAACTCTATCCAGTAAAACTATCCTTTAGAATGGAAAGGCAGATAAAGTGCTTCCCAGATAAGGTAAAGTTAAAGAAGTTCATCATTACCAAACCTTTATTATATGAAATGTTAGAGGGACTTACCTAAAAAATAAAAGATCAAAAACTATGAACAGTAAAATGACAACAAACTTACAACTATCAACAACTGAATCTAAAAAACAAAAACTAAGCAAATAACTATACAGGAACAGAATCATAGAAATGGGGATCACATGGAGGGTTATTGGTGAGGAGGGAGAAGAGAAGAATGTGGGGGGAAGTACAGGGAATAAGAAGCATAATAGGTAGGCACAAAATAGACAGGGGGAGGTTAAGAATAGTATCGGTAATGGAGAATCCAGAAAACTTACATGGAGATGAACTAAGCTGAGGGTGGTGGTGGGGGGATGCTGGAGGTGGGCAATGCAGGGTGAAGGAAAATCAAGTGGAGAAATGAATTTGGACAACTAAAATAGCATAATCAATAAAATATGCTTAAAAAACAACTGCCAAAAATAATCTATTACCTTGGAAAGTAAAAATGCATCAAGATTATACATATTTCCCATTTCTCTGGGTACAACTAGGATGTGTGAAATGAGGAAATTCATAAAAGTATACTATTTATAAGAATATGACAAATCAGATAATAGAAATAACAGAAGAGACTACAAAATATGAAAATTTGTGTTAATAATAGCCCCCCAGGTGAACCAAGCATATAGCTGGATTTGCCCAAATACAGCAAAATCGACTTTATGTTCATTTGGTTGAAATGAAAATGCACAGGTCCTGGTTGATAGATAAAGTGTCTTTGACCTCAGGAGGATGATATTAAAGTGAGAAATGAGATAGATAGTATCAAAGAAAAAGTACCCAATTGTGCAAATAGTTTCTCCTTGTAGGGTAATAAGAATTGGTTAGGGAGAGGTTTTCATAGCAGTGAAAATTGAGACCAGGGGAAAGAGAACAGGTTTGTCTTTCTGGATATAGGTCACATGTACAATGAGTATGCATGCTTGGAAACCGCTCAGGTAATAAGCAGCTGTGTTGAATTAAACCTAATAATACGGTTGAATGAATATGAAGGACATAAATGTTCTGTAGGATTTCTTTACTTCATCTGTCCTGGCTGCTATGAGTTCTCAAGATAATACCCTTTGAGGAGGGGGAAGTTCATTCAACACCATTCACATGATAATTTTAAGTATTTTCCTGCTTTTTGAGGAAAGGTTCTAGGCTTTATTCATCTATATCTATGCATAGTCAATACTTCGTAGAGACAATGCATACACTACATCTTGGAAATTAGTAATTAAATAATTGACTAATAAAGTTGCACATAAGATTAACATGTTTTAAACAATAAAATGAATCAGATACTGAAAATTTTAAATATAATGGCAAGTTTGATGGGCATGATGATGTTTTCTCTACCCTAGAAATTATGTTGTATTGGAAGTAGCAGAGTCTATCTTTGCATAGATCTAATTTAGGATTAACAGTAGTTATGTTAATAATTAATAACAAAAAATCTGGTTCATTCAGTAATACATAAGTCCATATCGCAATGGCTTTCATGAAATGAAGGAATTTATACCAGTGGATAAAATGAGTAAGATGAGACTCAGGCATATTTTTAAAGAACTGCCCAGGTGATGTCAATGTATAACTGTTTTAAAGAGGAAAGATTACAGAAAAAGTTTGATCTAGATAGAAAATGATAACAGATTATTTTAATCTTGTCTCTGCTATCTATTTTTTTTCTGTGACTTGGTATATTACAATTTGCCAGAATACCAGTTTCCTCATTAATTAATAGAAAAGTTGAGAGTTGTGATGCTTAGATGCATGATATTTGGGTACAGGATTAGGTAATCTTTAAAACTCCTTTCTGCTGAAATGTTTCAAAGTTTATGAGTAAGAAGTAAGCAAGATAAAAGAAAAAAAGTGTTCATTTCATCTTCAGAGAGGACCTTTTTGTCTAATGATACATTTCCTTGAAATGGGAACTAAACACACAAATTCTTCCTCTGGGGAATTGTACACTTTTATTACAGAACAGAGGTCCAAGGAGGGCAGTATTTGGCCCACCCAAGGATGCAAAAAACTGTTACAGAACAACAGGGCTCCCCCCAAGAATGGTATGCTAATACTGTCCGGACCACCTACTGGGCTCACCTGTTTGCCACCAGAGGAAAGATGTCTCTCCATGCCAGAGATTTGTGACAAGGAAAGAAAAGCTTTATTTAAAGACATAGAGACTTAAAGTAGTGACCCAATTTCCCCATTAAAATATCAAAGTCCTTTAGGATAACCACAGACACCCACAGCACTTCCTTCTCCCCCTGCCGTAATTTGGGGCACAGTAACTCAGGAAAAGAAGCACACATCAGTATTTCAGGCCTCTGGCACCTGGTGGGTCACCATCCAGGCAGGATCTCTAATTACTCCAAAGCCATGTGGCACCTTCTCATGGTTTATTGGCAAGAGTTCTTTGTACCCATTTTCCAGGCAAAGTCTCTCTTGCTTCCCAGGCCATATGGCCAAAGGGAGCACCCCAAAGCCATGTGATCCTCTTTTACCAGAGTTGCAGGGATCTGCACTCTGGCCAAAACTGCATGGCTCTTTTCTTCACATGGCTGTGGAGAGGGTAGGGTTGCCACTCTGGCAAAGCTGCATGGTACTCCTTCAATGGCTGCTGTGTCTGGGTTTAAATACCTGAGCCAATATTCCTCTGTACCCCCATTTCTGTCTCCTCCCACAATCAGTTACACCTGACAGCATTCCCATATTATTTCAAGTTTACTGGGCTGCCATCAAGAGTCTGGGCAGGCGTGGTCCCATGGCGTGGAGCCAGTCATCTCCAAGCTCTCTCACAGGCATTGTAACTCAGGGGAACTGCCCCCAGTTACGTCTTAGGTGAAAGTCACTTCCATCCTCCTGGCTCAAAGCATGGCCACAGCTATTTAACATATCTATGAAACCAGTTAAAGGTTATAGATATGTGAGATTTCTGGCCAAGATGGAGGCATAGGTGGAAATACTGTACCTCCTAACACAACCAAATTTAAGGACAACAAAGATTTGGAAACAAAACCACAACCAAAACAGACAGAAAATCGAACTGTACCAAAGTCCGACAACCATTTATCCTGACTGGTAAGAGGGGCAGAGTTGGCAGCCAACAGAGAGGGCTCGTGCCAGGAGGAGGCAGTGATTGGTGACCTGGGCTGGTGCAGGACAAAAACGCAGTAGAGCTCGCAAGGCAGCTGGCTGACCTCAGACACACATTTGAGCACAGAGAAACCAGGCAGGTTTAAAAATGGTCATTGAGACAGACTGTGCAACCTAGGACCTCATCAATGGAAAATAAAGACTAAAAGCACTGATTGAAAAAACTTTTGGGGGTTGAGGTACCTGGAGAGACTCCTAGCCTCACAGGAGAGCTCACTGGGGAGACTCACAGGGTCCTAGAATGAACACAAGCCCACACACCAAGGAACCACCACCAGAAGGGCCCAACTTGCTTGTGGGAAGTGACAAAGGGGACCAAAATCTGAGACAGAGCTGAACAAGCACCACTGTAGCCTCTTTGACCCCTCCCCCAGTCATAACCAAATGACTGGGCTGACCTGACCCAGTGAACACCTAACCTTTTGTCCCTTGTACATAACAGGCATGAACAGACCAAAACATTATGGCTCAAGCAGAACAGCTCAAAGCCCCAGAGCCAATACTTCTAAGCAACCAAGAGATACAACCTGTTGGATGCACAGTTCAAAACACTGGTGATCAGGATGCTCACTGAACTGGTTGATTTTAGTCACAAATTAGATGAAAAAATGAAGGCTACACTAAGTGAAATGAAGCAGAATGCACATGGAACCAATAGTGATAAAAACAAATCTGGGCCTAAAATCAATGGAGTGGATCAGAAGGAAGAAAGAAATGACAAAACAGAATAGAATGAAGAAACAAGAATTCAGAAAAATGAGGAGAGGCTTAGAAACCTCCAGGACATCTTTAAGCATTCCAATATCTGAATTATAGGGGTACCAGAAGGGGAAGAGGAACAGCAACAAGTGGAAAACTTATTTGAACAAATAATAAAGGAGAACTTCCCCAGTCTGGCAAAGGAAATAGACTTCCAGAAAGTCCAGGAAGCTCAGAGAGTCCCAAAGAAGTTGGACCCAAGGAGGAACACACCAAGGCACATCATTTTATATGTCTTTTTAATATTTCCTGGACACCTTGAGTTCTGGACCCCATTCCAAATTCCTTTTTTGGGGGCCCCCGTCTTGGCTGCACCCTGTTAGACTTTGACCTACACTACTGTCATAAGTCACTTTTGAGACAGATAATGATGTATTCTGACTACGTATTTCCAGTATACAAAGCACAGAAAGTATCCAGCCATGTACTATGAAAGCTAGAGACATTTACTGAAGAAGATACAAGATTCAAGAAACATTTACATAGGACAACAGCACCTCAGTCTCCTTCAAAGTAGGCACCTTGGGACTTCTCACAGATATCCCACCATCATCTTCCCTGTTGTATTTTCCCGAGTTTCCCCAATAGTCTGAAATCTCCTACCTTTCATAGGTGATTTTTTGAGAAAAAAACAGAAGTTTTAGGGCACTAAATATGGGCTATAGGGGGCGTGGGCGATTTGACGTTTTGCTAAAAAACTGCATGGCACATGATGCATGAGTCTCAAGCATGTTGCATGAGCAAACATGTTGTCATGATGAAGCTGCCAATCACCAGTTGCCCATAGCTACAGCCTTTTGAATCACCTGAATAGTTTCTGTAGAGGAATGGTCAAGCTTAACACAAAATTTAATGCTGATTTGTTGCTCTACTCATTTAGTCTTTTAAAAAAGTGATGGCCACACAGTACAACATGCTCACTCAATGGCACCTACCCCTGTCACTGACTAGTTAGAGTGAAGTCATTATTGTTCACAGATACACATTCCAGTCACTTGCCTTGGCTGCCAAGTTACATCAATGTCATGCAAACTGTTCTCATTATATTAACAATGGTTTGACTATTTCCAGATAAAGCTTATACATTTAGAAAATGTAAATTTAGAAAACCTGGGCAACGAGCAAAGAAGATTACGTTTTCACAAAGAGTTACTGGTTCAGTAATTTCCTTTGGGCACTGTCAGGGCCATGTGAACACAAAAATGACAGATGTTACAAAGAAAACATGGTAGAAAACACATAACTAATAGTCATTTTAGGTGGCAATGAACAACTCCCATTTTATTCCTTCCTGTCCTCCATGTAGGCTGTAGGTTGAGCATGGATGAGCTGTGGGCTACAGTTCTATTCTGTGAGTTTTCTCTTTCATTAACTCAGATTTAGAGAACAGATTCCACTCCAGGCCTTAACTCATAGGATAGAGGACAAAAGCGAAACCAAACCATATTAAAGTCTTTGCATAGATGTGATATTTGTCACAATCTAATAGCTAAAACAAGTTATAGAGCCATGGCTGATAATGAACAGGGAATGCATTCTAACCATGAGGTGGACTCTAGCAGTGTCTGGGCAAGGACAAGGATACATGGGTCTATGCCAGCATAGTAAGTGTGATGTGGTGAACAATAACTGTGGAGCTGCCCTGACTGGTGTAGCTCAGTGGATTGAGGATGAGCCTGTAAAGCAAAGGGTCGCCGGTTCAATTCCCAGTCAGGGCACATGCCTGGCTTGCAGGCCAGGTCCCCAGTGGGGAACACATGAGAAGCAACCTTACATTGATGTTTCTTGCCTTCTCTTTTCCCTTCCCATCACCTCTTTCTAAAAATAAATAAATAAAATATTTAGAAAAATAACTGAATAAAATATTTAGAAAAATAACTATGGAGCTAATACCCAGAATTTCACCGTAAAACTGATTATTGTCCCTAGGCATTGTTTTTCATATACAATCTCCTTACTTCTTTATCTCAGGTACCCACTTCCTTCAACTCTGGGCTTCAATGGGATGCTGAAGGCAGGTTCAGTAGAAAATTAAAAAAGAGAAAAAAGAGTTAGCAAAAATGGTATTCATAATTGTTTATGTATTTTAGAGCAAATAAAATTTTGGATTATTAATTTTAACATTTTAATATATAAGATGAGAAAATTAAAAAAGAAACAGGATGAAAAGCACAAACAAATAGGTCTGCAGATGGTTTTAGTTTCAAGTTTTTATGGCAGGTTTTTAGACTCCTGTGTTCCTTAGACCAAAAACAGCTCCAGTCCTTGTCAGTCTCTGCTGATTGTATATGGCCAGAGATTCTTGCTTTACATATTTCTAAATAGTGACTTTTCACTAAAGAATGATATATACTTTTCTCTCTAAGATTTGTTTGTGTTGTTATTGGAAGTAAACAATTTGGAAAACTAAATCACCACCTGCTCAAATATCACCATTTCACTTGAACACTGAAAATGAGATGAGTTCTGTAGAACCCCTCAGGGGCTTTGTATAAATTTCACTGAATCATAATTCAATATTTTTATTTCAATTCATACAACTATATGTATTGGTGAGACTGGGCATTCTTATCATCACAATGAACTATGATGTCTTTTCTCTGAATTAAATTTAAATTGAATTTGAAAATACCTTCCAGCACATAAAAAGAAAGACCAGCAAAATGCTTCATTTCTCTCCATCTTAAAAACAGAAATGAATAGATTGCTGAGTGTGGGCATTCTGTTTTATCATCAGAATTTAAGTTGAGAAATGTGAAAAATCAAGCTATTTAAAATATAGTAGGAGAAAGGGGAGGAGGGAACATTCAAAATAGACAATTCATTTTCAGTGATTAGCTGACTATATTCTGATTTAAGAAGCATTAAAATATTCTTTTTCAAATGTGCTATGAAATTGTAAAATGATTACAATGATCATAAAATTATATATAACATGAATATGAACAGCTGATATATATATATGAACAGGGAATACACTCCAACCACGGGGGAGACCTAGCAGTGGCATGGCAAGGATAAAGATACACAGGTCTATGCCCGCAGAGTAAATGTGATGTGGTGAGCAATAACTGTGGAGCTGATACCCAGAATTCACCATGAAACTGGTTATTGTTCCTAGACATTGGTTTTCATATACAGTCTCTATCTATCCATCTATCTTGCTCCTTAAAAAATAAAATTAAAAAGGATCTAGCCTGTCAAAGTAGGAGCTGCCTTCCAAATTTCCAGATTACAGGTGTTACCAATGACAAAATTAACTTAAATGACTATCTTTCTTTCATGATGACAAAGGTGGGACAATTTATGTAACTACTATCCATCTTGTAAAGAGTTTATAAAGCCCTTCCTCATGATTGGCTTCACACACTGATTAATAGACACTTTATACTTCAGGCTTTAATTAAAAGCAATAAAAGCAGTCAACTGTAGGCCATGAATGTGCTGATGAGAAAAAAATGCCATTGGAGAGATGGAAGATCAAGCACTGAATAAATTTAGTGTGAAGTCTTATAAGTAGGTCCATATGCCTGTGCTTAAAACTTTCCTGAGACAGTCAAAATCGTGGAGAAAATGCACAGATAGAATTAAATAGCAATTAAGAGTACAACCCTCAGTTTTAGACCAAATCTGCTTTAATTTAAGAGAAATCAACACCATATTTTTCCATATTTATATAAATGTCAAAGTTAGTGAAAAGAAGAAATTAGACAACTTTAGAATGAGCAAACTCTACCCTGCAGGTTTTGTTTTAAAATACAAATTGCTAAACTAATTTCATTACATCTGAAGAGTAACTTAATATAAATCATTGAACAGATGTCCTGGACTATAGTGATTCATAGAGAAAATTTAAGCAAATGGTTATTGATTTCCATAGAATTATACTAATTATTCACTTAGCACACTACAATAAATGTTTACCTGTGCTTTAAGCCATATGACATATAGAAAGTTGGCAAGTAGAGGGGAAACAGTATTAGCAACAAACAGGAGGATATGAATTATGTGATTTGTGTTTTCTACCCATATTTCTACAGTACCCTCTAAGTACTCGAGTGACAGAGCAGCAATTGCTGAGGAATTCTTTAACACCTGAGGCACACGGTTGAAAATTTATAGAGATGCAAGTACTGTACATCCTTAGATTTCTAAGGTTCTAAAGCACATTCTCTACTGCATACCTGGATCAAAACCAAATAAGAAGTTAAGAAAGTGTCTGAGCTCAGTTTATCTTTCAAAGGAAAGCCTATTTTTCAGTTCCCCTGGGCAGAGCCCGGCAGTGTTTGGGCATGATGTAAGGCCCTGACTTTGCAGGGCTGAGTGTTTTGGCCCAGAAGGCAGACAGATACCAACTGAGCAATTTAAGAGGGCAGTATTACAAAGGTTTAAAAAATGAAATCTACTGTGACAGGAAAAACATTAACATATGAGTTTCATAGCCTCTCCCTTTTCATTTCCCATTAAAAATAATTCTATCTTAGCTAGTTTTATTCCGGATCTATGTGCAGATTGGCAAAACTGGGGAGGAGGAGTTGGAAAGCTAGAAATTAAAGAAGCCAAAAACAAATTGATTGATTTTGTTGGAAAATGCAGACAGATAATTTCTCCTAGAAAAGAAGGGATATAGAAAAGGAATTGGGGATAAACAAAAGCAGCACTACTTTGCTTTAGAGAGGCAGAGGAGTAGGTGGGAGTGGGGCGGGTTGAGAGAGAGCACACAGCTTTGCCGAGGGGAGTAAAATGTGGGTGGATGGAAGAGGAAAGAGAACTTTCAAATACATTTAATTAAAATTTCTTTATTGGTATGTGATCTTCTGACAGACAACAAAAATATATATGAGGGTTTTTAAAGATTTCTTTGTTATAGGCTAGGGTTTCATTGTAGTTCAAAATTTTATAAAGTCATCCAAAATGAGTAATGATTTATACAGATTTTGCTTTTATAATAGTAAGTGCAAAGTCTCTTTTTTTCAAATACATGTATATAAGGATCTAGCCAATTACTCTTTTTTTAACATTTTCTTTTTTATTTTAATTGTTGTTCAAGTATAGTTTTGTGTCTTCTACTCCCAGCCCAGCTCACCGCCCTAGTGCTCCCCACATTCCTCCCATTCCTCCCTCCCTTCGTTTTTGTCCATATGTCCTTTATACTTGTTCCTCTAAACCCTTCTTCCCCTTTTCCCCTGAAATTCTCTCCCCTCTCCCCTCTGGTCACTGTCCCCCTGTTCTCTATTTCAGTGTCTTTGTTTTTATTTTGCTTGCTTGTTTGTTTTGTTGTTTAGCTTCCTGTTAAAGGTGAGATCATTCGATATTTGTCTTTCACCGCCTGGCTTATTTCACTCAGCATAATGCTTTCCAGTTACATCCATGCTGTTGCAAAGGGTAGGAGCTCCTTCTTTCTTTCTGCTGCATAGAATTCCATTGTATAAATGTAGCATACTTTTTGGATCTATTCATTTACTGATGGGCACCTATGTTGCTTCCAGCACTTGGCTATTGTAAATTATGCTGCTATGAACATTAGGGTGTATAATTTCTTTTGGATTAGTGTTTCACATTTTCTTCTTTTTAAATATTTTATTGATTATGCTATTACAGTTGTCTCATTTCCCCCCTTTCACTCTCCTCTGCCCAACTCACCCCTTCCCACTCACATTCCTCTCCCTTAGTTCAAGTCCATGGGTTGTATATATAAATTCTTCAGCCTCTGCCTTTCCTATACTATTCTCACCCTCCCCCTGTCTATTTTCTACCTATCATCTAAGGTACTAATTCTCTGTACCTTTCCCCCCTCTCTCCTCTCCCACTCCCCTATTGATAACCCTCCATGTGATAGCCATTTCTGTAGTTCTGTTTCTGTTCTAGTTGTTTGCTTAGTTTGTTTTTGTTTTTGTTTTAAGTGTGGTTGTAAATGATTGTGAGCTTGCTGTAATTTTATTCTTTATATTTTTATTCTCTTTTTCTTAGATAAATCCCTTTAACATTTTACATAATAAGGGCTTGGTGATGATGAACTCCTGTAACTTATCTGAGAAGCAATTTATCTGCCCTTCCATTCTAAATGAAAGCTTTGCTGGATAGAGCAATCTTGGATGTAGGTCCTTGTCTTTCATGACTTGGAATACTTCTTTCCAGCCCCTTCTTGCCTGTAAGGTCTCTTTTGAGAAATCAGCTGACAGTCTTATCAGAACTCCTTTGTAGGTGACTGTCTCCTTTTCTCTTGCAGCTTCTAGGATTCACTCCTTCATTTTAATCTTGGGTAATGTAATCATGATGTGCCTTAGTTTGTTCTCCCTTGTGTCTAACTTCTTTAGGATCCTCTGAGCTTCCTGGACTTCCGGAAAGTCTATTTCCTTTGCCAGATTGGGGAAGTTCTCCTTTATTATTTGTTCAAATACATTTTCCACTTGTTGCTGTTTCTCTTCCCCTTCAGGTAACCCTATAATTCGGATGTTGAAACATTTAAAGATGTCCTGGAGGTCCCTAACCCTCTCCTTGTTTTTTGAATTCTTGTTTCTTCATTCTTTTCTGATTGGATATTTCTTTTTCCTTCCGGTCCACTCCATTGATTTGAGTCCCAATTTTCTTCCCATCACTATTGCTTCCCTGTACATTTTCCTTTATTTCACTAAGCATAGCCTTTATTTTTTTATCTAATTTACAACCAAATTCAACCAATTCTATGAGCATGCTAATTACCAGTATTTTGAACTGTGCATCTATTAGGTTTAGCCAATTCCTCTTAAAACTCCCACAAGCCTATCAATTCTAGTCACTCAAAACGTGAGAAAAGTTTAAAGTATATTTTAGTGTTCACTTTTAAGATGTGAACACATTAATATTGGACATTTTGGAGTTGATTACCTTTCCTGCCAAGAGAAAAAGAACAATATGTTCTTATACTATTATAATTCTATAAATCAGAATTAGAAATGTCTAAACAAACACGCTGATGTTTGCTGACATTTTTCTCCTAGAAAGTCTGTTATTCTATTTTTTAGTTTCTATAACCTTTATTTCATTTGTAAAATACTATGATTTGATTCTTCTAAAACAGAAGAAAAACACATTTTTCTCATCATATTCAGTTACCTTAAAATATAATAGTACAAATCTCACAGACTATCTTATCATTTATCCACAGTCCATAAAATCCAAATATTGGGAATCAGGTTTTATTTTTTGGAGGTAGGGGATTAAAATGAATATCTTGCTTCTTTTCATTTGATTAGTAGAGGTTTCCTATTTGCATATAACATCATTGGGATATAAATTGTAAATAAGTAGTGATAACAATCCTAGACCTAAAAATGTCTTTCTAAATAAAAACATGAAAATTCAGTTATATGCATACCATTCCCTCTAAGACAAAATTAGTCCACAGAATTATCTAAACTCTTACATTATTTATCTCTATATTACTTATATAAATTTTGAACATATTTGATAGAATCAGTGACCTGAGTTTAGTCTAGGCCCTTCCTCCTAATAAATAAATATTCCTGTAAAATTAGCTTCAGTTATGCCAGTTTTCTTATCTGTGAATTACAGAAAAATGTGTAGATTCTTATATGTATTTTTGTGGAGTTTTTATGAAATTGTGCTGAGAAAGATCTCAGTCCTCAGCATAGGGACTAGCACACAGCAAGCTCCAATAAAATAAAGCTGTCATTTTCATAATGCAATGATTGTTTGCATTATTTTCCAGAACTTCTAGGATGAGGTATGATTTTTCAGTATTGATGCTTCCAGTGACCTCGGCATTATCAACATGAAGAAGTGCAGAGTGTTTGCTCTATATGGGCACTGAAGCTCCTATACTGGGCCAAGATTTGGAATGCCTTGACTTTCCTAGAGATTTACATATTTTGCTCCACAGAAAACCATTCACTGTAAATATTTTTTACAAATTTTGGGACCTAGACAAGATACACATCTCTCTCTCTCTCTCTCTCTCTCTCTCTCTCTCTCTCTCTCTCTCTTTCTCTTTCTCAGCCATAGAAATTGAATTTAGGAAAAAAATGAGGTTTGCTTGAAATCTATTCTATATTTCTAGTAAGCATATGGAAATATACTATGTACTCACTCTAATTGTTTCTATGTGTGATGTTGGGATCAAATGTAGTGGCCCTTTCAACCAGAAAAAATATTAATTACTTCAAACCCAGGTCTAACTATCACTACTGTTTTTTTCTGTCATCTGCTGTGCTTTAATAAGATGGGCACATTTTATTTTTTTCTGGAATTGGTGACCATGCTTCCTTTTTACCTTAAGTAAGACAAGGAGGCTAGAGGGGGCAAGAGAAAGGAGGGCGAACACCCTTCCCTGGTGAGATGAGGCTCTGCAAATGTTCTTTCTTCTGAAAAATTGTCTGTTTTCATGGAGAATACTCTGAGTTTATTTTCCTATGGTTGCATTGTACCTTTAATACCAGATCCATGAAGGAATCTTATTTTGGCTCTTCACCTCAAAAACCTGGTTGGATTCCTGGGTATAAAACCTATGCAAGTATAAGTGCCCCTCAGAGAGATTTTCATTCTCATGCCAATCCACTCTTAGCTGTCAGAAATTTGTCAAAATTATAATTTAAATATCTCTATCAGTTTATCACTCCATGGGCAGCACCTCCTTCACCTCACAGGTTCTCAGCTGTGACTGGATCTTCTAGTCTCTTCAGAATTCAAAGCAGCTGCTAGTCTTCAAAACTCATCTTTCTTATGGGCCTAGGAAGGTTAATTTTCAGTTTATCTAATTTTCTCCCTTCTTATAAGATCTGGAGTGATGACTTCCAAACTATTTACATATTGGAGCAGAAACTAGAACTCATCTCAATAAAGTTTTTTTACTTTTTTATTTAATTATTGTTCAAGTACAGTTTTCTGTCTTTTACTCCTATCCCAGCCCACCCCTCCCCCAGTGCTCCCAACCTCCCTCACATTTCCACCCCCCTTATTTGTTGTCCATGTGTCCTCTATACTAGTTCCTGTAAATCCTTCCCCTTTTCCCCCTGAAATTCCCTCCCCTCTCCCCTCTGGTCACTGTCCCCCTGTTCTCTATTTCAGTGCCTTTGTTTTTATTTTGCTTGCTTGTTTGTTTTGTTGTTTAGCTTCCTGTTAAAGGTGAGATCATATGGTATCTGTCTTTCACTGCCTGGCTTATTTCACTCAGCATAATGTTTTCCAGTTCCATCCATGCTGTCGCAAGGGGTTGGAGCTCCTTCTTTCTTTCTGCTGCATAGAATTCCATTGTGTTAATGTAGCATACATTTTGGATCCATTCATTTACTGATGGGCACCTAGGTTGCTTCAAACTCTTGACTATTGTAAATTGGGAAGGCACAATTTTTTATTGTTGCATCCCCTCTTTCTTTTAAGGGGCTAGACATGTTCCATGAATGTTGGAGAGGAAATCTCCATAATGCTTCTGTTCATGTGTGGAAAATGTTTCAAAAAAGATTCAGAAATTTATCACCATCAGTATTATCATCATCATCATTATCATCAACATTCTCTTCCTGAACTTCAGGCCCTTTCATTTTATCTGAGAATTTTCCTACTTTGAGCATTTGAGATTTGCTAAGCACATCCTGATTAGAATAGGTGGTAGAAAATGACTTTGTCTTAGCCAAGCAGGCTCTTCTGTCTAGGGTTTAGAATTATAAATTATAATCTGGTATACTACAGGAGCCATGAAAACAAAAGTGAGGACATAATTAGTAGAAGTGATGCCTGAGAAATCATTGGGAGGTCTAGATAGCAATGGCAATTGTGTTTAAGCTGTAATACTCAGAGTTAAGTGAAAATAGCAGTAGTTTTCTCACCGAACTAATTTTGGCCTTGACTGTGGCTGTACTTCTACTCCTAATGCTTCTATCTTTTTCCACTTATTTTTGACTTATTACTCCAGCTACTCTTGTCATAAAAGGCTATACGATTATTCTGTTTCTTAAGTCAGCTCGAACTACATATTATTGGTCACAACTAAGAATCCTGGCTAATATTGAGACCATGACTAATAACCTTGTTTTAAAAAGAATAATAGTTCTAAAATCATTTTCAAAAAAAGCAACACCTGGATTAATTGATCCTTAGAATTGTGCCTTTAGTCTCTAAGTCATTTAATTCTGCTCTGATCTTGATTATTTCCTTCCTTCTACTTGCTCTGGGCTGTCTTTGTTGTTGTTCTTCAAGTTCTTGTAGGAGTAGGGTTAGGTCGTTTATTTGAAATGTTTCTGTTTTCTTTAGGTAAGCCTGTATTGCTATAAACTTCCCTCTCAGGACTGCTTTCGCCATGTCCCATAAGTTTTGGGTTGTTGTGAGTTCATTTTCATTTGTTTCCAGAAACTTTTGATTTCTTCCCTAATTTAATTCTTGACCCATTCATTGCTTAATAGCATACCATTCAGTCTCCATAATTTTGGGTGTTTTGTTTTTTTTTTCCTTTGGGGTTGGCTTCTAATTACAGTCCCTTGTGGTCAGAGAAAATGCTTGGTATGATTTCAATTTTCTTGAATTTGTTGAGACTCATTTTGTGTCATATCATATGGTCTATCTTTGAAAATGTTCCATGTGCATTTGAAAAGAATGTATATTTAGCTTCTTTGGGATGAAGGACTCCATATTTATCAGTCAAGTCCATTTCATCTAGGGTGTTGTTTAATGCTGCAATAACTTTGTTGATATTTTGTTTGGAAGATCTGTCCATGTTTGACAGTGGGGTGTTAAAATCCCCTACTATAATTGTGTTGCTGTCAATATCTTTGTTGAAGTCCTCTAAGATTTTCCTTATATATTTGGGTGCTCCTATGTTGGGTGCATATATATTTACCATGTTAATGTCTTCTTGGTGAATTCTTCCCTTGAATATTATAAAGTGACCTTCTGGGTCTCTTTTTATGGCCCTTTTTCTTTGAAGTCTATTTTGTCTGATATTAGAATTGCTACCCCAGCTTTTTTTTTTCTTGTTCATTTGCTTGGAAAATTTGTTTCCAGCCTTTCACTTTTAGTCTGTGATTGTCTTTTGTCCTGAGGTGGATCTCCTGTAGGCAGAATATGTTTGGGTCATGCTTTCTTATCCATTGAGCTATGTCTTTAGATTGGAGAATTTAATCCATTTACATCTAAGGTTATTATTGATAGGTACTTATTCATTGCCATTTTTGTACCTGAGTTTCTTTCTGTCTCACTCTTTTCCTTCCTTTCTTTAAAGCAGTTCTTTTAGTATTTCTTGTAGAGCTGGTTTGGTGGAGACATATTATTTTAGACTTTTTTTCTCTTGGAAGGTTTTTATTTGTATTTCTATCTTAATTGAGAATCTTGCTGGGTAAGGTAGCCTTGGTTGTAGGCCTCTGTTCCTCATTACTTGGAATATTTCTTGCCATTCTCTTCTTGCTTGGAATGTTTCCATTGAGAAGTCAGCAGCTAACCTTATTGGGGCTCTCAAGACCAGAGCAGAATTAAATGACAACATACACACTAAAAGCACAATTCTAAGGATCAATGAATCCAGGAGTTGGCTTTTTTAAAAGATAAAAAAGTAGACAAGCTTTTAAGTAAGCTCATTAAAAAAAAGAAGAAAGAGGACACAAATAAATGCAATCAGAAGTGAAAGAGGAGAAATTACAACTGATACCACAGTAATAGAAAGGATTGTAAGAAATTACTATGAAGAACTATATGCCAGGAAATTTGAAAACCTAGCTGAAATGGACATATTTTTAGACAAATATAATCTTCCAAACCTCAATAAATAAGTAGAAAGCCTGAACAGACCAATAACAGCAGATAAAATTGAAGCAGTAATAATAAAAAAAACTCCCATCAAACAAAAGCCCTGGATCAGATGGATTTACAGGAGAAGTCTACAAAGCATTTAAGGAAGAGCTAACCCCTATTCTACACAGACTATTCCAAAAATCCAAAATGATGGGAAACTCCCAAACTCTTTTTATGAAGCCAATGTCATCCTAATTCCAAAACAAGACAGGGACACAACAAAGAAAGAACACTTCAGGCCAATATCACTGATGAACATAGTCGCTAAAATCCTCAAAAAAATATTGGCAAATCGCATTCAACAATACATCAAAAAGATCATACACCACCACCAACTGGGATTCATCCCAGGAATACAAGGATGGTTCAATATCCACAAATCAGTAAATGTAATACATCACATAAACAAAAGAGAAGGCAAAAAACACATGATCACATCAGTAAATATGGAAAAAGCTTTTGATAAGGTACAACACCCATTTATGATAAAGGCACTCAAAAAAGTGGGAATAGAGGCAGCATTCCTCAACATAATAAAGGCCATATATGAAATACCTACAGCCAACATCATACTCAATGGGCAAAAACTAAAAGCTTTTCCACTAATATCAGGAACAAGACAAGGTTATCCACTTTCACCACTTCTATTTAATATAGTATTGGAAGTTTTAGCCTCAGTGATCAGGCAAGAAAAGAAAATAAAAGGCATTCAAATCAGAATGGAGGAAAAAAAACTGTCATTGTTTGCAGATGACAGGATAGTGTCCATGGAAAATCCTATAGCCTCTACCAAAAAACTGCTGGAACTAATAAATGAATTTGGCAAAACAGCGGGTTACAAAGTCAATATCCAAAAATCAATAGCATTTTTGTATACTAACAATGAATCAGCAGAAGCAGAAATTGAGAAAATATCCCATTCGATATAGCAAACACAAAAATAAAATATCTGGGAATAAACCTAACCAAGGAGGTAAAAGACCTGTATACAGAAACCTACACAACACTGAAGAAAGAAATCAAGGAAAACACAAACAAATGGAAACATATGCCGTGTTCATGGATTGGAAGAATTAACATCATCAAAATGTCCATACTACCCAAAACAATTTATAGATCCAATGCAATACCTAGTACAGTACCAATGGCATATTTCACAGACATGGAACAAACACTTTAAAAATTTATATAGAACCATAAAAGACCCCGAATAGCAGCTGTAATTTTGAGAAAGAAGAACAAAGTAGGAGGGATCACAATACCTGATATCAAACTGTATATCCAAGCCACTGTAATCAAAACAGACTGGTACTGCCATAAAAACAGTCATATAGACCAATGCAACAGAACAGAGAACCCAGAAATAAACCCAACTCTCTACAGTCAATTAATATTCAACAAAAGGGGCAGTAACATAAAATGGGGTAAAGATAGCCTCTTCAACAAATGGTGTTGGGAGAACTTGACAGCTACGTGCAAAAAAAAATGAAACTTGAGCACCAGCTTACACCATACACCAAAGTATATTCGAGGTGCATAAAATACTTAAATATAAGCCATGACACCATTAAAGTCCTAGAGGAGAACATTGGCAGGAAAATATCAGATATTTCATGCAGCAACATTTTTATTGATATGTCCCCTAGAGCAAGGAATATAAAGGAAAGAATAAACAAATGGGATCTCATCAAAATAAAAAGCTTCTGCTCGGCTAAAGAAAACATCATTAAAACAAAAAGACAACCAACTCTATGGGAAAACATATTTGCCAATGATACCTCAGACAAAGGTTTAATCTCCAAAATATACAAAGAACGCACACGACTTTACGCTAAGAAGACAACTAACCCAATTAAAAAATGGGGAAAGGACTTGAACAGACACTTCTCCAAGGAGGACATACAGAGGATCCAGAGACAAATGAAGAGATGCCTAATATCACTTGCTATCAGAGAGATGCAAATTAAAACCACAATGAGATACCAATTTACACCACTTAGAATGGCCATCATAAACAAAGCAATAAACAACATATGTTGGAGAGGGTGTGGGGAAAAGGGGACTCTGGTCCACTGTTGGTGGGATTGCAGACTGGTACAACCATTATGGAAAACAGTATGGAATTTTCTCAGAAAACTAAAATTGGACCTGCCTTTTGACCCAGCAATTCCACTGCTAGGATTGTATCCTAGGAACCCTAAAACACCAATCCCAAGGAACCTATGCACCCCAATGTTCGTAGCAGCACAATTTACAATAGCCAAGAGTTGGAAGCAACTTAGGTGCCCATCAGTAAATGAATGGATCAAAAAACTATGGTACATATACACAATGGAATTCTATATAGCAGAGAGAAAGAAGGAACTCCTGCCTTTTGCAACATCATGGATGGAACTGGAAAGCTTTATGCTGAGTGAAATAAGCCAGGTGTTGAAGGACAAATACCATATGATCTCACCTTTAAAGGAAGCTAAACAACAAAACAAACAAGCAAGCAAAATATAACCAAAGACACTGAAATAGAGAACAGGGGGACAGTGACAAGAGGGGAGAGGGGAGGGATTTTCAGGGGAATTAGGGTAGGGATTTAGAGGAATAACTATAAAGGATACCTGGACAACAACTAAGAAGGGTGGAAATGGGAGGGAGAGGGCAACACGGGGAGGTGGGATTTTGATGAGAGTAGTAGACAGAAAACTGTACTTGAAAAATAATTAAATACATTTTTTAAAAAGTAAATATAATAATAGTTCTAAAATCAAAATTAGTAGTCACATCTATTGTGATACCAAATAAGTGAGGGTCTTCAATAATATATAATGATACATTTTTAGTGTACCTAAAGAAGCTAAGATTTTCATTTAGGGTAAGGAAAATAAAAAGATGTAAGCTACTGCATTTTCTTTTCTTATTGTTCTCTTTTTTTTGTTTTATCTGGAAAATGTCATGATAAAACAGTCCAAAATGAAATATGACACAGTGCTGAAAAGTGATACTCCCAGATCAGAAAGCAGTTAAACACTTGTTGGGTAGGAGGAGAAATTTATGAATAGCGTGGTTACCAATGACACAGTTAGATCAAAGCCAGAGGACATCTAGTGGCCGATGTGCACAAAGGGAAAGGAATGAACAATGTTGCACCACATATACAATCAGAACTTGGGTCACAAGAAGCATATCAAGATAAACTAGAAATCACAGAGCAAGGAATAAAATGTCTGAACATTATAGTGTTGGTGTTAGTGAAATAAAATTGACTAGAGTGGAACATTTCCAGTCAGGCAAACACAAAGTGTTCTACACTGGAAAAGACAAACTCAAAAAAAACAAAACAAAAAACAGTTGATTTAAAACTGAGGAAAGATATAACACAGGCAATTAAAAGATATAATGCAAGGTCAGACTAAATAATATTAATCAAACTTCTAGGAAAACCTATTAACACAACCATCATTCAAGTCTATGCTCCAACTATAGAATCTGAAGAAGATGAAATTGAAAATTTTATAAGTATCCAAGAAGAAATTGATCACATTCCAAAACAAGACGTGCTATAGGTGATTAAAATGCAAAAGTAAGAAATAAAGCAGGCTCAAATGTCATTGAAAAATTTAAACTATGAGTCAGAAATGAAGCAGAAGATTGGCTTGTGAAGTCAAGAACTTGCCCATCACAAAAACATGTTTCAAACAATGAATAGACAACTGTACACATGGACAACACCAGATAGCCTGTATAGAGGTAAAAAATGGATGGTCAGTTAGTTCCATTTACATAGATGGTAAGTTCCATCTATCTAAATGGAACCAGGAAATGGAAAAGTTGCATTCTCTCTGCCAAAACAAGATCAGGAGCAGACTGTGGTACTGACCACGAACTGTTAGTAACAAACAGGAGGGTGAAGCTGAAGAAGAGCATCAAGAGAATGGTATTGCCAAAATATAACATAAATAACATCGTTACTGGGTTTACAGTCCACATAAAAAACAGACTTGGACTATTAAACTAAAATCCTCTGAGTACCAAAAACACTGTGAATTAAAACTGAAATATTATTAGAAAACAATGTAAAAAGACACTACCAGAAGCAAAAGTGAAAGAAAATCAAGATGGATGACAAAATATACATTAAAGTTTGTTAAAGACAAGTGGAAGACAAAAGAAAAGGTGACAAAAGCAGAATTAGAATCCTGAATGTTGTTTTTCAACAACTATCTTGTAGAGCTAAAAAGAGTTACAATAATCAATGTAAATAGGTAAAAGAGAACAACAAAAAGAAAAAAGTCAATGTAAAGAAATAAAAAAGAATAACAACAACAACAAAAGAAACATAAGAAGTGTTTACCAGAAGAATCAAGAAATAAAAGGAAAATTCAGACCTGGACTAGGAATGCTGAAAGACCTAACAAGGAGAAAATAAAGGGAAGGTGGAAACAGCATACTAAAAATCTATACAGAAGAGACCAAAAAATGATAGAACACTTTTGAACAAGATTCCTATGAACACTTTTGAACAAGATTCCTAAGAAGAACCTGTAATTCTTGAAAGTGAAGTGAAAGTTTCTGCCAAGAGACTATTGGGAAGAAAAACAATTACCAGGGGTAGATGGGATACTAATAGAATTATTCCAAACTAAAGACAGAATCTGTGAAAATCTTGACAGCAGATGCCAACAAATATGGAAAGAAAACAATGACCTAAGATTGGAAATGTTCAATATGAACCGCAATTTTTAAGAAAGAAGATGCCAGGGAGTGTAATAACCTTAGGACCATTGCTCTAATTTCTCACAGAAGTCAGGTAATGCTCAAGGTGATCCAACAAAGGCAAGAAGTGCCAGGTGTTCCAACTGGATTCAGAAAAGGAAGAGACTCTTGAAATTTTATTTTGACCTATAATTGGGTACTGTAGTGATCCAAAGAATTATCTATATTTTATAGACTACAGCAACACCCTTGACTATGTGTATTAAGAGAAGCTATTGGTTGTTCTGAAAGAAATGGGCATGCCTCAGTACTCTACTGTCCTGATTTTTAATCTACACTGTGAACAGAAAGCTACAATCAGGGCAGAATTAAGAGAGACAAAATAGTTTCCTATAAACAATGGTGTCAGACAAAGGTTTATTTCATCTCCTTATTTATTTAATCTGTACACAGAGCATATCATATGAAAAAGTTAGCCAGTCTACAGCCATACCACCCTGAATGCACCTGATCTTGTCTGAAAAACTCAGCTAGACTAGAAGGAGTGGACATTGGTGGAAAAACATCAGTAATAATACATGCAGATAACACCATTTTACTTGGAGAAAATAACAATGATTTTAAACAATTGACGAAAGTGAAAAAATAAAGTGACAAAATGGGGCAGCATCAAAAGGCAAAAATTGTGAACATAAAAGAAATACACAACTTTAGCATAGATAATAAGGACACTGAAATTGCTAAAGATTTAGTGTACCTTGTTTTCTGCATCACATCAAATGTAGACTGCAGTTAAGAAATCAGGAGAGCTCAGAATTGGGAGGGTGGCAATGGAAGAAGGCTAATAGCAATAAAATTTATTCATTTTAAAAATGATATTGGATGAGAGTTCTACAGACACCTGAAACTGCCTATAGATGAACAAGTAGATCCTAGAGCAAATTAAAGCTTGAAACGTTGTGAGAGCAAAAAATGACAAAATTGAAGTTGTCCTACTTTGGCACACTGTGAAAGAGGAGGATGGTTCTTTGGAAAATATAATAATGCTGGAAAACATAGAAGACAGCTGGGAAAGAGGAAAGCCAAAAATGAGATGAACTGATTCTGTAAGAGAAGCTGTAGTCATGAGTCTACAGAACCTGGGAGAGCTGTTAAGTACAGAACATGGTTAACATCACATCTCTCTCTAAATTTCCTCTAATTTTCATATGTAGAGCTTCACAAAGCAAAGATTTTGGGAAAACATTCTGTATAGGTTAACACTATGAATAAAATGGTAAACTGGTTTCTAACAGTAATCAATAATTGAGCACCAGAAAAAGATAACACTCAAGAGTGATCTAGAAATATGCAATATTTCTCAACATTTGCAGACTTTTCATTAAGATTGGAACCAGAGTTTTCAGAATATTTGGAAGGCTTCATGATTTTTTTCTTCAGGTAATTAACAAAAATTTAACAATTCTAAAGATCACTAGGTAGTTAAGAGGGTTGCCCCACTCTGCTAAGGCTCCACCCATTTGTAGTTTAACAGGTGTGCTGAGACAAAGAAATATGAGCCAAATGAAACAAAAAATGAATGCTCCAGAAAACATATAACTAAGCCATGAAGAGATAGCCAACTTATAAGATGCAGAGTTCAAAACACTGGTAATTATTATTCTCATCGAAACGGTTGAGTAGGGTCACAAAATAGAGGAAAAAATGAACACTATGAAAAATGATATAAAGGAAAATGTATAGGGAACCAACAGTGAAGGGAAGGGAACTGGGACTCAAATCAAGGGCTTGGAGCGCAAGGAAGAAATATGCATCCAACTTCTGGCCAAGATAGAGGTGTAGGTAGATACATTTTGCCCCCTCACAGAACCAAAAGAAGGACAACAACAAATTTAAAAACGGAAAACCAGAACTGACGGGAACTCAAACTGTATGAAAGTCTAACAACCAAAGAATTAAAGAAGAAACATTCATTCAGATCAGTAGGAGGGGTGGAAATGGGCAGCTGGGTGGACAAGACACGTGGCGAGGCAACAGCTAGAGGACCAGGGCAGGTGAGGCTGCATCTGGTGGGCCAGGCAGAGTCTGGCAGACTGGGTGGTCCCACATTTGAGTGCAGATAAGTCAGGAGCAACAACTGGGGAGTGAGACAGACCACACAACCCAGAGTTCCAGCATAGGAAAATAAAGCCTCAAACCTCTGTGTGGGTTGAGGTGTCAGTGGGAGAAACTCTAAGCCTCGCAGGAAAGTTCATTGGAGAGACCAACAGGGTCCTAGAATGAACATAAGCCCACCCACCCAGGAATCAGCACAAAAAGGGCCCAATTTGATTGTGGTTAGCAGGGAAAGTGACTGAAAACCAGCAGAGAGCAGAACAAGCAGCATATTCCCCTCTCAAACCCCTCCCCCACATACAGTATCACAATGCAATGACGTGGGTTTCTCTGCCCTGGTGAACACCTAAGGCTCCACCACTTATTATGCAACATGCAAACAGAGACCCCCCCAAAATGGCCCAAATGAAAGAACAGATCAAAGCTCCAGAAAAAAATACAACCAAGCAACAAAGAGATAGTCAACCTGTCAGATGCACAGTTCAAAACACTGGTGATCAGGATGCTTACAGAATTGGTTGAGTATGGTTGCAAATTAGATGAAAAAAATAAAGGCTAGACTAGGTGAAATAAAGGAAAATGTACAGGGCACCAACAGTGATGAGAAGGAAACCAAGACTCAAATCAATGGGGTGGACCAGAGGGGAGAAAGGAACATTCAACCAGAACAGAATGAAGAAAAAGGAATTCAAAAAAATGAGGAGAGGGGTAGGAACCTCTAGGACAACTTTAAAAGTTCCAACATCTGAATCATAGGAGTACCAGAAGGAGAAGAGGAACAGTGACAAATTGAAAACTTATTTGAAAACATAATGAAGGAGAACTTCCCCAATCTGGCATAGGAAACAGACTTCCAGGAAGTCCTGAAAGTTCAGAGTCCCAAAGAAGTTGGACCCAAGGAAGAACACAGCAAAGAACATCATAATTACATTACCCAAGATTAAAGATAAGGAGAAAATCTTAAAATCAGCAAGAGAAAAGGATAGAGTTATCTACAAAGGAATTCCAATAAGACTGTCAGCTGATTTCTCAAAAGAAACCTTGCAAGAAAAAAGGGGCTGGAAAGAAGTATTTGAAGTCATGAAAGGCACAGACCTGCATTCAAGATTACTCTATTCATCAAAGCTTTCATTTACAATGGAAGGGAAGATAAAGTGCTTCCTAGATAAGGTCAAGTTAAAGGAGTTCATTATTACCCAACCCTTATTATATGAAATGTTAAAGGGACTTATTTAAGAAATAGAAGAATATCAAAAATACCAACAACAAAATGACAACCAACTCACAGTTATTAACAACTGAACGTAAAACACAAACAAAAATAAACTAAGCAAACAACTAGAACAGGAACAGAAACACAGAAATGAAGATTACTTGGGGGGTTATTAGTAGGAGAGTGGGTAAGGAGAAAGGAGGCAAAGGTATGGAGAATAAGTAGCATACATAGGTAGAAGATAGGGGGAAATTAAGAATAGTATAGGAAATAGAGCAGCCAAAGAACTTATTTGTACAACCCATGGACATTAACTAAGATTGGGAGGAATGCTGGAGGGTTGGGGGTACAAGGCAGAGGGGGAATAAAAGGGGAAAATTAGGATAACTGTAATACGATAATTAATAAAACATATTTTAAAATAAAGGTATTTGAAATTTAAAAAATTGCCAGATTTTTTCCAACTTGTATGTTCTAGACCATTTTATCTACATGGTGAGAATATTATGATATTGAAGAATAAAAAATTCAAATAGATATTTTCTAGTTTTATATCTATCAAATTTTCTGGAATCTCAGACCCAAATAATTCTTCCCAAATTGCTCTGTTGAGGATGTGGGATGGGGTAGGATTAGAAAGAATAATATCAAGGATATTTTCTACCACAGATATCAGTAGGTAATTTGATGGGTCCTAAAGGCAGAGTTGGTGTTGTTCCAAAGCATCACTTCCAGAGTTGCTTCTGAGTCACCAGCCTGGCTGTGGAAATACTCATTGCATCAGAAAAATTATATAAAGCATTTTTGCTATGATTGATTTTTTATTACTGCTACTTTTCTCGAGTATCAAACACAAATCCAGGAGGAATGGCCCAGGGAGACTGTTCTCTTCTCATTCCTTCTTGAGACAAATATTGAAATCAAAAGTAATAAAACTAAGTATTAAATCCAAGAAATAAGCATTTATTTATTTTAAAAAAATAGAATAAAGGTCTATTTTTTCCCAAATGTTGTTCTCCAATCTCTTTGGAATGTTTTTCTTTTTATGTGATTTTTGCATAAGGAGGAACTCAATGTAACTTTTTAAGAAATAGAAAAGGAAGCATTTAATTTGTCTTTACAAACCATAAAATGCATCTCAGAGGAGTCATTGGCCTTAGAATTGGATATTATTTGTTGGCTCACCAAGCAGTAATTGGGAGGGATACCATGCTTTTATTATTTTCATCATATCCATTGCCTTTTGTGCATGTTAGGTGTTATAATGAAGTTGACAAAAGAAGACTCTGTGCTTTCAATTTAGAGCCACTAATTTAGTGTAGAAAATTGCACATACGATGACACAACTATTGTAATTACTAAATTCATTAAATGCTATGGTAGTAAAGTTCGGGTTGCTATAAGTTTATATACTAAGAAAATTAATTTCTATTGAGATCATGAGGAAAGATTCTGTTGAAGAAGAGGTCATAAATACGATACAGTTAAATGAAGGATGATGGGAGGAATGTTCCAGGGCAAGTAAAGAGCAAATGTAAAATCCTTAAAGATTAAACATGGGTTCATCCCAGCAAATAAAGGGTTCATCCCAGGAAAGTGGACATCTGCAATCTAAAGAGTGGCCTCAGAAGGAAGCAATTCTGCTGGCATCCTGACCTTAGACTTCTACTATCCAAAATTGTGAACAAATGTGTCATTTAAGACACCCAGTCTGTGTTATCTTATTAGAAAAGGCCTAGCTAAATAATACAAATACCAAGTGTTTTACCAAAAGGTGAAAAGTGTATCCTGAATAAGAGCACATTAATTTTTTACTGTTTTTCTTTACTTTTTTGTTGTTTGCACTATTACAGTTGTCTTCACCTTTTTTCCTTTTTTTTTCACACTCAGACCCCACTTCCCCCGCGCTTAAGCCATCGCTACACCATTGTTGTCTGTGTCTGTGGATCATGCATGTATATGTTCTTTGGCTAATCTCTTATTTCAACTAATTCTCTCTTCCCTCCTCCCCTCTGACAGCTGTCAGTCTGTTCCATATGTCTATATCTCTTTTTCTATTTTATTCATTATTTCATTTTGTTTATTAGATCACATGAATTTTAAAAATTATATTCAGTAAGTAATGCATGTATGTGCTTACATATAATTTATAAAAAACTGCAATAGTCAATGGGAAATGTTCTAGAACGAAGGAGCACTGGACATAAATATTTTATTTGGGTTGAAGTTAAACTAGTCTCAAAATTGATGAGGGTGGGAGTCAGGATGAAGGTAGAAGCAAAGGAGGAGCGAATAGACTCAAAATTATTCAGAAACTTAGATCAAACAGGCTGAATCACATGTATTTGCTTATTTGATTTTGGGGCAACATCTTGGTCTTTACCATGTGGATTAAGGGAAATTTCCTTAACTGAGACTAGAGTAAGATAATTGTAAGTGGTTATTTCAGCTTTAGGTCTTCAGTTGAAGTATCAATGGACAATCTAACACAGACCATCCAGTAAAGACTTGTAATTTCCAGTAAGGATTTGTCAGTGGACCTTTTGATTTGAATATTAAAGACTTTGCTATTTATATAGAACTGTGGTTATTCATTTATATTTAGAATGATAATATGAGAAAATATTTGCATACTATTTCCTTGCCATTGCCAGGGAGATGTTTGCCAGAAATTGTGTCAGTATCACATTTAGAGTCTGAATAAAAATATTCTTTGTGGAATAGTTTGGTAAAAATAAAAATCAATAAATGTGTCACATGCTATATTGGGCACACACACACCTTACACTGAACAAAACTTTTGATCTAATGTAACAAAAGCAAAACAACCACTGCAACGCAGAAAGGGACAGAAAGGACCAGAGAGACATGTGTTTCCAGGGAAGGTCAAAAGATCGATGGTCATGGAGGACTAATATGAACAAAGGAAACCTCGAGGATGAGGGTGTATTTCACATGAATTTGAACATGGATAATGTTTGGCTAGTGAGAGAAAATGGAAAATCAAGAAAGCAGGAAAAGAATATTCCAGGTGGTCACAGTGGAAATTTAATGCTAACAGGCAATAGGAGATATGGTTTGGAATAGATTGTGAAAGATTCATTTATGAGACTTTCTCAAGAGAAATTACACAAAACAAGTAGTTGAAGGATGATTGAGATTGTACAGCTCTGCTTCTTAGCTCAGTATGTATAGTTTTAGGAAGAACTCATGTGCAAACCTCTGTCTTGTTTGTTCTCTTGCTAAACAGGAATCATATTATGTAGGCCATATAAATAATTGGAAATCTAGCTAATGATCCACAGATGAATACAGTTATATTTGCTTGAAGTAGTACTATATGGTCCAGTGATCGAAACCTGTTAAAATATTTGTTTTAAACTGGCGTTGGCTAAAACATAATATTATGTATTCAAACTCTGTATAAGACATTTTCTTTTTTTTACTCCGTTGATTTTTTAAATTTAATTATTGTCCAAGTATAGTTTTCTGAATATAAGCCATTTTCAAAAGGATAAATATACTAGAAATCTCTAAATTTGATCAATATCTAAAAAGTCAATTCAGTTGACTTCTATCCAACTAACTATAGAGTTGATACTGTGGGATTTAGAAGCATAGATTATTCACAAGTTTTATGAGAGTCAGTACTGTACTGGGTAAATGGTCTAGAAGAAAACTGGACTTAGTAACATCAAGGCAATACATCTTCCAGGCAAATGCCATTGAGCTGTATAAAAATTTGAGACATTTACAAAAGCATGTAGGTGTGCCTCTGAAAGAAATAATGTGTTTACTTGTTTAATGTTTTTAATAATTAAAAGAAGCAAATAATTCATGTTTTTATTGTATGTAGTATTCTCCTGATAAGATCTTTGACTGAATTCAAAGTGTTATCTTAAAGCAAGTGTTAAGGGCAATATCATTAAAAATGATGCAGTGGAGTCAAAATATCTTCTGGCAACAAGTGGCTGCTGTAAGATTACTAGTTAAATGTTATATTAACTTGCCTCCTCTCTTGACACTGAAAAAAATATAATGTTATTGTGTTTTTTCCCACTTTAATATATGGTTGGTATTAAAAGATTATATGTTGAATGTCACCCTCCTAACTTACAAAAAATTAATTTATCAATGACATATTTCACAGACATAGAACAAACACTTCGAAAATATATATGGAACCATAAATGACCCCAAATAGCAGCTGCAATTTTGAGAAAGAAGAACAAAGTAGGAGGGATCACAATACCTGATATCAAACTGTATATCCAAGCCACTGTAATCAAAACAGACTGGTACTGCCATAAAAACAGGCATATAGACCAATGCAACAGAACAGAGAACCCAGAAATAAACCCAACTCTCTACAGTCAATTAATATTCAACAAAAGGGGCAGTAACATAAAATGGGGTAAAGATAGCCTCTTCAACAAATGGTGTTGGGAGAACTTGACAGCTACGTGCAAAAAAATGAAACTTGAGCACCAACTTACACCATACACCAAAGTATATTCAAGGTGCATAAAAGACTTAAATATAAGCCATGGCACCATTAAAGTCCTAGAGGAGAACACTGGCAGGAAAATATCAGATATTTCATGCAGCAATATTTTTATTGATATGTCCCCTAGAGCAAGGAATATAAAGGAAAGAATAAACAAATGGGATCTCATCAAAATAAAAAGCTTCTGCTCGGCTAAAGAAAACATCATTAAAACAAAAAGACAACCAACTCTATGGGGAAACATATTTGCCAATGATACCTCAGACAAAAGTTTAATCTCCAAAATATACAAAGAACTCACAGGACTTCACTCTAAGAAGACAACTAACCCAATTAAAAAATGGGGAAAGGACTTGAACAGACACTTCTCCAAGGAGGACATACAGAGGATCCAGAGACACATGAAAAGATGCCTAATATCACTTGCTATCAGAGAGATGCAAATTAAAACCACAATGAGATACCAATTTACACCACTTAGAATGGCCATCATAAACAAAGCAATAAACAACATATGTTGGAGAGGGTGTGGGGAGAAGGGGACTCTGGTCCACTGTTGGTGGGATTGCAGACTGGTACAACCATTATGGAAAACAGTATGGAATTTTCTCAGAAAACTAAAATTGGACCTGCCTTTTGACCCAGCAATTCCACTGCTAGGATTGTATCCTAGGAACCCTAAAACACCAATCCCAAGGAACCTATGCACCCCAATGTTTGCAGCAGCACAATTTACAATAGCCAAGAGTTGGAAGCAACTTAGGTGCCCATCAGTAAATGAATGCATCAAAAAACTATGGTACATATACACAATGGAATTTTATGCTGCAGAAAGAAAGAAGGAGCTCCTACCTTTTGCAACATCATGGATGGAACTGGAAAGCATTATGCTGAGTGAAATAAGCCAGCTGTTGAAGGAAAATGCCATATGATCTCACCTTTAAAGGAAGCTAAACAACAAAACAAACAAGCAAGCAAAATATAACCAAAGACACTGAAATAGAGAGCAGGCTAACAGTGACCAGGGAGGAGAGGAGAGGGAATTTCAGGGGAAATGGGGAGGGATAAGGATTGCTATATAAAAAAAAACAAATAAATAAACAAAGAAAACCATGTGTTCTTTGGAAAGCCGTAGCATGAAGAGAGAGCTAGGAATGTGCAAGAACTCTTATGATAGTTAAATAGAGGGATAGATGATGATGATGATAGATAGATAGATAGATAGATAGATAGATAGATAGATAGATACTGATAGCTAGATATTTGATCCCAGATGAAAGTTATAGGGAAGTCCAGGTGACCTGTAATGTGCAGCATTGTCAATAAGCTGATCACAGCCTAGATCAGCTATACCACAGCTGACTTGCAGGTCCAAGGTCATGAATGAGATGAAATGAGAATAGAAATCACAAAATCTGAAATGAGAATAGAATTCACAAAAATGATTAAATGATTAGAACACGCAATCACTAAAACGAAAGTTAAAAAATAGAATATGGCTAAAATATGGATTGCCTAAAATAATAAAATTACACTGAATAAAATTTCAAATCAGTTTGTTGACTAATATATAAGCAAAGAGACTAGACATCTTTAAAACAAACAAATAATTCAGACTGTGTGGCAAAATACACTACCAGCAGACCTGCCAGGGCTCCCCACGTTAATACTCGCATTAAAACCTATATCTCTGCTCGTGATCATAAACTGACCATTCAATTTGTCCTAAAACTGGTATTAGTTTGCTAGGCAGAGCATGGAACGAAATTGAGTAGTTTATCTTATCAAGTCTGAATTCTAATAATAACCAGGAAAATGGCAAAATTGTAAGGATTTGAGATTCTACACTGAAGATTATAAACCTGTTTCTTTTAAATATATAAAAAATATCCTCCCCATAGCCTGAGTCTGTGTTTCTAGCTGAGCCACCCAACATTTTGACATACTTCACTATGTAAGTTCGTCAATCTTGGTGATACTGTTCATATTTTAAAACTGCAACACAGAACTTACAACTTTTGTCTCAAAACCATGTTACCTTTCAACCAAGAAATGTATTATCAGCTCTAATCTAAATGATTTAGTATCCCCATATTTTGTATACTTGATCTGTTTGGAGAATTAGTATTTTTTTATTTACACAGTGATATTTAATGAGGGCCTACCAACATACACAGAGCAAGTAGCTAAATAAATAAATAAATAAATCCATGGTCCTTGCTCTCAAAGAGAGGACAAATCAATGAATAAAGAAAAGGTACACAGAATAAAATTTAATGCTACAAAGCAACAAGATAAAATTTCAAGGTAGAAGGAAGGAAAGATCATTGTATGATTCAGGGCTATGGGATCTTGTTACAAAAAAAGCATCATTTTATCTGACCCTTGAAGAAAAAACTTGATGTGCTTTAGCTGCAGAAAAACCTTCTATGCTGAGAGTGCAAGGTTCAAAATTGTGGAGATGGAAGTATAAGGCATGAAGAGGTATTTATGATGAAAGTGATTTGGGTAGAGTAAATGTTCATTCTGAATATAAGTGGCCAGTAAAGCACACCTGAAATAAAAACTCAGATACAGCTTCAAGGTTCACAGCACCGAATCTTTATGAGTTCAAGATATAATGACCTGAGAGTCCTCAGTTAAGTTTCACTAACAGACCTCACTCTCTTGGGCATAACAGACTTGGTGTTCTGAAAATTCCAGAGTCGCCAAAACAGAGCAGTCCAGTCAGATGGTAAGTGACTGTACCTACTCCTCACTTTGAAATGGGGCAAATTCTAAGGCATTTTTAATATGTTTTAGAGGTTTCTGTGAGAGTAAGTTAAGGCTGGAGGTTTACTTGAGCTCAGAGACATGATGACCTTTTTCTTCTTCCACTTTCTCCCTTCCTTCCCTCCTCATTCCCTTGCTGAATTTCCTGGAAGAGATTTATTCCTCAAAGAATTACTCTTCATGAACTGTCAACACATGGCCTGCCTCTATGGAACCTGACTTAGGAAAAGAACCAGAGTTAAATTTGAACTCAGGGCCATTTCACTCCAAACCTCTGCTCCTAACTCTTTAAGATATCCTTAAGATGTTCAGGGACAGAGAAGCCTTCAACAGCTCACTTAACCCCATTGCATCTTTTGGCTATTCCCTCACTAGCCCTCTACATTAGTCACATCAAAACTTAAAAAATCCAAAAGGCTAACATTAAATCACGGTGCTTCCTGGGCTACAGGACAGCTCTGGATAAGGGAACTGAATGGCAAAAGTGTTGAATCAGGAATTACACAATTATTTTTCTCGAAGAGTCTAATCATCTTTATTTGAAATAGTGAAATGGAGGCATTTGCCTGATATTTAAGTGGAATATGTAGTAGGCATTTATATAGTTTCCAAAGAAGTGAGGATTTTTAATTAATTTCTCCCTGATCTTCATATGTAGAGCCATTAAAGCACTAATAAAGTTCACTATCTTAATGACTGTGGATGGTACAACACAAATTCACCAAATCTAGAAAACCATTGAACTTACATTGAAAGAACATGGGTGATGGGTGGCAGTTTGGGAAAGCAGGTTAAATGGTAGCAGAAAGAACCTCAAAATAACCCCAGGACCCTTTGCTGTTTGTGAATGCTTTATCTTTAGAAGGAAGAAAAACAAACTAGAAGCACTTCTTTGAAGTTAAATACTTTGTATTATATTTTATTACAAGTTTGAAATTATAGTCATTTCCAAAATGTTATAGTTTTGAGTATGCCTATCTTCACATATTCCTAAATATCTTGTATAAGTTTATTTAATGTAAATTTATAATCTTTAGATATTTTTCTGACTAAAAGTTTTGAGCTTTATGTACTATAGCAAAAAAAAAAAAAACTTTTGCTGCCTGGTGATGGCAAAAGGGGTGAAAACTCAGGTAGCCAATGACTATCCTCCAACCTTAGAGGACAATGTCTCATAGATTTTGTCAGAAGTGTCTCATTTTTATAACAGTTGACCAAATTTTCTCATAGAGTGTATTACTATTTTTCAAGTATTAAAAAAAACCCTCTGCTATTGTAGTGCTGAATTCATGCAGGTATGTACTTGATAATTTAATAATCAAATTAATTTTTAAAAATTATGACCCAGACTTCTCATCACAACCATGCTTATGTCTCCAGGAGAATAATAACAAGTTTAAACCTGGTGGACACATGCTCAAATCCTGAAGAACAGGGATCTTAAGCAGTCTAGAAAATAATGTGTTTTCAGAATATAAACCACACTCCAATATCTACTGTACTGCTTTGTGAGAGGATTCATTCACTGTTTACAGGACCCTTGGGAACACTTGGAAGGCCAAATATAACCACTAGTTTTTTTCTTTGAGTTTAGTCAGAATATGAAAGATAAGTGACATAGGAGAATAAAGGCATGGAAATAAAACATTCAAGATGAAGGCTCCAATATTATATTTCAGTGAGGTTTCTCAGTATGGACGGCAATGTGAGCATGGACACTAGGCCATCCCTGTCCAACACAGGCCTTGCTGAGAGGAGGGGGTGCACTGCTGATTCTTCGCTGAAATAAGCAAGTGGATGGGCCTACCTTCAGAGATTCTCATACCCTCTCAAGGGACTTTGGTGCTAATCCCACAGCCTAACTAGCTTCAGTAACATTGAAGGTGAAGGCAGGTTTGCAAAGAATGGTGAGAGGTGTCAGGGTATGCTATGAGACCTAGCAAGTGAATACTTCCAAAATGGTTCAAATAGGGTCAAACAGAGAAAAATAAATAAAAATAAAAAAATCTGAACAATTGACCACATCTCTACTCAATCCCTGTTTGAGGGAAAGGACTCAAATTACAAACACATCAGAGCTGAAAAGTACTTGATAAAAAGAATTGCTTCTAAAAAGAAGTAATGTACCCTGAGTGGTGTGGCTCAGTGGGTTGGCATCCTCCTGTAAGCAAAAAGTCACTGGTTCAGTTATGGTCAGGGCACATACCTGGGTTGTGGGTTCAGTCCTTTGTTGGGGTGCATACAAAAAGCATGTGATTAATGTTTCTCTCTTGCATCAATGTTTCTCTACCACTTTTTCTCCCTCTGTTTCCCTCTCTGAACAAGTAAATGAATAGATAAGATAAATAAATAAGTTGCCCAAATATCTGTTTTGTGAAAATCATTTTATTAATAATTTTTATTAAAAAAGATATATGTATGATTTTATGTGTCTGCTAAAAAATAGCACATTTAGAAAGTGGCAGCATAGGTAAATGTGGTGCTTGAATATTCCCACAACCACATCAAAATTACAGAACAACCATCTTTCAAAACCACCTGAGATCTAGCTGAATGCAAACCCTACAACTAGAGATTTTAAGAAGTCTCATCAAGACTGGGAGGAGGTGCAAAGTTGCGGAATGGGCTGGTAACACATCCTGGTGTGGCAGATAAAAATTGGGAGGGATACCTTAGTTGCAGAGGTCCTCTTTGTGGAGCAAGGAGTCCCAGCCCCATGCTAGGCATCCAACCCAGGGCTCCAGAGCTAGGAAGATACGTTTCCACAACTTCTGGCTCTGAAAACCGGTCAGAATTGTGTCTGAGTGAGATGGAGAGCTCTTGAAGTCCCAGGTAGTTGAGCTTAAAAGGCCCAACTTGGACTCTAACCTCCAGTGCTGGGGTACTCATTTGAAAGGTACCAGAGACATATGGGGAGGAACTGAATGCCGATCATCATACAGAGAACTTACTGAACATCATTCAGTAAGCTGAATGCCCATACAGCTTACTCCCAGGCAGAAGTGCTGGCAGAGGCCATTCTTCCTTTGATGAGCCTTTCCCCACCCCAGAAAAGGCAGGCAGGTGCCATATCTGAACGCCTAGTGATTACCTGAAACCCAAACCCATCCAGCTTGCAGGTTCACATAAGCCATTTCCAGTGGCTTTCCCATGCAAATGGTTTCTCTTGCCTCATGCTTTGAACCTTCCTAAAATCTCTCAAACAAGTAGCAACCTATGTGCCTCATACCTCTTAGTAAGTGTTCCCAGGCTTGGCACTATTAGCAGCTGACCTTGGTTTTCCTCTTGGCCTCTCCTGGGTACCACCTAGACAAACACAAGCAACATCCATATTCTGATTGTTCTGTAGCTCATGCCAGGTGTGCCCAGGCAGAGTATAGTTGGTGGCTGATGCTGTACCTCCAGAAAGCATCCAGTGCTAGTGCACCTGGTAGATAGCTTCAGACCACACCAGACTATAGCCCTATCCACTCCACAAACAACACACTCAAGGTGTAGATACAGAAAGCACCAAAGTCACACTGAAGCAAGTTCTGCTCCATAAGGTCAGCTCCTACACAGAAGCTCATCCATTGTAGTCATAGCCAACACTCATAGCTGATTGGCCAAAGGGTTAATGCCTCCCGGTGATGCCAATAGCAATCATAGCTCAACTGTATAGTCCATGCAGAGGCATACCTGGAGTGTCCAGCTCAGATGGATGGGGAAGCTGTGCCACGGAGCCCTATAAGACACCTATACAAGGTCAATCTACCAAGTCTAGGACATGTAACAGCTCTACCTAAAATATAGGGGAGCAGCCAAAATAAAGAGACCAAAAAGTTCCAAATGAAAGAATAGGATAAATCTTCTGTAAAAGAACTATATTAAATGGAATCAAGGAAACTATCAGATAGACAGATCAAAACAATGGTTATAGGGAAGCTTAAGGAACTTAGTGAGAGCTTCAAGGGACCTAGTGAGAAGTTCAATAGCACAAAAAAAGGATATAGAAACCATAAAAAGAAACCAGTCAAAAATGAAGAAAGGATGCAGGGAAACTACAATAGAGTAGATGAAGCCCAGAATCAAATTAGTACTTTGGAATATGAGGATCAAAAAAGAACCAAACCCAACAATCAATTAGAACAGCAAAAATAAAATTTTTAAAAAGTGAGGTTATTGTAAGGAGGCTCTGGGACAACTTCAAGCATTCCAACATTTGCAACATGGGGTGCTGGGAGGAGAAGAGAGAGCAAGAAATTGAAAACTCTATTTAAAAAATAATGATGCAGCCCTGACTGGGTGGCTTAGTGGATTGAGTGCCAGACTGCAATGCAAAAATTTGCTAGTTCGATTCTCAGTCAGAGCACATGCCTAGGTTGTGGGCCATGCCACCAGTAGAGGGGCAACCATACATTGATGTTTACCTCCATCTCTTTCTCTCTTCCTTCCCCTCTCTCTAAAAATAAATAAATAAATTCTTAAAAAATTATTTAGAAATAATGACAGAAAACTTCTCTAACCTAGTGAAGGAAATAGATATACACGTCAAGGAAGCACAGAGAGACCAAAACAAGATGAACCCAAAGAGGCTCACACTAAGATACATGATAATTAAATGCAAAAGTTTAAACACAAAGAGAGAATCCTAAAAGTGGAAATAGAAAAGCAGTTAGTTACACATAGACAAGCTCCCATAAGATGGTTGGCTGGTTTATCAACAAAAATTTTACAAGCCAGAAGGCATTGATAAGAAGTATTCAAAGTGATGAAAAGCAATGACCTACAACCAAGATTACTCTGCAAAGTTATGAGTTAGAACCAAAAGACAGGTAAACAGCTTTCCAGACAAGAAAGACCTAACGAAATTTGGTATTACATGAAATGTTAAAGTGTCTTCTTTAAGAAGAAAAAGTAAAAAATATGAATAATAACATGGCAATAAATACATATCTCAAGAATTGACTATAAAAACAAAATAAACAGACTCATAAATACAAAGAACATTGATGGTTGACAAATGGGAGGCAAGTTTTAAGGCTGGGTGAAAAGATGAAGGCATTAAGAAGCACAAATTTCTTGTTACAGAGTATTCATGGGGGTGTAAAGTACAGCATAGGTAACATAGTAACATTCCAATAAAAACAACTGACAGAAAAAAAACAAACACTTAACCTCAGAGACCTTTCACCAAAGAGACACTGTAAAAGGGAGTAACACCCATCACCTAAACTGTGCTCTTTTCTGTTTTTCAATCCTCCATCCCTGCCTCCTATTAGTCTACAAGACAGACATGAGCCAGATAGAACATACATGCTTGCCCATTTTTCTGCTCATGCATACTTTGCATTCGAAGCAAGGGGATTTTCAATGTTCTCCCAGTCAATCCTCCCTGAAATTTTCTTCCTTTCATCAAATGGACATTCAAGATCACTATCCTCCACATTTAGTAGCTAAGGGTAGATTATATAATTTCAGTTGTGAGTTTAGTTTTTCACCCTCTCTAGAGTTCCAAATGATTATTGTATTTTCTGTTCCTCTCCAGGGCTGTATCACACTTTGAACTGACTCACAAAGTTTCTCAAGTAAACATAAGATCAGCTACATTTATCTGAAGATAGTTTATGTTACAACTGTGCAGATTTCAGAAAGAGAGGCTGATAGCACCAGAGACCATTAACTTTCTTTTCCAAAATCACCTTTCTCATTAAATTTGAAAAATGTGTTTGAGAAGAGCAGCTTGTGGCAGTTGACTAGATAAAACTTCAGAGAGAGCACACACAAGGAAAGGTGAGACAAATTGCAGTGATAAGGTATGTCAGCAGAGGGCTGATGTTGCAAGAACATAGTGTCTTTGTATCTACAGCCATTCATTAGACAAGGTTATGTCAGTGCTGGTGGCATAGAGAAATGAGCAGTACAATATACCCAGGAGCAACTGAACATAATTATTGTTATCTCTGGTCTTCTGTATCCTTCCCTCAGACTATTCATTGGTACAGATATGTTCATTTGAAAACAACATATGACATACAAATATTTTTAAATAATTATTTTTGGCACTTTAATAAATAATGCACAATAAGAACATATTCATTCTACAATCTGATATTAATGATTCTGACTCAGAAAATAAACTTGGTTATTAACTCTATATAGTTACAAAGTCTAGAGGTGTCCAATTAGCTTAAGCATAGTTATAGGGGGAAGAAAAAGAAGACACTTAAAATGAAAAGAAAGTAATTTTAAGCTATTATCAATATATATCAGAACATAATATTCTTTTGCAATGGTGCAAGTGTTCCTCATTTTACCAAGTTAATAGTGACAAGTTGATAAGTGAAACATTCACAAAACTCCCCAAATCCTGGAAAATAAGGCAGATTCATAAGTGATATTCCAATTTTTGTGTCAAATCTGAAGAATGTTTAGAACCTCTGTCCATGAATGTACTCTTAGAAATAAAACTACTTTCAGAGTATACATGAGTAATAGAAATCTCATGTAAGCAAATTACACTTAGGAAGATTAGGACAATCAAATATGATCATGGAGTAGTCAGAAAAGAATGCCCACACCCCTCCTCCAACAACTGTACTTTCTGGATGTCCACTCACATATTTTGATTTCCCTTGGGTCTTTCTGCTACTGTTTTGGCCTAAGCTTTCTATTATTTCAGTGGCTCCCAAACTTTGACACATATGTAAAAAAGGTTGTTTCTGCAACTGAATTTTCTCTTTGATCATTACATAAGCCCACAGAGATGATATAGCTATCCCTCACCATCAGAACACACAAATAAAAGAAAAAAAACAATAAAAAATGCCTGACCCACATCTCTGTCAAGCCCATGTTTTATTTTTCTGCTCTATTAAAATGCCTTAGCATGCTGGAAATTGGAACCCGAGGAAAAGTTTTCACAGGAGGTATGATCTCAGGCCAGAGAAGGGATGGAAAAACAAATAAGACAAAGGAAGCAAGTACAAAATTATACATTATCAAGCAGCATCATATAGAGACATAATTGATTGCTCAGTTGCATAGAGTATCTCTGGCAGGACAATAAGAAATTTCATATCTAAGAATTATCTGATAGAAAAAGGATGGGAGAAGGATTTACTTACAGTTTCATTTATATCTCCTTTTCCTCCTTGGGCAAGATTGTTCACCCAGAGCATTAGCTCCACCATACTTTTGTTTTATGGCACTTGGACTTTGTGAAAGCCACTGGGAAATCAGGTATCCCCAGTCCTTGAAATGTGGAACTTTGTCTGAATTCTGAAGCAACAGCTTCGGGAGTCAGGGTCAATATGCATCCCTTCAGAGGTATGGTCAGGGTTGCAGCAGCACCTTGGCTTCTTCTGTGTCATGAATAAAAGCAACCTTTCCTAAATATTATATTTAGACTGATAGAAGATCATTTGGCCTTGACATCTGGTAAATGAGTCCGGAGACTGTGACCAAAAGCCAAAGAAATAGATAAGTTAACGTCAATCAAAGATGTGCATAAAATTTGCCTGGCTGAAAAGGAGATGGTATTCATTTAATTTCATCACTACAGTTTTCCCAATGATCTTCAAAATACCGACAGCTCCAGTGGCCCATTGTTTTTCCTTAACTTTCTTATCCTCCCAGCTGTGTCTCACCCAAAAGACTGCTCCTTTATCCTCAAATCACTTTCTTGCCTTCTAGAAAACCCTACTTTTCTCTCCCCACCCTTTCTTTATTTCTTTTTGGATCTAGTTTGTTTTTCAGTCTCTCTAGTGGTTATCACTTCTTTCCTAATATTTTAAATATTCAAGTACCAAGGATCAATGATTGGGCCTCATCTCTTCTTCCGTCTCTCATTCTTTATATGATAGCACTTATGTAGCACTAAACACTATTTTATATGCTGGTGATGCCACAATTAATTTCTATGGTTTCAACCCTGTCCCTGAACTCACTTTCCACATAGTGAACTATTTACCCAACATTTTCTCTTTTGTTCCCTTCAGATCTTAACTCAAATAAATAAATAAATTATCAAAAATAATCTGGGATAATTAATAAAAGGAAGCCTCAAATTTCATAGTAATTAGAAAAGCATAAATTAAAATTATACTTTTATATGTCACAGCCTTTATAATGACAGATATTTTTTAAAGCAAGCAAACTGGCATATAGAATGATGGTCATGGTGTGAAGAAAAGGAAGTCCAAAGATACCCTTTACTTAACACTCAGGAGAGCAATCAGGTGATACCAGATAAACTGGAAAATACACATACTCTTTCATATACCAAACTTACTTTCACCTGTTTATTCTAGACAAATTTTACTGTAAGAAGTACTGATGNAAATTATACTTTTATATGTCACAGCCTTTATAATGATAGATATTTTTTAAAGCAAGCAAACTGGCATATAAAATGATGGTCATGGTGTGAAGAAAAGGAAGTCCAAAGATACCCTTTACTTAACACTCAGGAGAGCAATCAGGTGATACCAGATAAACTGGAAAATACACATATTCTTTCATATACCAAACTTACTTTCACCTGTTTATTCTAGACAAATTTTACTGTAAGAAGTACTGATGGAGTGACCACCTAAAGCCTCTGCCTCAAACTTGTATGTGTTCTCTTTTAAAAAGCATTAAATATGATGGAAATGCAAAGCTGCACATTTAATACATTTGAGTATATGTGTGTATATATGTATGTGTTTGTGTGTGTATGTATACATATACACATACATATATATGTACATATATACATACATATATATACATATATATGTATGTATATATTTATAAAACCATCATTAAAGGGAATGGTTAATAAGCCATTCCCTCCAAAAGTTTTCTCCCCTTTTCCTCATGGTAAAAACACGTGACATGAGATCTCCTTAACAAAATTTTAAGTACACAATACAATATTTTTAAATATAGGCACTATGTTGTATAGCAGATCTCCAGATTTTATGCTACTCATGTGTATTCTTAAAGTGACAAGAAGGCTCATTAGAGAATCAGTAAAACACAGAAACAATCTAATTTTATAATAATAGTGGAATGAACAAATATCGATCATATATTTGTTACAATTCAATAGTATATTGAATTGTATATTTCAATATACAATTTTTGTGTATTTTTTACAATTCAATATAGAACAACTTGGTTAAAACTTGAGAATGCAATGGTGATTGAAGAAAGCAAGATGAAGAATACATAGATTTTGTAACATACTATGGATGATCATATATATCTCTAGCAAAATAATAATAAATTTGTCTGGAAAAATTGTACTATATTTAACATAATACTAAGTTTGTAATTGAAGGAGAGAGATAGGTCCATATATGCAACAAGTAGAATTGCAACTCTAAATGTAATATTTCATTGCATTAAAAAAGAGCTTTGGTGAAAAAACACACATTGCTTTAAAAATCAATTTTAAATCAATATAAGTAGATACAAACTAACATGTATTGAAGGCTTACTAAGTGCCTTTTCTGAGTTAGAACATAGACTCCAAACCCCAAATTCCCGAGTTTGAATTCTGGCTCTGCCATTTACTACACGTATTGCTTTGAACAAATTTATTACCCTTTCTAAGATTAAACCTGTTTTTTTAAAATAAAAATAGTATCTCACCTACCTCAGTATTACTGTGATAACTTAATTGTATGACTCATTTATAAAAAGTTTCATGTAGTGCCTGGCATTAACAATGGTGCAATAAATGTGAACTACCTTATCATTAGCCTATGAATCCATGCACTCTCTCTCCAGAGCCTTACCATGATAGGTGAAGGAGAAATAAGATTGAAAAACATTATGATGAGAACATATGTTTTATTTTTTCCATCTTGAATGTATGCACACTGTTGATGGTATCATTAGCAGGAAGAACTGAATTCTATTTTGTATTGATTAATACAAGACCTAAGGATAGTCCACACTTGGTGTGCTGCTTTGTCATCAACTGACACACAATATCATGTCCATCAATTTAAGCAAATTAAAATAAAAATCGAGTATTTAACTAGCTGTTTCACAAAATCAGAATATGAAATTAAATTATGATTTCAAAAGTTGTATTAATAGTTATATTATTGTATAGCCTAAACTATACTGAAAAATGAATTATCAAACTGAAAAACATCAATTACCTGTCAATCCACTGTGAGGATTAAATATTTACCAGTAGAATTTACCAGAGGGAATCTCAGCCAAGGGCTCTATAAATATATATAATATAAAATTTGCTGAATTTAAGTCTGTTTCCCAAATTTATACTTAATTTTTTAATGCACATTTAAATATACAGCAGAATTGAAGGTTAGAACAGAGATAAAGAAGATATTTGCAAGACTCATTTAAACTAGAAAGACTTTTTCCTGCCTGGCCTAGTTAATAGATTTGTGCTGATGTGGCATTGCTCAGAGTGCTTGCCCTTGAGAATACACGGTTTTTATTTATTCCTCAAGTTTTTCTCATTTAAACTTTTACTGGGTTTCTTCCATAATTCCTCAGGGGTCACTTAGCCTCCTTTTCAGACTAAATGCTTGAATGGCTACAGAAGTCAAACTGGTAGCCACTTGGGTTCAAAGATGCCCTTTCTAAGACTTCATAAATTCTGTAGGCCCCACAGAGCAATAAAATGCAGCCCCTGAAAGATGCAGGCCTATTATTCTCTATTTCACTGCTATAGTCTGATTAAGTGAAAATGCTCTAACATTTTGCCATGTTTCTTTTTTGTAAAACCAGAGAAATATAAGATGTTCAAGAGGGATTTAAATTGTTTCAGACACAAAAAAATTTCAAACACTTCTCATCTCTATGTGGACCTCTAGATCAAAAAGAATTAAAAAGAGAATAGAAACATGTTAAATGTCAGGCTTACTTATGTATATACTTTTACATATGTACCACTATGAAATATCCTATTAAAATTTTAAAGACATTCCATGGATGTAGTATTTTACTAACTATTATATAAACATATTTGTATAAATAAAAAGAAACTTTGCATCAACTAATTTACTTTGGGGCATTTTAGATTTTAGTAATCACTTTAAGACATAAATAATGTGATATATAGAACAAAAAGACATAATTGACTATGTCTTCAAATATGTGTAAAAAATCTTTGGTGTTCACTTCCAAAACAAAAATAAAAGATGTAACTTCAGAAGGTAACCTGACTATTTTAGAAAGTTACTTTGTGACTTCTCCTATGAAGACTCACTGAAATGAAGAAAGTCAGGAACACCATTGTTAGAAATCACAGTTGATGGAAAGAAAAGTGAATTGTCTCATTCCTGAATGATTGAGAATCCTGTAGAAGGTATAGGTTTGGGTAGAAATAGGCATAACATCATGTAAAAATGCAAAAAGACCAATTTTTATTAAAATCTATTTTTGAAGTAAAACTTGTGAAAAAAGATACTCTTATAATCACTCATCATTTTAAAGTTTTTTTAAGCCTGTAATTTTGTATTTTATCTCTGATTATCATTAATGACTTTAGGTTAAAAAATGGTTTACAAAAAATAAAAGAGTTAATTTAAAATGGTTATTATATATTCAGGATATTTTGGCAAACTAAATTCAACACAGAGTATGAAACTATATATATATTTTTATAATCTTTTTTAAAGATTTTATTTATTTATCTTTAGAGGAGAAGGGAAGGAGAGAGGGAGAGAAACATCAATGTATGGTTGCCTCTAGTGTGTCCCCTGCTGGGAACTGGCCTGCAACCCAGGCATGTGCCCTGACTAGGAATCGAACCTCGATCGTGTGGTTTCCCAGGCCCGCGCTCAATCCACTGAGCTACACGAGCCAGGGCTGAAACTATATTTTTATATTAAAATATTTTGGTGCAGAATAATTTAGAACTATAGCTGAGGGTGTTATATTGATTATATAAACATAGCACTCACACTGTCTCTACAATTTATAGTACCGTCCAATTACTTTAGACAAGCATTCCATAAATATTTATTCTGCATCTTCTATGTACTATGGTCTATTTTGAACATGGAAGATATAGTAAGTGAAAAAGCAGAAAAAAGCCCAGCCCTCCAGCAGTTTATAAAAAAAGCAGAGACAATAAACGAGTGTGTTTGTGCATATAAAATTTTATTAATATGTGTATCCACATATTAATTAATTATTGTCTGTGGCCTGCCAGGGATGTTCATATGTTAAACAGAGGTAATTACTAACAAAAACTAAAGCAGGGGGAATCATAGACTGTCAGGATTTTAGAGAGTTTGGCCAAGAATAGCACCCTTGGTAAGGTGTCTTAAATAAAACTTACAGAAAGAGAGGTAGTTTCCATGTTGACACATGGTGTCGGCATCAGTAAGTGAATTCTGGAGATTCTCATATCAGGGGTCTCTCATCAAGGAGACTGGTGTGCATGGTGACCAATGTGAGTAGTAGACAAAAGAGGACACTGGAGAGGTAAAGAATTTTTCAATCTTGCAGGCTTTATAATTTTTAAAAATTGGGTTTTACTATGAATGAGTTGGGAAGACATTCAAGTCATGTGAGCAGAGGGATGACATTTTAATTTAATTATTCTGGCTGTTTTTTTGAGGAGAGTGCAAAGGGCTATGGCACAAACAAGGAGCCATATTGGAGACTCTGGAGATCACAACATTTGAGTAAGGGGTGGCGGTAAGCTGAGAAGTTAAAACGTGCATGAATTTCTATACATTTTAAACTGCCAGAATGCATTGGGAAATTGGAGTGAGAGTCTGGGAATGATTAAAAAAGGAGAAGTCAGGGAGTCTCAAGTTTCGGGACCTTAACACCTTAAAAATGTGGGTGCATATAACTAAGACGGACGAAAGGAGTTGCAGACCTATGTAATTCAGGGACTTGATTTTGGACATAATAGGAAATGCCAGTAAGAAATATAAGGGAAAGAGATGGCCTGGAAAGATTGGGGAAATCATTAGCATAGAGATATTATATCAATCTATTGGACTGAATGAAGTAAGCTACAAAGTGAAGATAGATAGGAGAGAGGAAACTCTCCGGGACTGAGCACTGAAATCAGCAACATTAAAAAGAAGGAGGAGATAATGAAGAACAACTAAAATAGAAAAGACTCAATAAGAAGAAAAATAAAAGTAATACGAAGTGAGTGTGGCATCCTGAAAGCCACAGAGAGGAACAGTTTCAAAGAAAAGAACTGTATCAAATGTCTTTACCCACCCTATAGGATAAGTCTCAAGAAATGACCATAGGACTGTGTAGTGTGGTCTTTGAAGAACTTGGCGTAGGTAGTAGTTTCAGTAGATTAGCATCAAAACTTTGATTACAGAGCATCCATAGAAGCATGGGAAGAGAAGCAATGGACACGGACACATATTCTAGAAATCTTGTAATACAGAATGGGTGGTGAGGAGGTATCTGGAAGAAATAGTGAGAGCAAAGATAGAATTTTAAGTTGAATAAAATAATAGCATAAGTATATGCCAACAATAGAGATGACCTCGAAAGAGCATAAAAATGTTCCAATACAGAAGGGTTATAGGAATACCTGAGTAGTTCTAAGTGGGGATGGGGAGCCAGTGGTTATATAGTGATAAGTGGTGGGTAAAAACCTCAGTCAGGGCATTTTACTTTACTTATTTAAGTCATTTTAAGAGAAAGGCTTACCTAACCACCATGAGTTCCTCCAGACCCCAACTAGCTAAGTGTATCTTCTTTCATTACATTATTGTATTTTTCTATGTGGAATAATTAACATAATTAAACTGAAGTAAAAATATGTCACCTGATACGTAATGACTCAAGCATAATGAGCTTATTTAATTTTCATATGTTGGTATAAAATGTTTTTGGTCACTGTGTAGTTGTTTTCATGGGGACTCAGAATCAGAGACTCATCTCATTTTCAGCACAGCTTCTTTTAAGGCCTCGTTATGGCCACAGGGACAGTTGATGAAGTGAGGACATAGGAGAGAAAGCTATCTAATAAGCCTTCAGAAGAAGTGGCCACACATGAGTTATGTTCACTCTACATTTGGGAGAAATAGCCACTAAAATAAGACCACATCTTAGATACATTTAAAAAAACACAGATTTTGATGAAGCTTGCCTAACATGACCTGACATATTATACATGTGTATGTGTTATTTCCACTCTGCTATGACTAGAAAGTAAGCTCAATAAAATAATTTTATTTGTTATATTCCTGATGTCTTGAAGATGATCAGGCATGTACTAACCCCTCAGTATTTTCTAAATGAATGAATTTGAAACACATATAGTTCTTTGCTCGAAAAAGTTTCCCCTGAAAAATTTCCCCTGAGCCAGAAAAGGAAGTTATGTCAGCATTCAGGGTAAAGTATAGATCTGCCAATTTTACAAGGTTTTGCTTAATAAGCTTCAACTTCTTAACATATTTTGCACTGTCTCCCACAACAGAGGACAAAAATAAACTAAAAAAATTGTTTCTACTGTTATGACAGATGAATACACATTTTAAAACTTTATTTGATATGGTTTAATGTGCTTAAAGCTTTTTACCTTTTGATGTTTCTTACAGTTTAAGAATTACTAAATTCTTACTAAAGAATTACTAAATTCTTAAACTGTAAGAATTCACATATGTATAATATACATTATACATGTAATATGTACAACATATATTTTATTACCCACTAGATGTGAGATATATGCATATATGTATATTAATATACATGTAGTTGTGATACATACATATAATTTGCATGCATAATGAACACATGTGTGTATATGTATTACATTTAGTGAATAATAAAATTAATTCAACACTTTTTATCCAGGAGAAATGAACCAAATTTCCATTATTATGGTTTTTTACAACTTTTCAACTTTGTTTAATTGATTTGACTGTTCCCTAGCACTGCTAATATAGGAAGAATAAAAGAAGAATTACAATATTAAAATTTAGTTACATTGAGTATACACAAATGTCATCAAACTTTCAATTACATAGTTGAATGCCTTTGATTTAATAAGTAGAACTTACCTAAATTATAAAATTTCACAATATTAACTGTGAGAAATTTGTGTTTTAAACATATTTTTATATGTAATAAATTGTTTTTATTGAGGTACATGACCTCTAGATATACCATCACTTGCTCAATCAGATTTTCAGAAGTTTGGACCTTAAATGATTGAGAACTAATTATAACAATCTGTTTTAGGATTGTTGAGTTACTCCCAGAAGAAACCCCAGCTGGTATGCAACAACTGTGGCAATGTACTTAAAATCATGGGATTTGGAAAGCATGTACCAGCTGTGCTCTAGGACAACCCTAGCTGACTATTTCTTCTTTTTTTAAATTATTTTATTGTTGTTCAACTACAGTTGTCTGACTTTACCCCCCCACCACTTCCCCGCCTCCCAACCCCAGCCAAACCTCCCTCCCTCCCTTGCTTCCACATCCCCCTTGGTTTTGTTCATGTGTCCTTTATAGTTGTCCCTAAAATCCCTTTCTCCCATTATCTCCTCCAACCTACCCTCTGGTTACTGTCAGATTGTTCTTTATTTCAATGTCTCTGGTTATATTTTGCTTGCTTTTTTCTTTTGTTGATTAGATTCCTGTTAAAGGCGAGATCATATGGTATTTGTCCCGCATCTCCTGGCTTATTTTGCTTAGCATAATGCTCTCCAGTTCCATCCATGCTGTTGCAAAGGGTAGGGGCTTCTTCTTTCTCTTTGCTGCTTAGTATTCCATTGTGTAAATGTACCACAGGTTTTTAATCCACTCATTTACTGATAGGCACTTAGGTTACTTTCAGTACTTGGCTATTGTAAATTGTGCTGCTATGAACATTGAGGTGCTTAGGTTCTTCTGAAGTGGTGTTTAAAAATTTTTAGGGTATAATCCCAGCAATGATATTGCTGGGTTAAAAGGCAATTCTATTTTTAGTTTTCTGACCAAATTTGATACTATTTTCCACAGTGACTGCATCAGTCTGCATTTCCACCAACAGTGCACTAGGGTTCCCTTTTCTCCACATCCTGTCCAACGCTTGTTTGTTGAATTACTTATGATGGCCATTCTGACTGGTGTGAAGCGGTATCTCCTTGTGGTTTTAATTTTCATCTCTCTGTTGGCTAGTGATGCTGAGCATCTTTTCGTATGTCTCTGGGCCCTCTGTATGTCCTCCTTGGAGAAGTGTCTGTTCAAGTCTCTTGCCTATTTTTTGATTGGGTTGCTTGTCTTCCTGGAGTGCTGACTCTCTATTTCTTAATAAAATTCATGGTGTTGACATTTTGAATCAGAATGGTGTTGAAATATTGGCTGTTTTTTGGTAAGTACCCAGGAAATTTATGCATTGCTGTGCTGTTTTTAAAGTTGTTGCTTTCTATCAGATCCTTTCGTTAAAGATCTAGTCCACAACAGTTATATCTAATGACAAAAAAGTGATCATAATTAAATTCTAAAATTTCCCTAGGCAAAAAGGCTGATCTTAAGTTTGAATTTTATCAATAATTTTATTGTATTTCTAGGTTATCCTAGATCTTAACTGAACCTCTCTGTGAGCCTAATCAATCTTTGTGAGTAGTGAAGTGCAATGAGACAGGAAATTTTAACTAAGAATTTTTTTCTCAGTATTACCACATATTCCGTGGGAAATCACTTTGCATTACCTGTTCTAAAAATATCCCTTGTGGTTATGAACTGTAAACTACCAAAGTTATGGAAAACAAAAACCTCAATTAAATACTATTACAAAACCACTGTGAGTTTTCTGAATAGCTAACAACTCTTCTATGCTAGTTTTCCCACCTTTATCTTTACAGTTTTTGTTGTAACTTCTTAGGCTTATACAAATATTAAGTTGGGCCAAATCAGGAAATAGGCATGAAAGCAAACAAGCAAAAACAAACAAATGAACAAACAAAAACAGTAGTTTAGGCTATACCCATTGATGCTAACTAATGTTGCTTAATTTAATCTTAATTTAAATCTATAATTTAATATTAATTAAGTGCTTTTAACACAACAATGTGCATATTATTCAACCCATGATTTATAATATAATTCTCACAAAAGTACCTATAACATATGATACAATTATACCTATAAAGTGCTATTATGGAGAAAATACTGTGGAAGAAATTAAAGTTTAGAAAGTTTAGATAACAGGAATTGATTCAAAGCTAAAATATAAGAAATTCAGCTGTTTCAATTTTCTGTTGTACCTACTAAAACAACAGTGATTGAATATTGCAGTAGCATCTCAGTTCTTTTTTTATTGAAACAGCTGAAATTTGTTTTTATATGTTTTCAAAATCAATTAAAATATTTTATATTAAAAAAATAATGTAAACCTAGGCTTTCTATTTTCAAATTTATCATCTCTACATTGAATTTACTCAATGTAAAGTGTTCTATATTTATAATCCATTGATCATACCACTCTTTGGTATGATCTATCTTTGGTAAATTACTATCTTGCTTATCATCCGTACCATTAATTTGGAATGTTTTTATCACCAGAGATATTTTTATATTATTTTCTTATTATATTTAAACTAATTGTAGGGAAATATTATATCTCTATCATTATATTACTTATATAATCTAGAACTATACCTTAAATTTGAGAAGGGTTCAATAAATATTATACTTAAAGCCTAATTTTAAGCTACATTTAAAACATAGAGGATAAAATGTTATATTGAGGGAATCACACAATGTTAAAAGTTATTAATGTAATAATAAATATATGTAGGCATAATGTTTTGCCTTCCTACAAAGGTGATTTAATTTAGCTTGATTGTAGACAAATATTGATGAGCATATATTTCTTTAATTATTTTAATATACTACATATATATTTTTTCAACAAATATTTTCTTGTAAACAGATTTTAAGGCATATGTGTAAATTGAGTCTCAATTACATTTTGCAATTCATATGCAATCTTATAAAAACAATTTATCTTTTTTAACAATGCAGTAATTGATATTATTTCAGATGTTAGCTTAGCCACCTATGTAAACAAAAACTTTACGTTTTGCCTTTAGCTTCTTTGTGTGGAATATGAAAAGTTCTGTTCAAATATTTATTTTACTTGATTCATTTGTGCATGCTATTTGACTTACAATATCCCATTATAAATGTCTTAGCCATGGTTCCTTAAAATTTGATGTCATGGTAACTACCAGCAGCTGTGTACTATTCAGGACTGAAATAGCAAAGTGAGGATATAGTATAATATTGTACCCAAACAAATTAATAAAAAGTAATAGATTTATAAAGTCTAACATTCTTGTTTGACACTTTTGAATTATTGTTAGCTTGACATTAAGAAATATTAAACTAAAATATATGCATGTTGAAATAAACTAGATTTCAAAAACATCACGTTTAGTAAAGGCCTTTAACTGTGTTGGTCTGGAAATAGTCTGTAATCTGGTTGATAAATATGTGGCAAATGACAAATTGATATGCGTTTGAACTCATCAATATCAGAGACAAATGTTTTGGACTCTGCTCAGGTTAGTCTGAGCAGAGAAACACTGTACAAGTGGCACAGGGTCTGCAGTTCAGAGGGATGAAGCTGTCCTCTATGAGAAAAGTGTGTGTGTTGTACCACACAATAAAAAGTAAAATATTACAAGATTTAGAAAGAAATAAAATTTGTTATCTGCCAAGTCCACTAAAACTCATAGGTATATAAAGAACTTTGGGACTGAGGTCCCACTAGGACTTCTAAAACCTTAGTAGAACTAGCAATTGTTTTCCCAATGAATTATATATTTCTAGATGTTAGCCAACTTAATTTCTATCACTTTAAATTTGCTAATTATAAATTTTTCAAAATAAATAAAATGTGGTAATAAAACCACATTAATAAATTGAAAAGATGTAGAATAACTTTTAGTAATTAAAATTATTTTAAATACTCCTGATTATATAAATACACAATAATAAATTAATTATTTTATATTGAAAATATCTCCATAAACAAATGTGTTAACTTCTTAAGATCCACCCCACATGTAAGAAAAAAAGTTAAATTAAGAAAAACTGTGTAACTTTAAAAGTATCAAAATATAGGCAAGTCTCAAGTTGCAAATAGTATTCTTTGTTTTTTTATTATTTACATTTGATTACCCATATTATGTTTAGATCAGCAAGAAACAATTACTAAGACTTTATATGAGAGGCATTATATTTTATTAACTAAAAACTATAAAGTTATAAGTATATTTTAGTTTCAGATCTGTTCATTTATAGTTATATTATCTTGGGCAAAAATGAAGAAATTAATATTATTAATAATAGACTTGGTCCAAAGAATAAACAAAATATCTCAAACATTTATCTCAAAGGTCCATAGTAAGTGATTAATAAATATTGTGAACTCTTACTATTAAAATTATTATGGTGTGATCATCTTCTCTGAGTTTGGGTAACATGACCGCAGCACTCTTTCCAACTACTATGCTCGTCCTTGTTCTCCACCCCAGAATGTGAGAGCAAAAGCGGGTAGTGTATAGTACCACAACTATTAAATTTTGTTTAATCAATATTGATTTTCACCTATTATTGGATCACTACTACATTTGGCTCCAGGTCTGTCTTCTCCTTTTCCACTTAAAAATTGCTGTGGGAATATGGGAATTGAGTTTGTTCAGACCTGGAGAAAGCCTAAAGCTAGTAATATCCTACAAGTACATTGCTTTGTGTAAATACTGTTACAACAAATATTAAAACATTCTCTCTATAAAAAAATTCCAAATCCTTCCTAATGGCAATTTTTGTATGAGCTATAGTCGTTACAACTTTGTGTGCATGGAAAAAATTTGAGGAATTTTGGAAGTACTTGGTTTTTATATAAGAATATGACCTGCAACTCATTTCAAAAATAAGTGATCATCCATTTTACTGAGCAGTCACTTTGTGTTTTGTAAAAATGAAGACTTTGTATAAAATGAAATGCATCATGTAAAATGTGTTATAAAGAGAAGACAAAGAATTCCAGTACCCATGGTAGTTTCAAATATTATAGCAAAGCCATAAATTAGAGACAGTTCAATAAACTTTTCCATATTTGTCCTGGTGGACATATCATATGAACATAAAAAGAATGAAAACTCTCCAGTGAAATAGGGCAAAAGAAAGCAGTGATTAACATGCAGGGATTTTCCACCTGATTCTGCCATATGATCTTTGGTGACTAATTTCACTTCTATGACTCCAGACCTTAATGTGTAATTTAGAGGTTGTATTATGTAATAATTGTAGATAAAACAAGACTTATGTTTAATTAGTGCATCACATAGCTATGGTAACCTCAGATCAAAGAGGATAGACAGGGAGCCCCAAGAGCTTCTGTGGTGGGTACACTTCAAATAATTACAATTATTTGAATTGTAATGAAGGTAGCTGGGTTCTAATCAAAATCTAACAATATCATCTATGTGAGCTCAAACACAGCATTTAATTTTTCCCTCTCACTGTACAAATGAAGTTAATGCCTCCCATCACCCTTATATTGTATGGTTGAGAGTGACACATTACAAGCTTAATGAATTACACATTACAACAGATGAATAATAACATCTTTGTAAATAATATTATAACTAGTATGTATACTCTCAGTGAAGCTCAAAACATTATATAGTTTAACGACATTTTTTGTTTACTATATAATTTATTTATCAGGGAGAACCTTAATGTTTACAGAAATGAAAAAAATGAGTGAAACTAAGATTTTTTTAACCAACTAATTAACATTTGCCTGTTATGGGTGAAAGCTGTGATGTAAATGAAAATAGTCTAATGTTTTAACTGCCATACATCACATTGTACTTATTTTTTCCTCATTTTATAATGTGGATTTTGGGGCACAAAAGTTTTATGTCATATGTCCAAAGTACATACTGATGTACTGTCCAACTAGAATGTGTTTTCATGCAAATAAGTCAATAAAATTTGTGCTGTTTTTTTCTATGAATTACTAGGCAAAAAGTCATTACCTTGTAATGCTCTAAGTTTATTCCAATTATTAAAGTACTTAGTGCTAAAAATTCCTTGGAATTCCTCAAGTTCTTTTTAAACTAAATCATGAGCTACATGCATATGACTGTTCACACACACACACTTGCACACACAAAATCAAATTATTTTCATTATGGTAGTAATATCTCAGATGGAGTCTTATTCTACAGTATTAAATAGGTTTTTATTGTCTTCTGTGTGATAATGTCATCTCTATGGAATTTTTCTGGATGACATTTTATTTTAGGGTGTCCAAATGAAAAATTTAGACTTTAGGTAGAAGTAGAAAGGATCACAGGAATAAAGAACGTGTATTTCTCATTCAGCAAGCTGAGATCAATGTATCTTGGTTCTTCATACTTGAAAACATGTGCCTTGAGACAGACTTGAATTTGATTACATTAATACATTGTATTTTTGAACTTCAAAGTCTTCATTGTATATTAAGCAACTCTAAGTGTTTTCAACAAGCTAATAAATGCCATTGCTATTGCACTGAGATTGGTGTTAGCTATATATATATATATATATGAATCTTACATTTTCCAAGTTATTTATAGAATAAAATAGCCTGTATATTGTAGGGGAAAATGACATTTAAAAAAGAAAATAACAACAAAAGCCTTCATAAAAAGTAATGATTGCAAACAGTTCTATTTGACATTGAGAAAGAATTAATGAATAGTAAGAGAATGCAGTGCTTTATTTCTTATGTTCAGTCTCTATTCTAAGTTAAAATGTCATTATTTTAAATAGAAGAAAGCTTTTTATGAAGTATTTCTGAAAATTTACAAAAATCAAGCCAAGTAATAGCCTTAAATTTTCACAGGAGATAAACTAAAGCATCAAATGGAAAGCCAAATGAAAATAAACCACACATAATAGTATTTGGCAATACTGAGAAAAATGTTATATTAAAACCCATTCAGCAAAACAGACAATACTGCATCCAAAAAAAGACAGACACCTCCTTAGTAGTTAAGAAATTTGGAGAGCATAGCAGCATAATTAAAAAGAAAAAAAAAGCAACCGAACTCCATGTCTATAAAAAATAGGTGGGTATTTGAAGTAGGCAAAATAATTTGACAATTATTTTAATTTTAAAATCTTGAAATAAGCAAGGAATTGAAAAAAATTCAGTGAGAAAAGAATCTGTGCTCAAAGTCAAAGGTAAGGCAAGAACATTTTAGCTAAAGAAAATTAAATAAAAATTACTATCAAACTTAAATATTTTCATAGTGAAGTACTATTTAAAAATAAATATTCTTTAAAAGTCCATTATTTATTATTCTTATTAAATCCAATATGTGTGGATAATTGATACCTTTAGCAGCCATTGGCTAACTTATTATTTAACAATAATTTGAAATGTCACCTTATTATATAATAAATTATAATATTTATGTGATTGTTACATGGATAAGGAAGTAAAAAATAACAATTTTTAATTACTGGCTTTTATGTTTTTTAAAAGATATCATTTATTTATTTTTAGAGAGAGGGGAAGGGAAGTAGAAATTGAAGGAGAGAAATATTAATGCATGATTGTCTCTCATGTGCCCCCCACAGGGACCTGGCCCAGAACCCAGGCATGTGTCCTGACCAGAAATCGAACCGGCAGCCCTTTGGTTTACAGACCAGCACTCAGTCCACTGAGGCACACCAATTAGGGCAATGTAATATGTTTTGATATCTTTTAAGTAATATAAACCCCATTGCTATTTATTCAAGTTATCAATTTTTCCATATTATTATAATAAAAAACCAGCATCTCTAGTTTATCTAAAACATTGAGTTTTTAGTTTGGTTTCAAATTGAATTGATGACTTGAAGAAAATTTTTACCTCAACATTTTATCTTACCTTGAATTAATGCCATATAGTCTTTGATTTTACAGGACTTCCTTAATGTGCTTTATTAATGTTTTATTGATATTTGTTATCCTTGAACCTTTCTTGTTGGAATTATTTTCAGTTTCTTTACAATTTTCTTGCTGCTGTAAATCAGTGCACTGTTTATTTTATATTTCTTTTGGTTATAGCTGGAAACAATAAACTTTTTTGATAGTCTTTTTAAAATTCTTTAATCATTTTATTAACAAAATACATGCAAAAATTATATCCCACTCTGATACAACTTGTCAAATAATTTTATGTGGAGGGCCTTGAGATGCATCAGTTATATAAAACATGTTAAAATATTTTTTTAATTTATAGGCAAACCATTGCTTTATACAAGAAATTTTATAAAGTTTATTAATCAATGCAAAAATAATTTATTTCAACTGACAAAGTATGGTTCAGTTTTTGTGATTTTGTAGATTCTTTTTTGCTTTGTTGGAGATTTTTTATTTACCAGATCTTATCTTTGATTCACTGGATTATTCAGAGTATCTGCTTGATTTTTCCTATTGCCTCTCTGCACCACTCTGATACCTATCTTTATTACTTCTAGAGTCTGAATGTTTTCTGTCCTTTTCTTTTCACTTTGATTGGAATCACCACATTTATTTTCCAAATCTTGGTGCATTTTTTGTTTTTTTTGTTACTCATTACTGTAACTATTTCATTCAGAAGGAACACCTCTGTCTGAAATAAATTTTCTTATGGGATCTCTCCAATTTGGATCTCTTCAATTTTTATCTTTGATTTTTTCTGACTGTTCCCTTTTAGTATTTGTTTCTTGCTGCCTTTGCTCTGATCTTTCTTCCTATTTCCTATCATTTGTTTGTTGTTTCCTGATCAATTTATCTACTTCTTTACTTCTGGTGTTCCCTTGCCCCCCCCCCCTTTTTTTTTTCTTAAGATCGTATTTCTTTATCTTTTAAAAGGGTAGGAAAGGAGAGAGGGAGAGAAATATCAATGTATGGTTGCCTCTTGTGTGTCCCATGTTGGGAACTTGCCTGCAAACCCAGGCATGTGCCCTGACTGGGAATTGAACCATGATCCTTTGGTTTGCAGGCCCACGCTCAATCCACTAAGCCACACCAGCCAAAGCCCTTCTTTCTTATATCTTTAGCTGAGGCTGAGATCTGACTGCTGACACATGAAGAATCACTGTCTTCCCCTGAAAAAACTCTGAACTGTTTTCACTGCTTTCCAAAAGAAGCTAAAGCAGAGGAATCAGACTCCACAGAAGATGACATGGGAGAGGAAAAGGGCAGGGAGGATTTATTTGGCTCAGTTTCTGGTTACTGTGCCATAATGACTTTCACTGTATTTTTGAGATGCTCATGCAATTTATTTGTTAAACCTCCAAGAACTATAGAAGTAAAAATGTTGATGGCAAACTATTTTTGTGATTATCTCATGTAATAACCCTTCATAGAATGGCTGTAGAATTTCATTCTTTAATCTTGCATTAAGTTTAGGAAGACACATGTATTCACACAGTTCTGGGAAAAATATTTTAACAAAAGTTCTACAGGAGGACATAGTGGTTTCTTTATTCAGCTTTATACATTCACGAATACCGCCACTGAAGTGAATCTGTATAGAAGATGAGTAAACATCTTAGCAACATTTCTAATTTGTTTGTTTCCAAGTGCTGGCTGGTATCATATTGTTCTTCAAAAATAGTTTCAAAGGATTCCATGTATTCTTTCTAGCATGCAACATTGCCCAGTTACTAAGCCAAAAAATTCTCCTATGTCCTTTGTTGAGCACAGCAATGAAGTATAATGTTGCAGAGCTCTTTTGCTTGGCTTTCAGAAAACTCCATTTTCAGAAATTTGTGAACACATTCTTCAATATCTAAACCTGACTACATAGTAAGATAAATTTTACAACAAAATAAGACTAGACTGATTTCCATCTTGTCACAAATAATCACCTGTTGTCCTTCATCTTTGTCTCCCTCTTTGTCTTTTTTCCTCCTCCTCTTCACTATATCCAGCATTTTGGTCTGTGTTTGAGTCACTCTATCCTTCATCAAGAATTTCCTTATCAATAGCTTTGTACTTTTTTCATTGTCCATAAGATTATGATCAATATTGCAAAGCTTAAGATCTATTGTTTAGTCATCTTCCAAAGAGAGAGCACCTGGGTGAACTGATCATCTTCTTCCACTAAGTAAATTCCTTCTAGGATAACAAGTCGTTCTTGAATACAACTTTCCTTACATCAAACATCACTTCAATTATATGCTGAACTCTTTTGTTAAGTTTAGAGTCATGGAGAACCTTTGGAAGTCATTCAAATACATCATTGATTCCTCTTGATCATGCTTGTTTTAATTTGAATCCATTTTTCTTGATAAAACAAGTATCTACATCAACACTATCACCTGTTGACTTTCCAGGAGCAAAGTGAGCATCTTTAAGCAAACGATTTCATGTGCCACATTTTGGTTAACAAGATTTGCCACAAATTTTGAAGCAGTCAAAGTTGCTTATCATTTCTTCAATAGTCTTTTTGAAAATTAAGATTTTTTCATTATTTTTCAAGTACAGTTGTCTCCATTTTCACCTACCATGGCCTCCTGCCCCACCCTTGAACCTATTCCCTTTCGCCTTGTCCATTTGCCCTTTATTCATGTTCCTTGACAACCCTTCCCCTATATTTCTCCCATTATCCCCTCCCATCTCCCCTCTGGTTACTGTCAGTTTGTTCATCATTTCAATGTCTCTGGTTACATTTTCCTTGCTTATTTGTTTTGTTGATTAGGTTTCACTTATAGCTGAAATTATGTGTGTTTCTCTTTCACCACTTGGCTTATTTCATTTATCATAATGTCCTCAAGTTCCATCCATGCTTTCATGAAGAGTAGGAGCTCCTTCCTTCTTTCTGCTGTGTAGTATTCCATTGTGTAAATGTACCATATTTTATAGCCACTCAATTACTGGTGGGCACTTAGTAAATATAAATTATATTTTACTTAGTAAAAATTAATTATAGTTCTCCCTTCTGTCATGACCTGCAGAACACTTTATCTGTGCCATACTACTTTTCATTTCTCTTGCTGGTTGATCCTATAATCAGACTCTTTAAGTTAATACAGATAACAAGTACCAAATGGTATGAGATCTTTGACAGTTTACTTTTTCTGGCTGCAATGGTCACCTGGAGCTCCAATGAGCAGCCATCACACTAGATGTACCATGATGGTCATAAACAAATTTATTATTTCAATTTTTGTTTTTAGAATTCAATAATTGGTAATCTTGGATATACAGAATCAGAGGGTTTTTTTTTTTGCTTATGTCTTTATGATACTTACAATACTGCATAATACTTACATATTTTCTTTTGTTTTATGCACTAAAATAGTTCTAGTAAAACAAAGATTACCAGTGGCAGTAATAGACATCCTTGTTTTTTAATATAAAAATGTTATTGGAATGCCTTCTAAATAAATTATTTACTGTTTACTTCTGATAGTTAAATGTTATGTAATTATATCAGTTTTATGCTATTGCTCCAAGGATTATCTTGAGGGGGCAAAAAATTTAATTTCCATTTTCAATGTAATCTGCTAATGCTTATGAAGTACTTACTCTGTGTCAACCATAGTAACAGAGCTTTTCTCAAATGTAATGGATTACAGTGATAAATTGTCTAACATTTAACTTTCTGCATTACTACAATAAAATGTATTACATTTTGCTATACTTTAAAAACACTAATTATGTGAGCTTTTTCCTTTTTTTTTTGAGATAAGCCTGTAATGCTATGAGTCTCCCTCTTAGAATTACTTTTCCAGTGTCCCACAGGATGGGGCAGAGTAATTCGTGCCAGCAGAGTTATCTCTTCCCCTTGGGTTGTTGTTATTCACAGAGGAGTGCTCTGCCTGAGAAAGATGGCTTCTGCAGTTTGGGGTATGACACAACACAGGGATCCTGGAGGCTGTTCCCTCAGTTCTTCTTTTATTCTCTCCCCCAGAGCCATGAACCCCAGACTCTTCTCAGGCATCTCTAGCCCACTCTGCCCTCCCTCTGCCAGTGCACAAGACAAGTGGCTGCAAACAGAATTTTGTGTATTGGCTCTTTAAGAGTTTCTCTGGGTCTCCAGCTATCTCTCCCTGGAAGACAAAACCCCTGCTGCTTTTCACATCTGGATGTTATTTAGGTTCCTATCCAACTCTGGTGATGCAGAGTCCATTTTGGAGTTTAGACCTCACATTCTCAGTGGGAAACCACCAACCACTGAAATATACCTCTGGTACTTCGGCTGCTGCCCATGGGAGCCTAGCCAACCCTCTTGTGTCTCCACACTCCCTACCAGTCACATTGTAGTGAAGTGGTTTCTGCTGTATGTCTCTGGTTATAAAGCTTCTCTGTAGCTAGTGTTAAGCTGATTATTTAGTATAATTTCTCTGAAATTTAGTTGTAATTCCAGATTGATCCTGGGAGGAGTTCAGTGTAGCTTTCACTTACTATTCTGCCAATGAGATAATATCTCACAACTGTCAGAATGGCTATCATCAATAAATCAACAAACATCAAGTGCTGGTGAGGATGTGGACAAAAGGGAACACTTTTGCTTTGCGGTGGGAATGCAGACTGGTGCACCCACTTTGGAAAGCAGTATAGAGATACCTCAAGAGATTGAAAATGGAGCTGCATTTTGACCCAGTGATCCCACTTTTGGAAATATATATGATTGATAAAACCCAAACATCAATTTGAAAGAACATAAGCACCCCTATGTTCACTGCAGTGTCATATACAATCACCAAGATATAGGAGTAGCCCAAGTGTTCATCTGTAAATATGTGGATAAAACAGCTATAGAACAATATACAATGGAATACTGCTCACCTGAAAAAAGAGAACTTTATTCTTTGCTATAGCATGTATAGACTTGAAAAATATTATGCTAAGTGAAATGAGACAGTCAGGCAAAGACATATACCATATGATTTCACTCATCTATGGAATCTAATGAACAAACTTAACTAACAAAGCAAAATACAAACAGACTCATAGATAGAGAATGAGTTGACAGCTATAGGGGTGTGGTTACAACATGAAGAGATTGAGCAAAAAGGAAAAAAAATACTCATGGGCATGGACAACACAACTCATGGGCATGATTGTGAGGGGGATATAAGGGGGGCCATGGGCCATTAAATAATAATAGAAAAATACAATAAAAATCACATCAAAAATAAAAAATAAATAAAAATAAAAGCACCTATTATGGCAGTATTTAATATTTTACATGCATATTTATCAGTGTGACAGAATAATAATTTATCCTTATTGTATGCTGTAAATGTTTTGAATATTAGGTTGTATCCATAATTTGAATTGAATACCTACACATATATTCTAAAGATTTGGGAAAATGTGAAATATAAATATTATATTAAGGTATATGGCTTTTATTCAGTTTTTTAAATTATCTTCAATGAATAAAACTCTCTGATTTCAATTTTCATTTTTATTTTCTCATTTGTAGTTCCCTATGTGTTCTTTGCTTATTCTAAATTGAGAATATATCACTTTGATTTTTCACCTAGACACTTCATAATTTTAGCTGTTAATCTTCAGTCATTTATTTATCCAAAAATAAATTTGGGGACAATGTGGATCATGTTTCTTTTGTTCAGATAATTATCCAATTATTCCAAAAACTTTTGTTAAATAAAATGCCCTTTCTTAATTTAACTCCTCTTTCATGCTAAAAAATCATTTGACCATCACTCAAAAAAGGTAAACTTAGAAGTGGATATGTATTAATTAATTTGATGGGAGAATTCTTTCACAACATTTGCATGTATCAAATAATCATGTTGTACACTTTGAGAAATATCTTACAATTTTATTTACCTATAATACTCGATAAAGTTGAAAATAAAACATTATTTTACTAACTATGTACAGGTATATTTCTTTCTAGTCCATTCTAGTCCATTCATCTCCCTGTCTAACATATTAGCAAAACTGTAATTTTTGGTATGCAAATTTAGGCATTCATTTAATTAGCATGGACTATATAGATTAATTTAGGGAAAACTGACATCTTAACAAAAGTAAATATTCCCATCCATGAGTATGTTATCTCTTCACATTTAACTTGGGTTCCTTTAATTTCTTTCAGTAATATTTTTAAATTTTTAGAGCACAGATTTTATCAAACATTTGTTAAATTTATTCCAGAGTGTTTTACAGTTTAACTTAATAGAGTTCATTGTCAACATAGTAACATGTTCAAATTTTGCCTATGGAATTTCTATCCTGTCACATTCCCAAAATAACTTTTTAGTTCTAATAGTATTTGTTTTTTTCTTTCCTGTAAATCTTTTGGGATTTTTTAACATACACATTTACATAAGATGCCAGTTAGGAGAATTGTACTTCTTGCTTTCAAATCTTTATGTATTTTTAGTGCCTTATTGTAATGAAATAGCTGTACATGTTCAATAGAAAGGGGAGGAGAACATGTCCTGGACATATTACCATCCTAGAGAGAAAAGTTCAATATTTCAACAATTTGAATGATGCTAACTTCAGGATTTGGTGTTTTACTTTATTTTATATTAAAGATTTTTATTTATTTACTTTTAGAGAGAGAGGGAAAAGAAAGAGAAAGAGAGGGAGAGAAAGACCAATGTGTGAGAGTTACATGAATTGGTTGTTTCTCACATGCCCCCAACTGGGGACCTGGCCCATAACCCAGGCATGTGCCCTGACTGGGAATTGAATCAGTGACATTTCAGTTCATAGGCCAAAACTCAGTCCACTGAGCCACACCAGCCAGGGCTGGTGTTTTATTTTTATTTTTGATGCCTTATAATAGTTTCAAGAAGCTTCCCACCATTTCTACCATTCTTAGTTTTCCAAAAAATTTTATTAGAACAGATATTAAATTAGATGGTAATTTTTCTGTATCTGTTCAAATACACATTTAATATATTTTGACCATCCTAAGTTGTCTTTCACATCTGACTCCGCCTTTTAAAATGTCAGCGTATTTGATTCAGCCTTTTAAAAGTTCAGTTAGTAAGCCTTGGTAGGTTAGTTGGTTAGGGCACCGTTCTGATACTCCAAACTTGCAGGCTTGATCTCCAGTCAGGGCACATACAAGAATCAACCAGTGAATGCATAAAAAAGGTAGAACAGCAAATTAATGTTCCTCTCTCTGTGTGTCTTCTGTCTTCTTCTAAAATCAATAAATACAAAATTTAAAAATAAAGTAAAGAAGGAGCACCTTGACTTAAATATTCAAAAAATTAAAAGTTCAGTTACTACAAATACTTGATCATCCTAGTTGGGCAAAAAGTCACTACAGTGTTATTTGTAGGAAGACACAAGTGGATGGTTTTAGAGATGGGAAATGGAGATGCTTCTTCTGATTTCTAAGACTTTTGGACAATCGGACCAGGAATACCAGTAGTAGTTTTTTTTTTGTTTTTTTTTTTTTGGGGGGGGGCGGTTTGTGTCAACTACACTCAGCCCTAGGATCTCCAAGTCCTTTAAAATTTCTTACTTTCCTAACAAATTTCCAAGGCTAAAAGATAACACCTGCAGGAAACTTTGTCAATAATTATACATATTTATAAGTGATTTATATAAATGACTAGATACATAAATAGACACAGATAGGCATACAGACATGATAGATGGTAAAGAGATAGATAAAAGTTTCAGAAACACATACTTGTACCACTCCTCTCCAAATAATCAATATAATTTTAACAAATAAATAAGTGCATTTTTTGGAATATATCTTAATAACAGAGAGATGCTTTTAGTTTTAGACTGAATATTTAATCTTTTTTTTGTTTTGAGGAAAATTGGGGGGTTGTATCATTATATAGTATCAATTTCTTCCACATTACCACCAACTTGAAGTACTTGCTTCTCTTAACTAACAATAACAAACTATAATCTTTCCACAGAAATTTTACATACATTCATATATGCAAACGCATCTCCATCTGTGTGTGTGTGTGTTAATTTTCCAGCCAGCAAAGCACAGATCAATATGAGAAAATCCTTGATCTCCAATTTTCACTTTTCTGTTCATCTGGCTTCATTAACTTTCTCATCTTGGTTACACTTTCTTATCTTCCAATAAGATATTATTTTTTAAATTATAACATATTAGTACACAGAAGATGAAAATAGATGTTATATAAATTTGTGACTGTGATAAAGGTTTATGGAAAAGAAACTTTAACAGCAATATGCTCTTGAAAAGAAAGTCTATGAGATTATAATTTTAGAAAATACTACTTTATGCTACCTTTTCTTTTAAACTGTTTTTTTTAATCCACTTTCAGTCAACCCTGCCAGTATCCACCCAGAAGCTTTTGTCTTTGAGACTCTGAGTACCTTAGCCCAGGTTCCAGATGCCAGCAATTCCTTGTCTTTGTTCAAGGGCTTTCTCTGGTTTCTAAGGTCCATGTTGAAGCCTGAAGTAGCAAGGAACCCCCGCAAAAATTTTTTTTAAAAGACTAGTGGTAATTGAAATATGTATTTGTTTTTTATCATCTACACTTTTTTCAGGTTACTGTTTTTATTGTATTTTTTCATTATTATTTAGTCCCATATACTCCCGCCTTGCTGCTATCTTCCCCGCTGTTGTTCATGTCTGTGAATACTATTTTGTTTGCTCAATTGCTCCCCTCTAACCTCTCCTAACACCTTAGCTGTCATCCTGCTCTCTCTCTCTATGAGTTTGTCTTTTGCTTGTTAGTTCAGTTTGTTCACTAGATTCCACATATGAGTGAAATCATATGGTATTTGTCTTTCTCTGACTACCTTATTTTACTTAGCATAATGCTCTCCATGTCCATTCATACTATCTTGAAGGGTAAAATTTTCTTATTTTATTATGGCTGAGTAGTATTCCATTGTGTAAATGACCAATAATTGTTTTATCCTCTCATCTACTGTTGGGCACTTAAGCTGCTTGTATATCTTGGCAATTGTAAATGACACTGCAATCTTTAGCTCCTTTACCCCCCAATGGAAAACCTTTAAGATGCAGGTTTACTCCACCATCTAAGCATTCTCCATTAGGATAAATTTCCTGTTACGTTCAATCACAAAGTGCCTGAGACCAATTTTTTACACTGCCTTTTCTCTACCATCTTATTTTTTCACTTCCCTACTATATGTGTCTTGGAATCACTTTCAAAATAAATTATTTGCACTGGAATGAATACCTGTCTCAGATTCTGCTTTAGGGTTTATCTAAGAAAGTTGATGCCATAAAAAGCTACAGGAAGTCAATCCTCAGTATGAGATTCAAAAATTAGGCCGCTTATCCAGGGATGTCAACAACAACCCCTTTTACTGGTTTTAAGAGAAAGTTGTTATCTCACCAGCATACTTAACCAACAGAGCTAATAAAAACACCAGAATGGAAAAGGAGAAGGGCTTGACTAGGCTATGTCGTATCTTTAGCTTTGAAGACCCATGGCACAATGGCATTTTTAAGGACTATAAAGTACTTCAGTGTCAGTTAAGTGCAATGAAGGCACTAAAGGAATAGATTACAGACTCAATCTACCTATCACCTTAGGGCACCAGGTAAAAATCAGAATTTCCTGGCAACATTTAATGTGACCTTTATATCTTGTCATTAAAGGGCAGATTGTGACAGAGAAAGAGTCCCAGGGCTTTTCTCTGAGAGTAGAGTAACAGAGTTAAAACGAGGAGACTGAATTGAGAAGGCTAACAATCCTTCTACATGTAACAATGCCTTCTAGGCATGTAACAATCCTTCTACATTCTGAGAAGGACTCTAGGACATTGAGGAGAGGCATTAAGGCAATTGTTCCTGAAGACCTTGAACCGCCCAGATTCCCGTGAGCTTTCTGATTGAGAAGTGGCCCACCACCATATGTTAAAGAATAGAAACTTCCTTTGCATGGAAAACTTGTAAATGCCCCAGGAGATGGTATTTTACATTCTCAACATCTACTTATATGTTCCCTTATTGCTTCTACACCAATAACTAGTGTGAAGTAACAGCAAGCCCAAGAGGGAAGTAATATCACAGTTTCAGGCAAAAAGATATTTTTACCCAAAAGAATGTCAGACCTAACAAATCGCACATGTTGTTAGTGGATTTTTAGGGTGAACAGGGAAAGAATGTCATGCTGAGAAGAGAGCTTGCACTTGTCAGTTTTCTCTTACAGCTTATCTTTAATAACCTGACAAGAATGCCTGAAACTGATCATAATATGCTATAGAAATTGTTTCTTAAAGCTTGAAAGAGAGAGATGATCAAATTGTCTTGAAAGATGATGGGAGTAATAAAAAATTCAAGAAGCAGTGTCTTAGTTATTTTGACCTGCTATGACAAAATATAAACTGGATTGTTTATAAATCAGAGATTTATTTTTTGAAGTTCTTGAAGATTGAAGTCTGGGATCAAGGTGACATCATAGCCAAACTCTGGTGAGAACCCTCATCTAGTTTGAAGACAGCTGACTTACAGTGTCCTTACACAGCTAAAAACAAAGAAATAAAGTTAATTTTCTCATATCTCTTACAAAAACGCTAACTCCATTCCAGAGGGCTTCACCCTCATGAGCTTATCTAACTCTAATCACTTCCCAAGGGCCCCACCTCTTAATACTTTTACATTAGGGGTTAGTATTTTAACATAAATGTTTATAGTAGGTAGGCATTATAGAATGGCTTAATTAAGTAAAATATGGAACCCACTAGATAGAAAGGTCTATAAAACAATCCCTTTACTGAAACAATAAGGAATAGGGAGTGAGGAGGACACTGGCACCATTTGGAAGCTCAGTGGTGTTTCTTTTTTATTTTCTAGGCTAAAAAATAAAAGATGCCATTGTGAAACTGATTTTTCCAGCATTGGATATGATGTTAAATCCAGTGGATGCACATAGCTATCAAAGACAAAGTTGGCATAATGCTCAAATGAGCAACAGGCCAGAATGGCAAAGGGACCCCTGGCACAATGTGATCTGTTGTATTGCCTAAAGGATCATGGATGGGGAAACTAGAAGTAAGGTAAATAGACAGACAGAATGTTGCTTGATTTATGTAACCCCTTGTCCCACCCCCCCAAAAGCAGGTGAGCTGATGACCATCACCCACCTCTATGTAAATCTTTCTAATTCTTCAACCAGCTTCTAGGCATGTAATAATTCTCAGACTGGAGGCCCATAAGTAGAAGGAGGAAGCAGTTCTTTTAAGCCTTGCAACAGCACAAAAGTATGCACAAGAGTAATTACTCCATTTCTTTCTTCAGCTCTTTATCAGAGAAACTACACTATAGAGAGAGAACTCTCTAGATTATTGAATATGATTCTGAGGTAACATTGACAGTTCTGTTGTGGGCCTGGTTAGAGTGATGAATATGAAAGTCAGATAATAAATGGAGTTGTAGCCACATCTATATCGGGTTGTCCACCAAGTCTCGAGAACCCATCCCATAAGATGTAATCTTGAGACCTAATTGATTATTAAAATGAATATACTTATTATCTGAGAAAGTCATCACTCATAATAGGTTCTCTACCTGTGGAATGGGAGTATTATGACAGGAAACGCTAAATTGAAGCCCCTGAGGCTGGACTCCTCCCCAGTTCCACCCTTGACCAAGATAGTAACTCAAAATCAATACTGAAGCCTGGATTCAAAAAGAGAGAAAAAATTGCCCCTCAAAGATTTACAAGGCTCAGAGGTGGTGGTCCCCATCACATCCTTGTTTAATATACTGGTCTGGCCCTCATGCCACGGATGGATGATACCAGTGAGCAATTGTAAACTGAGCAAAGTGGTAGCCCAGATAGCAAATATCAGTGGGATTTGTTTTCTTTACCTGCCTGGATTAAAACACCCTCAGGCATTAGTATGTACCTATTAATCTTGTAAATGTGTTCTTTCTTTTTTTATATGCAAGGAAATTTTCAAGTGTTTTATTTATTTTTAACTAAATTATTCAGGTGACATTGGTTAATAAAATTACATAGGTTTAAGGTGTACAATACTGTAATACATAAAATCTCTATATCGTACTGTGTGTTCACTGCCTTGATCATGTCACTTTCCATCATCATTTGTTTCCCTTTTACCCTTTTTTAAGATTTTATTTATTTATCTTTAGAGGGGAAGGGATGAAAGAAGGAGAGAAATATCAGTGTATGGTTGCCTCTCATGAGTCTCCTGCTGGGAACTGGCCTGCAACCCAAGCATGTGCCCTGACTGGGAATAGAACTACGATCCTGTGGTTCGCAGGCCCTCGCTCAATCCACTGAGCTACACCAGCCAGGGCGTTTCCCTTTTACCCTTAACTGATTCTCCCAACCCATTTCCCTTTGGTAATCACCATGCTGTTGCTTGTCTATGAGTTTTTTTATATTCCTTCACTTTATTTACCTATCTCCTCCACCCCTACTTTTGACAAAGACACTATAGCTATTTTGTTGGTTAGTTTATTTTATACATTAGATTCCAAATATAAGTGAAAGCATATGGTACTTATCTTTTTTCTGAGTGGCTGAATTCATTTAGCATAATGTTCTCCAGGTCCAACCGTGCTATGGCAAAAGGTAAGATTTCTTCTTTTTTTTTAGGTATTTAAAAAAATTAATGGTGTTCAATCAAGTACAGTTGTCTCCATTTTCCCTGTGTCACTCCTGCCCACCGTATCCATCCTCGCCTCCCAACCACAAATCCTTTGGCTTGGTTCATGTGTCCTTTATACATGTTCCTTGATAACCCTTCCCCTATTTTCCCCTATTATCCATTTCCATCTTCCCCTCTCACAACTGTCAGTTTGTTTTTTATTTCAGTGTCTCTAGTTATATTTTGTTGTTTGTCTCATTTATAGGTGAGATCATATGGTATTTGTCTTTCATCACCTGGCTTATTTCACTTAGCATAATGCTCTCCAGATCCACCCATGCTGTCATGAAGGGTAGAAGCTCATTCTTTCGTTCCATTACCTAGTATTCCACTGTGTAAGTATACCATTGTTTTTCTAATCCACTCATTTACTCATAGGCACTTAGGTTGCTTCCAGCACTTGGCTATTGTAAATTGTGCTGCTATGAACACCGGGNTACTTTGTTGTTTGTCTCATTTATAGGTGGGATCATATGGTATTTGTCTTTCATCACCTGGCTTATTTCACTTAGCATAATGCTCTCCAGATCCACCCATGCTGTCATGAAGGGTAGAAGCTCATTCTTTCTTTCCATTACCTAGTATTCCACTGTGTAAGTATACCATTGTTTTTCTAATCCACTCATTTACTCATAGGCACTTAGGTTGCTTCCAGCACTTGGCTATTGTAAATTGTGCTGCTATGAACACCGGGATGCACAGATTCTTTTGAATTGGTATAACAGGATTCTTAGGGTTCCAGCAGTGAAATTGTTGGATCAAAAAGCAGTTCCATTTTTAGTTTCCTGAGGAAATTCCATACTGTTTTCCACAGTGGCTGCACCAGTCTGCATTCCCACCAACAGTGAACTAAGGTATCCTTTCCTCTACAAACTCATCAGCACATGTTGCTTATTGATTTGGTTATGATGGCCATTCTGACTGGTATGAAGTGGTATCTCACCATGGTTTTGATTTGCATCTTTTTGATGGCTATGTTACCGAACAAGGGTCCAGGGGGGGGCAATACTTGGCCCACCCAGGGATGCCAAAAATTTCTTCAGAAAGCAGAGGCCCCTCCCAAGGATGGTATACTAATATCTATTGGGCTCTTCTGTCCGCCGCCAATTGGAAAGATGTCTCTCAATGCCAGAGATTTGTGAAAAAGAAACAAAATGTTTATTTAATGCTATTCAGGTCTAATGCCTTCATTAAAATATTAAATTTTTTAAGTGTATACACCTACACACACACACGCACACACACACACACACATACACACACAGGGCTCCCTTCTTCCACTGTCCCAACTCCGGGTACCATAAATCAGGAAAAGAGCACATGTCTGTTTTTCAGGTCTCTGGCACGTGAGCTATGTCGCCTGTCCAGGCAAGATCTCCAATTAATCTAAAGTCATGTGGCACCTTTCACTGGCAAGAGTTCTTTGTACCAAGTTCCAGTCAAAGTCTCTCCTGCTTTCCAGGCCACTCAGCCAAAGGGAGCACGCCAAAGCCGCGTGGGCCTCTTCTACCAAAGCCGCACTCCACCAAAAGCGTGCGTCTTTCTTCTTCACCTGGCTGCAGGGATCTCCATTCTCGCAAAGCTGCGTGGTTTTCCCTTTCACCTGGGCAAGAGGGGGCCCTCACTCTGCTAAAGCCACATGCCTCTCTTGCAGGCACTCTCTCTGAGCATCAGCCCCCAGTTACATCCTGGGTAGCAGCCACTCACTTCTCCCTTGCCCAAAACTTGGCCACATCTATGAAACCAGTTAAAGGTTATAGATATGTTAAATGACCATTCCAGAGGTTAGCTGCAAAACTGTTTTTATGCAAAACAGCTCTTAATGGCCCTGCTCCATTCGTCCCTTCCCCCAACTGTCACCTGGGTGGGGTGAGGACATCTTAATAATATTTCCTCCAATATTCCTATACACTTTGAGTTCTGGACACCATTCCAAATCTTTTCTGGGCCCCGCCCTTGGCTGCACCCTGTATCAGCTAGTGATGCTGAGCATCTTTTCATATGTCTCTGGACCCTCTGTATGTCCTCCTTGGAGAAGTGTTTCTTCAACTCCTTTGCCCATTTTTTAATTGGGTTGTTGGTCTTTGTAGAGTTGAGTCATATGAGTTCTTTATATATTTTGGAGATCAAACCCTTGTCTGAGTTATCATTTGCAAATATATTTTTCTATATGCTGTTCCCTTTTCATTTTGCTGATGTTTTCTTTAACCATGTAAAAGCTTTTTATTTTTATTAAGTTCCATTGATTTATTCTTTCCTTTATGTCCTTTGCTCCAGGGAATATGTTGGTGAAAATATTCCTGGGTGGAATATGTGCAATTATCCTTCTTATGCTGTCCTCAAAGACTCTTATGGTGTCATGACTTACACTTGAATCTTTTATTCAACTTGAGTTTATTTTTGTGTATTGTATAAGTTGGTGCTCAAATTTCATTTTTTTGCATGTAGCTGTCTAACTTTCCCAACACCATTACTTGAAGAGGCTATTTTTACTCCATGTTATTTTTCTGCCTGCTTTGTTGAATATTAATTGACCATAAGGACATGGGTTTATTTCTGCACGCTCTATTCTGTTCCATTAACCTATGGGTCTGTTCTTATGCCAGTACCATACAGTTTTGATTGCAGAGGCTGTGTAATATCATTTGATATCAAGTATGTGATCCCTACTACTTTGTTTTTCTTTCTTAAAACTGCTGTAGCCATTTAAGGATCATTTATGGCTCCATATATTTTTTTTAAATGTTTGCTCTATATCTGTGAAATATGTCACTGGTATTTTAATAGGGATTGCATTGAATCTGTAAATCGCTTTGGGTAGTATGGACATTCTGATGATGTTAATTCTCCCAATGCATGAACACGGTATATGTTTCCATTTGTTTATGTCTTCTTTGATTTCTTTCTTCAGTGTTGTGTAGTTTTTTGAGTACAGGTCTTTTACCTCCTTGGTTAGGTTTATTCAGAGATAATTAATTTTTCTTGTTGCTATAGCAAATGGGAACTTTTTTCCTGTTTCCTAATTTTGATATTATGTTGTTGGTATATAAAAAATGCCTCCAATTTCTGAATATTGACTTTTTATCTTGACGTTTTGCCAAATTCACTTATTAGGTCAAGTAGTTTTTTTTTTTTTTAAGATTTTATTTATTTATTTATCTTTAGAGGGGAAGGAGAGAGGGAGAGAAACATCAATGTATGGTTGCCTTTTTGTGCATCCCCTGCTGGGAGTTGGCCTGCAGGGAACTGGACTACAACCCAGGCATGTGCCCTGACTGGGAATCGAACCGCGATCCTCTGGTTCGCAGGCCCGTGCTCAATCCACTGAGCTACACCAGCCAGGGCTTAGGTCAAGTAGTTTTTAATGGAGTCTATAAAGTATTCTATGTAGGGTTATCATGTTATCTGCAAACAATAACAGTTCTGCTTCCTTCTTTCCAATTTGGATGCCTTTTATTTATTTTTCTTGTCTGATCACTGTGGCTAGGACTTCCTATACTGTATTGAATAGAAATGGTGAAAGCAGATATTCTTGTCTTGTTCCTGATCCTAGTGAGAACATTTCACCTTTTGCCTGTTGAGTATGATGTTGACTGTAGATTTCTCATCTATGGACTTTATTATGTTCAGGTGTGCTCCCTCTACTCTCACTTTGCTGAGTGTTTTTGTCATAAATGAGTGCTGTACCTTATCAAATGCTTTTTTCCATATGTATTGATATGCTCATTTGATTTTTGTTTTTCCTTTTGTTCATGTGATGTGTTACATTTATTGATTTGTGAATATTGTACCATCCTTGCATCCCTAGGATGAATCCCACTTGATAATGGAGTATGATCTTTTTAAAGTATTGTTGGATCCAGTTTGCCAACATTTTGTTGAGGATTTTAGTATCTCTGTTCATCAGCAATACTGGCATGTAGTTTTCTTTCTTTGTTGTATTTTTATGTGGTCTGGGAATTAAAATGATGCTGGCCTCATACAGAGAGTCTGGGAGTCTTCCTTCTTCTTGTATTTTTTTGTAATAGTCTTAGAATGATATGGGTTAGGTCTTCCTTAAAAGTTTTGTAAAACTGTCCTGTGAAACTGCCTGGACCAGGGCCTTTGTGTGCTGGGAGGTTTTTGATTATTGCTGTGATTTCACCAGCTGTTATCAGTCTGTTCAGGCTTTCTGCTTCTTTTTTATTCAGTTTTGGATGATTATATTTTTCTAGAAATTTGTCCATTTCCCTAGGTTTTTAAATTTCTTGGCATATAGTTGTTTATAATAATTTCTTACAATTATTTGTATCTCTGTGGTATTATTTATAATCTGCTCTCTCTCATTTCTGATTATGTTTATTTGCATCCTCCCTCTTTTTTTTTTCTTAATGAGTCTGGTTAAAGGCTTATCAATTTTATTTATCTTTTCAAAGAACCAGCTCCTGGACTTATTGATCCTTTGTATTGCTCTTTTAATCTCTATGTCATTTAATTCTGCTCTCATCTTGGTCATTTGTTTCCTTCTACTGGCTCTGGGCTTTGTATGCTGTTGTTTCTACAGTTCTTGTAGATGTAGGGCTAGGTTTGTTATTTGAATGTTTCTGTCTTTTTTAGGCAGGCCTGTATTGCTATGAACTCCTTTTCAGGACTGACTTCACTGTGTCCCACAAATTTTTAACTGTTGTGAGTTTATCTTCATTTGTGTCCAGAAAGTTTTTGATTTCTTCCTTGATCTCATTCTTGACCCATTTTTTGTTTAATAGCATACTATTCAGTCTCCACAAATTGAGTGTTTTTGAGTTTTTTCCTTGAGGTTGGTTTCTAGTTTCAGTTCCCTGTGGTCAGAGAAAATGCTTGATATGATTTCTATTTTCTTGGATTTGTTGAGGCTTGTTTTGTGTCCTATCATGTGGTCTATTTTTGAAAATGTTCCATGTACATTTGAAAAGAATGTGTATTTTGCTTCTTTGGGATGAAAGGTTCTATATATCTCAGTTAAGTGCATTTGATCTAAGGCACTGTTCAATACCACAGTATCTTTGTTGATATTTTGTTTGGAAGGCCTGTCCATTTTTTTTTACAGTGGGGTGTTAAAATTCCCTGGTATCATTGTGTTGCTGTCTATATCTTTCTTGAAGTCCTTCAAGATTTTTCTTGTATATTTGGGTGCTCCTATGTTGGGTGCATATGTTTATAACATTTATGTCTTCTTGATGGATTCTTCCCTTGAGTATAATTAAGTGTCCTTCTGGGTCTCGTTTTACAATCTTTATTTTGAAGTCTATTTTTGTCTGATGTAAGTATTGCTACCCCAGCTTTTTTTCCTGTCCATTTGATTGGAATGTTTTTCTCCAACCTTAGTTCTCCTATAGGCAGCATGCGTGGGGTCATGTTTTCTTATCCAATCAGCTACCCTCTGCCATTTCATTGGAGCATTTATTTCATTTACACTTAAGGCCATTATTGATATGCACTTACTCATTTTTCCCCTTTTTACCTATGTTATTCTCTATCTTACTCTTCCCCCACCCTTCTTAAAGCAGTCTCTTTAGCATCTCTTGGAGTGCATACTTTCAGTCTACTTTTGTTTGGAAAAGTCCTGATTTTGCCTACCATTTTAAATGAGAGCCTTGCTGGGTAGAGTAGTCTTGGTTGCAGGCCTTTGCTTTCATTTGCTTGGAATATTTCTTGCCATTGTCTTCTGACCTGTAGTGTTTCTATTGAGAAATCAGCTGCTATCTTTATCAGAGTTCCTTTGTATGTTACTTCTTTTCTCCCTTGCTGCTTTTAAGATTCTCTATTTGTCTTTAAAACTGACATTTTAATTATGATGTGTCTTGGAGTGGGCCTCTTTGGGTTCCTCTTGATTGTGACCCTATGTGCGTCCTGAATTTGTATGACTTTTTCCCTATTCAGGTTCAGGAGGTTTTCTGCCATTATTTTTCCAAACAAGTTTCTATTCCTTGTTCCTTTTTGTCTGCTTCTGGTATTTTTATGGTTTGAATGTTGTTGGGTTTCATGTTGTCTTTCAGTTTCCTTAATCTATCTTTATATTCTTTAAGTCTTTTTTGTGTGTGTGCAGCTACTCTATCTGGGTATTACTTTCTACGTTGTCCTAAGCTCACTAATTCAGTCCTCTGCTTCATCCAGACTGCTTCTAATTTCTTCTACTGTATTTTTTTATTTCAGAAATTGGAATTTTTCATTTCTTTCTGGTTCTTGTTTATATTTTTTCTATTTTCTTTTTCATACTGTTGCAGTTCCCACTCAATTCCTTGTAGTTGTCTATGAATTCATTGAGCATCCTTATAACTCTTCTTTTTCTGATAGTTCTATAAAATAGAGCTATCTTATAGTTCTATTCGAATTCTATATCTAATAGAATTATATTTCTGATAGTTTGTCTGCTTCCATATCATTTAGCTCTTTCACTTGAGAGTCTTCCATTCCTTTTGATTGCAAGTTCTTTCTTTATCTCCCCATTTTAAGGACTCTTTTGTTTGTTTCTGTAATTCCTGATGCTTTGCTTTGCTAGCTGTCTTTTAAGGGTGAACTTCTGTGGTAATATTTCTGTGGAACTCAGTAGTGCAGTATCTTTGATCTCCTTTTCTGGATGGTCTAGGGTTGCCCTTTCTTCCATTTTTGTGGGCTCTCTTTCTCTACTTGGACTTTATCCGTTGGTGGCTCCTTTATTGGTGGGTTCTCCCCTCCAGCAGGTTTACTGGTACTCACAACTCCCACCTTATCTTGTGTGTGATCAAGGGCAGGGTGAAGGTGAAATGGAGTAAGACAAAAGGATAGCATTCCATGGAATTTAAAGTACAAACAAGTAGAGAACAGATAGATCCTTTGGAGATGTACAGCAATAACCATGATATTTCACCAACTGGCCACTTTTTATTAAAAGCGAAAAAGAGATAAGACTCTTATTAGAAGGAAAAAAGAATGCAAGCTGACTGGAAAACAGAGCATTTATGTAAGGTTAGATGGTGAGATATAGAGTAAGAAATAGAAACTTGGTGTAGTGTGATATATGATATATATCACATATGATATATGATAAGAAATATATAATCTGCTGAAAAGAATAAAACTGAAGACTAAGAATAGTGTTACTAGAATGTGAATGACGCGAAAGAAGAAAAATTAAAATGCAATGTGAAAGGGAGAGTAAGAAAAACAATCAAAGAAAGAAATCACACAAACGAAACAAAAAACTAAACAGAAACAAGAGAAATAGTAAAATAAATAAATAAATAAAAATAAAAAATGTAAGTTCTGAAAGACAGCCAAGTAAAATTTGTCTCAGCTGTTACTTTTTGCCTTCTGACTTCTTTCTGGATCTGTCTTTGGTTTTCTCACAGCTCCAGGTGTTACTGAAAAAAAAAAAAAAAGCCTCCTGCTGATTTAAACCTGCCAAACAGGTTGTGCTGGTCTTCCTGGATTCCGCCAAGCAGAGGGAGGTGGAGCTCTGATTTTTTTCCTTTCCTGTGGTTCTAAACTGATCTGGGCTATGAAATTCACAGGTGCCTAGTTTCCAGGCCAGGCTCTTAGAGTGCTGGGCAGTCCACACTCTCCATTCTCTGGATCTGTGCCAGGCTGGCGCCTATAGTCTACCTCCTTGTGCAACCCTTTGATTAGTCTTGAGGTGCACTGAGTGGGATCAAATTGCACTCCTCCTCCTCCCTCTTTGTTGGCCTCAGCCTGTTTGCATGCTCAGGAAGTCCCTTCAGGGCAGTTAAGTCCCTCTATTGAATTAAGACTCTCTGGGCACTGTTATCTTTATGAGCCCCTACTGTCCCCCTTTGACCATTCTGTGAAGCACCTTGAGTGGGAGCAAATTGGGAGCCCCACGCCTCCCTCTTCACTGGTCAGGCCACTGCACACAAGATGGCCTTGCACAGCAGCTGCGAGACTTTTTGAGTGATTTCCCCTTGGTGGTGGACAGCCATTTCTTACAAACACCCAGCTTTCTACACAGAACAACTCTCTGACCATTCCCAAGACTATTAGGGTCACAGCTAGTCTCTTCTCCCATCTCCAGATGTCACCCAGCTTCCCAATTTCTCTGGTACTATCTCAGCCAGCCACCAGAGTCCCAGCCAGGGTATGCTGCCAGCTGTTTGCCTCTTACTGCATGTCTATCCCCTCAGCGCTTTAAGCATCCAGGTCTCTCCCAGATCAGGTCTGTGACTTTGCTCCTCTCTTTGTGGAGGGAGCTACTCTAAGTCATAATCGCTGACCCAGCTCTCCTCCAATGCTCCTGTGGCAGCCATACTCTCCAGCGCAGGGCCTGGGGACCTTTCTGTCAGCCTACAAAATCTCATTACCATCCATTTCTAAACGTCCTCTGCAATGTTTGGATTACAAACATCATATCAGTTGGGATTCTGTTGGCTGTTCACTCTGTTCTTTGGAAGATTGGTTAGGTGTCCCAGTTAGGTGCATGAGCAAGTGGGTTCAGCTACCTTGCCACCATCTTTCATCCTGATATTTCCTTCTTTTTAATGGTTGTATAGTATTCCACTGTGTAAATATACCACTTCTTTTTTATCCACTCATTTACTGATGAGCATTTAGGCTAATTCCAAATCTTGACACTTGTAAATAACACTACAATGAACACATGGCTGCATATATCCTTTCAAATTATTATTTTTGGGTTTCTTCAGATAAATTCTCAGAAGTGGAATTGTTGCATTATAAGGCAATAGTATTTTTAATTTTTGAGGTAATTCCATACTGCTTTCTACAGCGGATGCAACATTTTGTAGGATAGACCATATGTTAGAACAAAAAATATGTTTCAATAAATTAAAGAAGATTGAAATCCTATCAAACATCTTTTCTGACCATAATGGTAAGAAACTAAAAATCAATCACAAGAAAAACATGCAAAATCATGGAGGCTAAATAAATATACTAGTAAACAATGAATGGGTCAACAATGAAATTAAGGAAAACCAAAAGATTTCTTGAAACAAATGAAAATGAGAACATGGCAACCCAAAATACACGGGACACAGTAAAAGCAGTCTTAAGAAGGAAGTTCATAGCCTGCCTCAAGAAAAAAGAAAAATCTCAAATAAAAAAATATAACTTTACACTTAAGGGAACTTCAAAAAGAATAAAGCTCAAAGTGAGTAGAAGAAAGGAAATAATAATGATTAGAGCAAAAATAAACAAATTAGACTCTTAAAACCAATACAAAAAAAATCAAAGAAACCAACAGTTGGAAATGTATCTTTCTAATCTCTATAAGGAGGGAGAATAAGGAGCAGTTTCTATTCACCTGGAACAGAAAACACTGTACGTTCATGTTCTCCATTTCACAGGAACGACCACGAGAGACCAGGACCAATTGACATACTGGATGCAGATGGGGCTTCTAACGGGGGCAGCAGGGGACAGAATGATGAATATCAACTGTCAGCAACTATAACAGAGACTGTAGCTTGTGTCACTAATCTTCCTCTTATAAAGATTTTTTTGTTTTATCTTTTTGTTGTTGTCGTTGTTCAAGTTTAACTTACAACAATTTAAGGAATAGGTGACAATTTGGAGAAAATGCAACATGGGGAATGCATGTTTGGAATAGAGCAGGTAGGTAGCAGAGAGGAAAATAACTATAAAATACATGTTCTACTCTCTATTATACAGACTTCTAAATTTCTTAACAGGATTAAAGGTTCTTGTCACCCCTGGGATAAAATGGTTTGCTTAAAACAAACCAATTTTTGGCTTCTTTACTTTCCCAACTTCACAACTGATGTTTCCTGGGATACCTCTGAGTGCAACTTTTTTTAAATTGTAATTTTCCTGTTATCGTTTTGCCCTCTTGTACCCTTCTCCCACCTGCAATCACCATACTGTTGTCCATGCCCATGAGTCCTTTTTCCTTTTCTTTTTAAAATCCTTGTTTTGAGGTCTGCTTCTGATAAAACCCCAAATGAGAAATCAACAATTAGTAAAGAAGAATAAGAAACTGAAAAGGGAAAATGTGCCTTGTGAGTCTTGAAACATCATGTTCAGGGAAAAATATTAACAATGTGTTCTGATGGCTGCTTTCAACCTTGGTGAAGCAATTATTATTCTCTATTATGGTTGCCTGTTTTCTAGCTTGAATTTATGATTAGATCAAGACCTTTGAATACTTACCCTCCTTTCTATAAATATTGGTTAACTTATTATATAATCAAAAGTCTTTTAAAATACTTTCAAAAGCTATAAAGCTTCAGAAAATATGGAGAATAAAAGAAAATGGGAGAAAGTATAGAAACATGACCTCCTCTTGTTTCTATAAATCAATGGTGGAGTCATATCTATACGACTCCTAGTTTTTGAGAAATTATATTTATATTATTGTCAAATACCCCTCTTTTATTACTCATATGCTTGGATTTCCTAGTTTTGCTACTGAAGTTTTTACATGGATTTATTTCATTTTCTTCCAGGACCTTAAAACGTTAATAAAGCAAAGTTAAATAATAAAGAATAAAAACATGAAATGACTATGGTTATAACATAATTCTGGAAAATATTGTAATCATTCCTATAAATTTGGAAGCAAGTTACTGTCCAAGACTAGTGATTTTTTTGCTCTGTAATCACATTCTGATCTTCATTTTAGTCACCTTCATCCTCCTACAGTTACCAAGAAAACTAAATGAGATCACTGGGTGCCGTTCTATAGACCAAAGTCAAATTCAACTTATTTTCTGCTTCCCTTTAATTATGCTAAATATTTGTGATAAGTTCACAGCATCTTATTTTGAAGACTCAGTTATAGCTCCCAATTTCTAAGGGAGAATTGATTTAAACCACCACAATAAAAGCAATAGTAGAATCTTGATTTAAGTATGAATTGACTTTGTGGGGAGTTATTTAAGTTGTGATCTATGATATCTATAGGAAAATTCTTTGCTAAGTTAACATGTGAAAATAAACTCACTCTCCTATTTACATAATAAAACAGTATCTTTTTTTTTAGAGTTTTATCACTCATCCCATGTAATCTTAAAGCCATTATTACCCTTTACATCTCATATGCTAGCCCTATGCTTTGGCATAAAGCCATAAAGTGTGAAAAAGTAATACATTTGATGGTCAGTATCCTGATGGCAATGTTTGATTCTGTGTAACCATAGAGAACCGAACACTGGAGAAAAACATATTTTACTGCTGTTATTTCAATTAAATAAGCACAATTTTAACATTCATCCATTAAAAAAAACATTTTGGTTCTTGGAAACTGAATATTAGAAATATGACAAACATATTGGACCAAGTTCAGAACTGAACATCAGGAGTAATTAAGGGAATGGAGAGACTGATTTATGAGAAAAGATTAAAAGACCTCAATCTGTTTAGCTTGGCTAACAGACAACTAAGTAGGGGATATGGTAATTGTTTACAAGTACTTACAGCATGTAAATATCAAGGCTAGAGCAGAAATATGCAGACTGAAATCAGAAAGCCTGAATCAATCCAAGTTAATAAAGTGAAAATTTAGATTGACTGCTGTCCAAAATTTGGTTATAGTTAAGGCCTTTTAGCAGGAATTATCTCTAAGGGAAAATATAAAAACAGATTCTTTGGGATACTTAAATATGAGATAACCTATGTAAATATGTGACTGCTGCACATTTATCATTAGCAATATTTAAGAAGTATTGAGGTAACATCACAGTGTGCATGAGCTGGCTTTTTAAGCTCTTTACATACTTTAGAAAGGTATTTTCTAAAGATAAAATTCTAATGAATATAAATAAACTTAATACATTTACAGAAACATTATTATTAAAAAAAACACTTTCTACTTTTGTTTTCAAAAACTTTTTTTAACCCAAATAAATTGTGATTTAGTATGGCAATGTTAAATAGCAAATAACTTCTCATGAATTTATTAAATATAATCATGTATATTACCTTTACTCACATATACATGTACTTCATAAACACATCTATATAAAATTATTAGTGTTATTAATGTATCACTTAGTAGAAATTTTTATTAAATATTTAGAGAACATTTATTGTTGTTCAGTTACAGTTGTCCCTATTTTTCCCCAATTACTCCCCCTTGCACTGCCCACACCTCACCTCCCACATTCAGTTCTCCCCACCCCATTGTCTTTGTCCTTGGGTCCTTTATACGTGCTCCTTGAGTGGACCCTAAAATTTAGTAGAATTAAGAAAGCTACAGTAACTCATCATATACATTTAAAGGTAGATTTATAGAAAAAAATCAGTTAAGAGCATTGTGCTATTGAAATAGCTCATAAACTGGCCTTGTACTGTGTGGCTCTGCCTTGACAGGAAGAGTTTGTCTGCAAACTCTTGTGGGAGGTGGAGTTTGTCTGCAAACTCATGTGGGAGGTGAAGTGACTGATGACCCCTGAAATGCAGCCATTAGGTTTGCAGCCTTCCCAGCCTCTCAGCTGGTGCTGAGGACCCACTCAGTCTGCACCTATCTTAGTCAAGGCACAACTGCCACTCTGCAAGGAAATGTTCACTTGGGAGAAGAAGCTTCTGTGGTCCTTCGCCCTCCCCTCCAAGAAACCAAGATCCCTAAGTCTGGAACTTGCTCCCTCTTTTTTTGGTGCTCAGTCTCTACACCAATCCCCCTCCTCACAAGGCAGCCAGTGGGTATTTGGGCAAAGGTCCAACTAACAGTCAAAAATGCTCATGAATACGTATTTTGTGATTATGTGATATCAATAGAAAAATTATCATACTAATTGTTAAAAATAATAATAAATATTAGTCATATAACATTATTCAAGATTTTTATGCTTACACATATACCCATCATATATATCATACCTATTGTCTCTTTCTCCCCCCCACCTTATTCCAGAGAGAATACATAATTTTGTACTTCTTTATATTTCTCTATCAAACAAGGATAATGACCCAAATATTTTTATTTCTTATGGTCTATTCTTTTAACTTTTATAGAAAATAAATAAATCTGAGACCATCTTTTTCACTGCTCATAATTTCATTACTATATAGAAAAATTACAATGAAATATGTGTACAATATTAGGAAAATAGCTGAAAATAACTAATATTTATTAGTTGCTCAGGAAAATTAAAGGGATTGAGGTAAGCACACACAAATACACAAAATAGTTTGAATCCTTGCCACAACCATGCAATATGGGGCTCAGCCACTTATCACCCTTAATCCACAAGACCCAAACATTTGTGTTGAAGGAACAGGTTTTATTAACAGGGTTCCAATTTTGAGGGATCTGAGAGCACTTCTTTTCTGAGCTCTTCCCTTCCCTAAGACCCAGAACCCTCCTGTTCCCCAAAAGACTACAGGACAAAACCATGGACAGAAGTTTTCTAATTCCATATCTGTTTTTAAGTCTGTCCTGGAAATAGATCTCCATCCTCTCTGGAATGTGCACTCCTGGGTTTCAGACTTGTCATCTTTTTACAACACATATTTCTTTCAATACTTAAGGTGCACTACTCTCAATCTCCATGAAGCAGTCCAGGATCCATGTGCCATGATACACTGGATCATAGTGTGCCAGGGGCTGCAGCCCACTGAAGAATGCATCTCAGCATGGGACTTGGTTTCCAGGAGTGGGCTTCCAACCACATGGGTCCTAAGGCCCCGGTGGGCCCAGCATCTGCTTAGTTCCACAAGTGCTCCCTCCATTCAGGGAGCAGGGACCAGAGACCCAGAGAGTCCAAGTGCCAAAGCAAGAGAGCCCCAGACACAGAGAGTGGCTATTGATGTCTTTGCTTTCAAAAGGGCCATCTCCATATCCCATGCATGCAGGAAGCCAGTGGGAGTGTCCATCTTTCCAACTAATGGCCATGCTTGTCTTAGCCCCTCTTTATGAGAATGAGCATGGACAAAGTATGCCATCACCCTCTCAGGGTATCCAGGCCCCACAGCTCAAACAGACATCATGTAGCCTGTATCACAGGCTAGTAACATAAAGGCATGTGCTGTTAAGCTCCAGCTCTGGTTTTAATAATGGGAGTTCTCTCCCCCCTCTCTTGCCAACTACATTGTGTTTATTGTAGCATACTGTGTCAGGCAACACCCCTTTTTCAGACAGCACATCACTTTGCAGCATTGGTGCATAGACTGGTTCTTTCTGCACACACCCAGATCCAGCAGAGGAATCTTCAAGCTGTGGATGGCTGATAGCCACAAACAGGTTGGCCAGATACAGTCACGGGCAGCATCTGACATAAGTCTATACCAGAGTCTTTGTAGATCTACCTAATACATAGAAACAAATACAAAGAAGCAGCCAAAATTGGAAGACAATGAAACAGACACCAAATGAAACACCAAGAGAACTCTCCAGAAGAAGAACTAGATGTAATTGATGCAAACAATTATTAGACAGAGAGCTTGGAGTAATGATTTTAGGATACTCAACAGCATAAAAAGAGTCATAGAAACCATTAAAAAAGGTCAGTCAGAAATAGAGTACCATATCTGAAAAAAAAGTAACACACTGGAAGAAAGAAGCAGTAGGTTAGATGAGGCAGAATATCAAATAGGTGATTTGGAAGACTAGTTAGAAAACCCACAAAAAAGCATCAAAAATAAAAGAGAAGTTTTTTAAAAGGACAGCTTAAGAACCCTTTGGGATGATATGAAATGTAACAACATCTGCCTCATGGGAATATCAGAGGGATAAGAAAGTGAGCAAGAGATTTAGAAACTATTTAAAGAAAGAATGACCAGAAACTTCACTAAGCTGGTGAAAGAAAAAGAAACATAAGACCAGGGAGCTCAAGTTGGATCCATAGGGCCTACACCAAGAGGCATTATAACTAAAATGATAAGGCTTAAAAAACAAAGAGAGAATCCTAAAAGCCACAAAAGAAAAGCAGGGAGTTACATACAAGGGAGCACCAATTAAACTGTCATCTGATTTCTCAACAGAAACATTTCAGGACAGAAGGGAGTAGCTTGAAATATTCAAAGTGATGAAAATCAAAGACCTAAAACCAAGGCCACTTTATGTAGCAAGGCTATAATTTAAAATCAAAGGAGAAATAAGGAAATTCCCAGAAAAGGAAAAGCTAAAGAAGTTTGTTAACACTAAATGACTATTGCAACAAATGTTAAAGACTTGCTTTAAGAAGAAGAAAAAGAGAAGGAAAAATATTTAAAAAAAAAACGGTTTAACAATAAAATAGCCCTAAATACATGTCTATCATTAATTGCCTTAAATGTAAATGGCTTAAAGGATTCTACCTAAAGTCATATGGTAGCTGAATGGATTAGAAAAGAAATTCAAAAGACCTACCTCTGATCAAAAGATACACACAGACTAAAAGTAAAGGGATGGAAAATGTATTTCACACAAGTGAAAAGAAAAAGAAAAGCTGGGGTAGCAATACTTATCTCCATCAAAGTGCACTTTAAAACCCAGAATTTAGTAAGAAAAACAACAGGACACTACATAATGATAAAGGGAATAATCCAACAAGAAGATATAACCCTGGCAAACATTTATTTACCCAATATAGGAACACCTAAATATGTGAAGCAAATCTTGATGAGCATAAAGGGAGAGACCAACAGAAATACGGTCATAGTCAGGGATTTTAATACCCCATTGACTTCAATGGATAGATCTTCCAGCAGAAAATCAACAAGGAAACAGTGGCCTTAAATAACACACTAGACAAATGAATTTAATTGATGTCTTCAGAACATTTTGTCCCAAAGCAGGAGAGTATACACACTTTTCAAGTGCACATGGAACATTTTCTAGGTTAGACAATATGTTAGTATACAAAACAAGTCTCAATAAATTTAAGAAGATTGAAATCATGTCAAGCATCTTCTCTGATCATGGGAATCAATAGCAGGATGAGCACTGAAAAATACACAAAGATATGGAAGCTAATTAACATGTTAATAAACAATTAATGGATCAACAATAAGATCAGGACAGAAATAAAAGTATATCTTGAAACAAATGAAAATAACAACACAATGATTCAAAATCTGTGGTATTCTAGGACAGCAATCCTAAGAGGGAAATTCATAGCATTACAAGCCTATTTGAAAAAAAACAAACAAGAAAATATTCAAATAAACAATCTAACTTTATACTTAAAGGAACTTGTAAAAAACAATAAAGCCCAATGTGAGTAGAAGGAAGGAAATAATAAAATCAAAACAAAAATAAATAAAATAGAGTCTAAAAATGATACAAAAGTTCAATGAATCTAAGAGATGAATTCTTGAAAAGATAAACAAGATAAACACATCATTAATCGACTTATTCAGAAAAAAAGAGAGAGGAGCAAAATAAATAAAATCAGAAATGAAAGAGTAGAAATCACAACTGACACCACAAAATACAAAGGACCATAAGAAAATATGGACATTATATGCCAACAAACTGGACAACCTGGATGAAATGGATAAATTCCCAGAAGCACACAATCTTCCAAAACTAAATCAGGAAGAATCAGAATTTGAATAGACAGATTACACCAGGGGAAGTTGAAGCAGTAATCAAAAAACTCCCAGCCAACAAAAGCCTTGGAACACCTCCCCTTCTTAAACTATTCCAAAAAATTTCAAGAGGGAGAATGGCTTTCAAGCTCATTTTTAAAGGCTAGCACTATCCTAATTCCAACACTAGATAAAGGCACTACAAAAATAGAAAGAAAAAAATTATGGGCCAATATCCCTGATTAGCATAGATGCTAAATTTTCAACAAATTTTTAGCAAACTGAATACAGCAATGTATCAAAAAAATCTCCAACCATATTCAAGTGGGATTTATTCCAGGAATGTAAGACTGGTATGACATTCACAAATCAATAAATGTTATTTACCACATAAAAATGAGGTATAAAAACTACATGATTATATTAATAGATTCAGTAAAAACATATGATAAAACCTGGCACCCATTTATGATAAAAACTCTCAACAAAGTGGAAATACATATAGTGAACGTACAAAAACATAATAAAGACATATATGACCAAACAAATGCCAACATCATACTCAATGGGCAAAAACTACAAATGTTTCTCTTAAGATTGGGAACAAGATAAGAAAATCTACTTTTACCACTATCATTCAACATAGTATCGGAAGTACTAGCCATAGTAATCAGACAAGAAAAAAAAATAGGCATCCAAATTGGAATGGAAGAAGTATTACTGTCTTCATTTACAGATGCCATGATACTGTACACAGAAATCCTCAAAGATTCCACCAAGAAACTCTTAAAACTGATCAATGAATTCCACAAAGTAGCAGGATACAAAACTAATATCCAGAAATCAGTTGCGTTTTTATATGCCAATAACTGAATAACAGGGAAATTAAGAATACAATCCCACTCACAATTGTGTCAACATGTATAAAATATCTAGCAATAAACCTAACAAAGTATGTACAACATGGGTCCTCAGAGAGGTAACTGATCTGTGACCTGTTAGGAAATGGGCCACACAGCAGAAGGTGAGCAGGAGGTGAACTAGCAAAGCTTTCTCTGCATTTACATCACTTGCATCACCTCCTGAACTTCACCTCCTATCAAAGCAGTGGCGGCATTAGATTCTCATAGGAATGTAAACTCTGTTGTGAATTGCACCTGTAAGGATTCTGGGTTGTGAGCTTCTTATGACACACTAATGCTTGATGATGTGAGTTGGAGCTGAGGTAGTGATGCTAGTGATTGGGAGCAGCTACAAATACAGATTATCATTAGCAGAGAGGCTTGACTCCAAAGAGACCATAATAAATCAATTGCTTGCAGATTCGTATCAAAACCCTATCAGTGAGCTGCAAGTGATAATTAAGTGCTTCTGGTAGCAGGCTACAATGCTATCCCATCCCTCACCCCCATCCATGGAAAATTGTCTTTCATGAAGCCTGTCCCTGGTGCCAAAAAGAATGGAGACCACTGATGTAAATGACCTGTACTTAGAAAATTATGAGACACTGGAGAAATAAATTGAAGAACATATGCATAAATGGAAGCATGTACTGTGTTCATCCTAAAGCAATCTATAGATTCAACAGAATTTCTCTCAAAGAATCCAATGATGTATTTCTCAGAACTAGGACAAATATTTCAAAAATTTAAATTGGAGCCACAAAAGGCCCCACATAGCAACAGTGATCCTGAGAAAGAAGAACAAAACTAGAAGAACCATGCTACCTAATATAAAACTATAATATAAAGCCATAGGTATCAAAATAGCATGATAGTGACATAAAAACAGACACATAGATAAATGGAACAAAATAGAGAAGTCAGAAATGAACCCATATATTTATAGTCAATTAATATTAGACAGAGGAAGCAAGTACATACAATGGGCTATACATAGTTTATTCAATAAATGGTACTGGAAAAATTGGAAAGATACATGCAGAAAAATGAAACTAGACCACCTTCTTAAATCTAAACAAGAATTCATTTAAACTAAATTAATGACTGAATGTTAGACCTGAAACCATAACAATCATAGAAAAAAAAAACAGGCAGCAAAATCTCAGATATTGCTTGTAGCAATATTTTACTGGTTATATTTCCTCAGGCAAGGGAAATAAAATAAAAAATAAGTGGGACTACATCAAACTAAAAATGGTTTTGCACAGCAAAGGAAAACAACAAAATAAACAGATAGAGGAAAACATCAACAATGTAAAAAGACAACCCACAGAAAAGGAGACTATGTTTGCAGATATTTCATAAGGGGTTAATATCAAAAATTTATGAAGAACTTACAAAACTCAACATCAAAAAAAATCAACCTAGTTACAAAGTGGGCAAAGGACTTGAATAGGCATTTCTCCAAAGAGAACATACAGATGGCCAGTAGACATATGAAAAGATGCTCAATGTCAGACAAATGCAAATTAAAACCACAATGAGATATCATCTTAAACCTGTCAGAATGGTTATTCTCAATAAATCAACAACTAGCAAGTGCTGGAGAAGATGTGGAACCTCTCCAAATTTTTTTGGTGGGAATGCAGATTGGTACAGCCCCTATGGAAAGCAGCATGGGGATACCCCATAAAATTAAAAATGGATCTGCCTTTTGACCCAGCAATCCCACTTCTGGGAATAGATCTGATGGGATCCAAAGCACTAATTCAAAAGAACATAAGTACCCCTTTGGCCATTACAGCTTTGTTTATAATTGTCAAGATATGGAAGCAGCCCCAGCATCCATCAATAGATGAATGGATAAAACACCACAGTGGAGTACTACTCAGACATCAAAAAGAAGAAAATTGTATCCTTCGAGACTGTTTGAATTGAACTGGAGAGCATTATGCTAAGTGAAATAAGGCAGTTAGAGAAAGACAAATACCATATGATTTAACTCATATGTAGAACCTAACGAACAGACTGAACTAACAAGCAAAATAGAGATACTCATATAGAGCAGGATGACAGCTAAGGAAGGAGAGGTTAAGAGATAGAAGGATTGGGCAAAAATAAAAAGGAGTCATGGACATTGATAACAGTGTGGTGATTGCTGGGAGGAAGGGGCATAAAGAGATTAAATAATAATAGGAAATAACTCAATAAAATTAATTAATTTATTTATTAAATTTACTATAAATAAAAATAGAAATGTATTAGTTTTCAAAACAGAGAATGGGAGTATATGTGTGTATATAATTTATAAAAAATTAAAGTAAATAGTAGTTTCATAATGCACAAAATTATTCCTATATGAAAACTGCATGTATTAAAAATCATTAAAATTTTGTATAAAATAAGTTATAACTTATATCTCAAGTTTTATGTTGACATAGAAAACATATTAGTGATCTTTTAAGTACTCATGATGTTTATAGTAAATGTGAATGTGCTTATTGAATTATAAAATTATACATATTGTTTTCTTGTAGATGAACATATAAATTGAACAGTATAATGCAAAGGAGTATATATGACTCCCAAATGAAAACTGATGAATACATTTAACATATACCAGTATTATATTAGAATAGAAAAGGACAAAGAAGTAGCAGAATTTGTAAATGTAAATGAATATCTATAGAAATTCATTTTTTTCATAAGCTGTAATAGACATTTAGCTATTTGGATGCTTTAAGAGAGATATTTAACGTATTCATAACATTACCAGGCCATCTGACCTCACTTCTTACATGTCCCTGGGCACCTTTTCCAACAATATTACACAAAAATAACCTCTCTACAATTTAAGGATGTATTTTTGAAGTATCATCATTACTCTATCCCAGTAAATCTTACCATAATGCCCAATCAAAACTTGATTTATGTTACATTCTGTTAGATTTATGTTAGATTCCAGAATTATCTTTCCTCAAAGACTGAATTTTTTTGGATTAATATATCTTTGTGAGTATAAAAAAAAATGTCCCTTTTACCACAAACAATGACAATTGTGACTTTAAATCTTGACAAAATTGATGTTAATGTAAAATTAATTACTGTCTAATTTCTATCAATTGCTTCCAAGAATCTATAATTTTCAATAAAAATGAAATTATTCAACCCTAGAACAGATTTAAGCCCTGTTTATTGAATAAAGTCTAATACTATTACATTGAAGGTGAATCTTCTAGGACTGTACACTGATTTAGACCATTGCTAGGCATCATAGCCTGATGCATTGCTGTCTAAAAATCATGCTGGGTTACCTGGAGCATGAGCTACCAGGAACTAGGGGTTTCGATCTTGAAGACCAATACCCAAAGCCAACTTTCTATAGTATATTTCTCTAATCCTTTGCCAGGGGGCTGTCTCCACGAGCTCTATGTTTCCCAGGCATTGGAAACCAGCTTTCTGAGATAATACATGTAAACAAGAGCCATACAAACCTAGGACTCAAGTTGGCCTAGTAGCCCTTTCAAATTCTGAATGGCAGATTGCTCCTATATCCATCTTGTAAATATGAGACAAAAGGGGTGACACATCCAACAGTGTGTTGCAGTCTGGGTATTCCTTTCTATGAATAAAATGATAGGTGGAGGAGGGTGGCTTATGGCTTCTCTTGCTGACTCTGATCATGTAAGTTTTGTTAATGAAGTTTGTTTCTTAAATCATACCCTGTGACATTGAAGAATTTTTTGGCAGGTATTTTGCTGATGATCTAAAGAAGGCCTCCCTGCAATGATAAAAACAGAAATGTTAAAGATGTATGTGTAAGGGGTGTGATTGGGAAAACTAACTGGAAAAGCTCACCAAGAGAATATTTTATAAATTGGAATGTGAACCAAATATTCAGAGGAATGATGAATGCTGTCAACAGATGAGCAGTTGCTCTTTTATGATTTGAGTACAAAAAACACTCACATCTTCTCTATATTACTTTTCACATTAGAGTGACATCTATTATTTCTCAAAGAGAAAAATGTAGAATGTACTCTGCAGGTGCAGTTTAGTCCAACTATTTGCAAGACTAGAAGTGGGTTGCATGGCCAAACCTACCAACACAGGAGTCTGAGAAATGTATCTTTGATGTATTATCATCTATTGTGAGAGGAAGCAAGTGATAAGAGATGTAGACATAACCGTTTTGTAGCCGGTCATCAATACTCATTTTCTAAAACTGATATTTTAACTGAGTCTCTAGAGAAAATAGAGATGAGCTCACATGTTTATTCTCACATGTTTAACCTGGGTCATGAGTCTAAATACACTTCCTGAAATATCTTATCACTGCCTTTTACAGATGGGACATAAGGATACTAAATGTCAATCCAGTAGAAGTTGAAATTATATATCATCACATGAAATAGCATCTCTCTGCCAAGCAATATTGTAAAAAGTTTAGGTAAAAGGTGACCTGATTTCTCCACAGTTGTGAATGTTCTAGAATACTTTTATTATTTTCTCCATTCTGGACCAATGTCAGAGACATCTTAGATGTCCATGACCTGAAGCATCATGATCCCTTCCACATCCTTAAGTGAGTGTCTGTCTAACATCTATCCTTACTTTGGTCTCTGGATTAGTGAGAACCTTGATGGTCCCATGTTTAGGATCCATCCTCACCTGGTACTCCAGATAGTCATTCTGTCTGAATTTTATCAATTGATATACCAGTGGTTCTGCCACTGTGTTGAAAGTGGGTATTGCATAGGAACCCACTGAGCCATGATGTATTCCTCACTTCAAAAAAATGTTTTCTGATCAAATCTGGCTTCACTGTGAATGTTTTAATTTTTAAAACTAGAAAGTATGACTCTCTCCTTCTATTTGTTTTAATTAGAAAATCACAGTGTTCGTAGGATTACTCCATTGCATTTCTTTAGACTAACTTAGTTTTATCATCTTATTCTGAAATGGTTTCTCCTGGGTGTGACCCATGGTTAATAACTAACACCGATCTCTCCCTTTCTTTCTCTTCTCTTCAACTTTTTTGATATATAATTGAGAAATATAAATTACATATGTTGAAAATGTAAAACATAATTTTTTATGTACATGCACATTTTGAAATATTTACCACAACTATTTAATTAAGACATCCATTACCTCCCATACTGGCTTTTGTGTGTATGTGTGTAGAAGAACAATTAAGTTCTATCCTCTTAGCAAGATTCAAGTATATTATACAGTATCATTAACTGTAGCTACCACACTGTAAACTGGATCTCCAGAATTTATGAATGTTGCATAACTAAAACTGTACCCTTTGATCAACATTTCCTCATTCCCTGATAACCATGATTCTACTCTCTGCTAACATTTATTACTCAGTACCTTATGCCAGGTGGATTCAATATGTGCTTTTAGAATATTCTTGGAATTGCTTAATTATTTACCTATGAGGAATTAGAACAATGATTGCCACACAAAACTACTAGGACTAACAAAAATCACATTCCATTTTATTTCAATAGCACAGAAGACATAATAGCAAATCAGAGAAAAATAAACAGCAAGTAAAAAAAAAGGTGAATAATGCATGTGTTTTACTCTGTTGCACAAATTCTAAACAACACTAAGTCATAAAGGAAGAGAGGTGTGAAAATGTCACGGAAATTGGAACTGGAGTTGTTCAGTCATCCTTACACAACCATCACATATAATATTGGGTATATTATTCCAGTTTCCTGAGCCTCCTATTTTACAGAGTATTTCTTGGATTTGAGCTAATGCACCCAAAAGAGATCAGTAAACATGTTTTATGTATCTGTAAGATATTATGACACTGCTGACTTATTACAGGCTACAAAGATGTTGTATCTTCCTATCCTACTTTTTTCTCAAAAATTAATGGAAAATCATTTATCTTCTTTCCCCAAGTTCCAGGAAAAGAAGATTATAACAGGTAGAAAAAGTCAAGAAAGAAAAATGTTAAAAATAGAAATTGAACATTTGTAGGGAAAAAAAGCAAAAATGCAAGAAAGATAAAACACGTTGGATTATTGCTTCTGTTATTGGAGGGTGAGAATAAGGTAAAATATTTTTTTTTCCCAATTTTTTTATTTAATTATTTTTCAAGTACACTTTTCTGTCTATTACTCCCATCCCACCCCCCCCTCCTCCCCCCTCCCTCCCATTTCCACCCTTCTCAGTTGTTGTCCATGTATCCTTTATATAGGTTCCTCTAAATCCCTCCCTTATTTCCCCTGAAATTCCCTCCCCTCTCCCCTCTGGTCACTGTCAGCCTGTTCTCTATTTCAGTGTCTTTGGTTATATTTTGCTTGCTTGTTTGCTTTGTTGTTTAGCTTCCTGTTAGAGGTGAGATCATATGGTATTTGTCCTTCAACACCTGGCTTATTTCACTCAGCATAATGCTTTCCAGTTCCATCCATGTTGTTGCAAAAGGTAGGAGCTCCTTCTTTCTTTCTGCAGCATAAAATTCCATTGTGTATATGTACCATAGTTTTTTGATCCATTCATTTACTGACGGGCACCTAGGTTGCTTCCAACTCTTGGCTATTGTAAATTGTGCTGCTATGAACATTGGGGTGCATAGGTTCTTTGGGATTGGTGTTTTAGGGTTCTTAGGATACAATCCCAGCAGTGGAATTGCTGGGTCAAAAGGCAAGTCCAATTTTAGTTTTCTGAGAAAATTCCATACTGTTTTCCATAATGGTTGTACCAGTCTGCAATCCCACCAACAGTGGACCAGAGTCCCCTTTTCCCCACACCCTCTCCAACATTTGTTGTTTATTGCTTTGTTTATGATAGCCATTCTCACCGGTGTAAAGTGGTATCTCATTGTAGTTTTAATTTGCATCTCTCTGATAGCTAGTGATATTGAGCATCTTTTCATGTGTCTCTGGATCCTCTGTATGTCCTCCTTGCAGAAGTGTCTGTTCAAGTCCTTTCCCCATTTTTTAATTGGGTTCGTTGTCTTCTTAGAGTGAAGTCGTGTGAGTTCTTTGTATATTTTGGAGATTAAACCTAAAAATATGGAATGCTTCACGAATTTGCGTGTCATCCTTGCGCAGGGGCCATGCTAATCTTCTCTGTATCGTTCCAATTTTAGTATATGTGCTGCCGAAGCAAGCACGGTAAAAGATTTTTAAATGTTGGCCAAGACCTTCTCAGAGACTAATAGTCCAGGCTAACTCTCACATCTGGTTAAGCTCAATGGCTTTCCTCTCTGTGGTGCATGGACGAGTTTTTAAAGGTACCAAATAGGAATGAATCCATTTTTGTTAAGTCTGGATAATAGCCTGTGGATTATCACTTTGCTGATTATACTTTGTTGACATAAACAATGTCATAGTTGCACTAGTCCAGTGGCAACTAGTGATGGGAGAAAAAAAACTTTTAAGTATATTACTTCCTCTTTTCAAAGAAGTTGTGAAATATCAAGTACACTAAGCCAGAATTACTCCATTTCAGGTAGAATCACCAAATTTGTTGAAAAGAAAATGAGAATTCAAGAACATAGATGTGTAGAAGGGGAAAGATGGCGACGGAGTAGGTCGGAGCAGATTGCAGCTCCTGTACACTGGGGAGAACATCTTGGCAAATCTACTGAGGAACAGCACAATCAACCAGCGGTTCCCCAGCATTTATGAAATTAAGAGACCAGAGATTGTGAGGGATGCTGAAGGACCAGACAGCAGCAGGCCATTGGGGTCTCAGGGACCCAAGTAAAGACAAGAGCAGCTGCGGCGGGGGCTGGTGCCCTCGGCCAGGCAGCCTTGGTGCCACTGTCTAGGTCGGGGTCCAGAGATCAGTCTGGGACCAGTGCTGGAGGCGTCTGCTATAGGAGCCCTGGAATCCAGTGGCCTCAGTAGGCAACCAGTGCTAGGGGCATCTGTCACGGAGGACTCTTCAGGAGCCAGGCACATGGCAGGGCTAAGACAGACTCTTTGGGGGCCTTGGGCCTGTTGATGGGTCCTTGGGAGAGAGTTGGGTCATCAGCTCCCTCCCTCCCCATCTAAGCAAGGCTGGGCAACACTGGACAGAGACCTTTCTGCTTGAGTTTACAAAGAGGGTAACAAGGACAAAAGGCCGTGTTCAACTGCTGACTCTGTGGTCGCCAGACCGGGAGAATTGAGAGGTGCATTGTCCTCACAGGTCTGGCTGGGGATTGCTAAAGGATTCCCCTGTGACAACAGCTTGGCCTGCTTCCCCACCCAGCCTGGCAGAGATCCAGCAGATGGGCAGAAGCCCTTGAGTCCCCCCACAGAACTGGGAAGGACCTTGCCAGATCCCGTGGTTCCCAGGCAGCCTGGCTGGCCAGAGCACACCTGCACCCCAGCCCACAGAGAGGATCCCTAGGGAAAGTGCTCTGAAAAGAACCTAGATTGCCTTTGTGGGGTGCTGGGGAGAGGTGCTGGGCTAACTCTTAGGAGAGTGCTCACAGAAAGACCACACCAATTGGCCCTCAGTGTGCTGCAGCCAAAAAACCAGTTTGACCAGTTCGAAACCAACAAGAGATGTTCTTTTGGTGGGTTTTTTTTTTTTTTTTTTTAGTAATCTTGAGTCTTTTTATTTTTATTTTTCGTTTATCTTTCAATACTTTATTTCCTCTCCTTTCTTTTTTCTGTTTTATTCTTCCTTCCTTTCTTTCCAAACATCACTTTTTCCTCTCTTCTCTTGCCTTTTTTCTTTGTTTGTTTCTTTGTTCCTCTGTTTTCTTTTGCCCACAAGGGACACAAACAACTTTGAACCATGAAAAGACCACAGTTGGACCAAAAGAGGGGGCATCCCAACAACAGAGACAGAGAGACAAATCTCAATTTGTTATAGCAGAGAAAACACAAGTTGCGGCATATTTGTATTATTACTATTTATTAATTATTCTCACTTCTTTTATATTTTAATAGTATCTTTGCATTCCTCCTCTTTCTGTATAGGGTTCTCAGCCATGGCTGGTTATATTGTATCATTTGACAGGTTTCAACTGTTTTTTCCTCCACAGTATATTGGGAATTTTTTATAGTTCACGCCACTTGTTTTCTTTAACACACTACCCAAAGTTCTATAGCCCCTCCCCATGTTATCCAGATCACATAGAGTCTGTAATATGATTGTTGCTCTAATATTACTGTAAATAACAGCTGTTCTATATGACTGTAAATACTTTACAACACATCTCTCAGATCTTAGCCCACTTTACAGGTTCCTGAATTCTATTACTCTAGTGATTAACTCTATTTGCTTACACGCTACACCTATTTACTATTCTTTACTCTCACCTTACCTCAAAATCTAACCACCTGCAATCACACTGCTTTCTAGATACAACTCACAAGCCTTCCCTCCCCAACAAAAGACTTATCTTTTGTCCATCATTTCTTAAAAGTGGCAAGTTGGCTTGAAGATTACAGTTAACACAATATATAACCTAAAGATCTTCTATCTCTTCTCTACTGGCTGTGACTGTAAATATCATAAAATACTCTCCTGCTGTCATAAACCATTTTGCCTTCCCCTCCAACAGATCACAAAAAAAAGGAGTAGGTGGAAGCCGAGAACATCAAGATACCTGAAGAACACTGCACCACTGAATTTCACAGGTATTGTACCACAGAAGTTCACACTCAGAGAATCAGGACAGATCAATTTAGGAGGCTGAGGCTAACAAGAAGACTCTTGTAAACAGTAGGAAAACAAAGAAACAATCCACAAATGAAAGAAAAGGAGGAAGCATCAGAAAGGATGTTAGATGAAATAGAGGCAAGTCAACTATCAGATACTGAATTCAAAGCACTGATTATCAGGAAATTCAAAGAGCTCACAATGAGCTACCAGAAATTACAGAGGAGCTACAATGAACTCACCACAAACTATATCAACATAAAAAAGGAAACAAAAACTATCAGCAAAGGCCAAGAGAAAATGAAGAATACAACTTCTGAACTGAAGAACACAATAGAAGAAATCAAAAGCAGGATCAGTGAAGGAGAAAATCAGATCAGTGAGTTGGAGAACAAAGTAGAAAAAAACTCCCAGAAAAAGCAAGAAATGGAAAAGAGGCTCAGAAAGAATGAAGAGGGATTAAGAGAAATGCAAGACAATATGAAATATAATATCCAAATAATAGGGATACCAGAAGGAGAAAAAGAAAAACAAGGAATAGAAAAGCTATTTGAAAAAGCAATGAGAAAAAATTCCCTAATTTGATGAGAGAAAAACTCACACAAATCCAGGAATCAAAGAAAGTCCCAATTAAGAGTAACCCAAAGAGGCCTACTTTAAGACACATCATCATTAAAATGGCAAAATTCCAAGACAAAGAGAGAGTCTTAAAGGCAGCAAGGGAGAAATACAAAGTAACATACAAGGGAGCCCCAACAAGGTTACCTACAGACTTTTCAATGGAAACACTCCAAATAAGAAGAGAATGGCAAGAAATATTCCAAGTAATGAGAAACAGAGGCCTACAACCAAGGCTACTTTACCCAGTAAGGCTCTCAAGCAAGAAAGAAGGTCAAATTAAGAGCTTCCAAGACAAAAGAAGTCTAAAAGAATATGCCCCCACCAAACCACCTCTACAAGAAGTACTAAAATGACTGCTTTAAAGAAATGAAGAAAAAGAGAGAGACAGAGAGGAACACAGGTACAAAAATAGCAATAAGTACCTAGTAATAATAACCTTAAATGTAAATGGGTTAAATGCTCCAATCAAAAGACATAGAATAGCTGAATGGATAAGAAAGCATGACCCACACATATGCTGCCTACAGGAGACCCACCTCAGAACAAAAGACCTTTCACAGACTAAAAGTGAAAGGCTGGAAACAAATTATCCAAGCAAACAGACAAGAAAAAACAAGCAGGGGTAGCAATTCTCATATCAGACAAAGTAGACTTCAAAAAAAAGGCTATAAAGAGAGACCAAGAAGGTCACATCATAATATTCACGGTAAGAATTCACCTTGAAGACATAAACATCATAAATATATATGTAACCCCAAAAGAAGCACCCAAATATATAAAGAAAATTGTAGAGGACTTCAAGAAAGATATTGACAGCAACACAATTATAGTAAGTAACTTTAACACCCCATCATCAGAAATGGACAGATCTTCCAAAGAAAATATCAACAAATATATTGCAGTGTTAAACAACACCCTAGATGAAATGGATTTAACTGATATATATAGCCCTTCATCCCAAAGAAGCTAAATACAAATTCTTTCCAAATGCACATGGAACATTTTCAACTATAGACCATGTGATAGGACACAAAACAAGCCTCAAAAAATTCAAGAAAATTGAAATCATACCAAGCATTTTCTCTGACCACAGGGGACTGAAATTGGCAACCAATCCCAAGGGAAAAAACTAAAACTCCCCAAATCATGGAGACTCAATGGTATACTATTAAACAATGAATGGGTCAAGATTGAAATTAGGGAAGAAATCAAAAAGTTTCTGGAGACAAATGAAAATGAACTCACAACAACCCAAAACTTATGGGACACAGTGAAGGCAGTCCTGAGTGGAAAGTTCATAGCAATATAGGCCTATCTAAAAGAGATAGAAACAGTTCAAACAAACAACCTAACCTTACATCTTCAAGAACTCTAGAAACAACAACACAGACAGCCCAGAACAATAGCAGAATTAAATGGCATAGTGTCTAAAAGCACAATTATAAGAATCAATAAATCCAGGAGCCGTTTTTTTTTTTTTAGAAAAGATGAACAGAATCGATAGCCATTAAGTAGGATCATCAATAAAAGAAGAGAGAGGACCCAAATAAACACAATCAGAAATGAAAGAGGAGAGAGTTCAACTGACACCACAGAAATAGAAGGATTTGTAAGAAATTACTATGAAGATCTGTAAGCCAATAAATTTAAAAACCTAGGTGAAATGGAGAGATTTTTAAAAGAATATAATCTTCCAAAACTCAACAAAGAAGAACCAGAAAGCCTGAACAGACCAATAACAGCACATGAAATTGAAGCAGTAATCAAAAAATTCCTGTCACACAAAAGCGCTGGACCAGATAGTTTCACAGGAGAATTCTGCAAAGCATTTAAGGAAGAGCTAACCCCTATTCTTCACAGACTATTCCAAAAAATCCAAAAGGATGGAAGACTCCCAAACTCTTCTTATGAAGCCAGCATTATCCTAATTCCAAAACCAGATAAAACCCAATAAAGAAAGAACACTTCAGGCCAATATTGCTAATGAACATTGACACAAAATTCCTCAACAAATTATTGGCAAATCACATCCAACAACACATTAAAAAGGTCATATACCATGACCAATAGGGATTCATCCCAGGGATGCAAGGATGGTTCAATATTTGCAAATAAGTAACTGTAAAACACTACATAAACAAAAGCAAAGACAAAAACCATATGATCATATCAATAGAAACAGAAAAAAGCTTTTGATAAGGTACAACACCCATTTATGATAAAGACACTCAGCAAAGTGCGAATAGAGGAAGCATTCCTCAATATAATAAAGGTCATATATGAGAGACCTATAGCCAATATCATACTCAATGGGCAAATACTAAAAGCTTTTCTACTAAGATCAGAAATAAGACAAGGTTCCCCACTTTCACCATTTCTATTTCATATAGTATTGGAAGTTTTAGCCACTGCGATCAGACAAGAAAAGGAAATAAAAGGCATCCAAATCGAAAAGGAGGAAACAAAACTCACTATTTGCAGATGACATGATAGTGTACCTGGAAGATTCTATAGCCTCTGCCTAAAAACTGCTGGAACTAATAAATTAATTTGGCAAAACAGTGGGAGACAAGTCAATATCCAGAAATCAAAAGCATTTTTGTATACTAACAATGAAACAGCAGAAGCAGAAATTGAGAAAAAATTCCATTTGATATAGCAAAAAGAAAAATAAAATTTCTGGGAATAAACCTAACCAAGGAGGTAAAAGATCTGTACACAGAAAACCACACAACACTGAAGAAAGAAATCAAGGAAGACATAAACAAATGGAAACATATACCGTGTTCATGGATTGGCAGAATTAACATAATCAAAATGTCCATACTACCCAAAGCAATTTACAGATTCAGTGCAATACCTATCAAGGTACCAATGGCATATTCACAGACATGGAACAAACACTGCAAAGATTTATATGGAACCATAAAATACCCTGAAGAGCAGCAGCAATTCTGAGAAAGAACAAAATAGGAGGGATCACAATACCTGATACCAAACTGTATTACAAGGCCACTGTAATCAAAACAGCCTGGTACTGGCATAAAAACAGGCACATAGACCAATGGAAAAGAACAAAGAGCCCAGAAATAAGCCTAAGTTTCTATGGGAAACTAATATTCAACAAAGAGGGCAGTAACATAAAATGGAGTAAAAATAGCCTCTTCAACAAATGGTGTTGGGAGACTGGACAGCTACATGCAAAAAATGAAACTTTAGCACCAACTCACACCATACACCAAAATAAATTCAAGGTGGATAAAAGACTTAAATATAAGCTGTGACACAATTAAAATTCTAGAGGAGAACATTGGCAGAAAAATCTCAGATATTTCATGCAGCAACATTTTTACTGATATGTCCCATAGAGCAATGAATGTAAATAAAAGAATTAACAAAAGGGATCTCATCAAAATAAAAGGCTTCTTCATAGCTAAAGAAAACAACATTAAAATAAGAAGAGAACCAACTTTATGAGAAAGCATATTTGCCAGTGATACCTCAGACAAAGGGTTAATCTCCGAAATATACAAAGAAATTACATGACTCTACTCTAAGAAGAAAAGAAACCCAATAAAAAAATGGGCAAAGGACTTTAACAGATAGTTCCCCAAGGAGGACATACAGAGGATCCAGAAACACATGAAAAGATGCTCAATATCACTAGCTATCAGAGAGATGCAAATTAAAACCACAATGAGATACTACTTTACACCAGTCAGATTGGCCATCATAAACATAGCAAAAACCAACAAATGTTGGAGAGGTTGTGGAGAAAAGGGGACCCTAGTTCACTGTTGGTGGGATTGCAGACTGGTACAACCATTATGGAAAACGGTATGGAATTTCCTAAGAAAACTAAAAATAAATATGCCTTTTGACCCAGCAATTCCACTGTTAAGAGTATGTCTTAAGAACCCTGAAGCACCAATCAAAAAAATGCATGCACCCCAATGTTCATATCAGCGCAATTTACAATAGCCAAGAATTGGAAGCAACCTAGGTGCCCATCAGTAAATGAATGGATCAAAAAACGATGGGAAATTTATACAATGGAATTCTATGCAGCAGAAAGAAAGAAGGAACTTCTACGCTTTGCAACAGCATGTATGGAACTGCAAAGCATTATGCTGAGCGGAATAAGCCAGGTGGTGAAAGACAAATACCATATCATATCACTGTTAACAGGAATCTAAACAACAAAACAAGCAAGCAAGCAAAATATAACCAAAGACACTGAAATACAGAACAGGCTGACAGGGACCAGAGGGGAGAGGGAAGAGAATTTCAGGACAAAAAGGGAAGAATTCACAGGAACAAGTATAAAGGACACATGGACAAAAACTAAGGCAGAGGGTGTGGAAATGGTAGGGAGGTGGAAAGCACTGGGAGAGTGGGTGGGCTCGGATGGAAGTATAAGACATTAAACTGTACTTGAACAATAATTCAATTTAAAAAAAAGAGCATGGAATGTGTTGTGTGGAAGGAAGTTACCCGTAGGATGGTACAAACTATAGATTTGACATTCAAATCTATAAAATATGTTATATGAATCAAGTCTAATAATTGCTTTAATATTAATTAACTGGATATTCTCCTATACAAAGTAAATATGCCATTTGATCTAGTTATTAAAACATAGAGCTCTCATCATATGGGAATCTAATTCAATGTAGGTGGTCTTACCAAGTCTGTGAAAATACACCATCAGAAAAAAAGGGGAAAAAGGTTAACCAGGAAAGTAGTTGTCACTTGTCACAAGAAAGCTAATAGCAGCAGCAGTGAACAATTATTCAGGGGTGTATACAAATAATGACCAGGTATAAATTGAATAAGCCACTGTCATCATCTACACAAGAGAATACAATCTATTCTAGGGAGAAAATTATATTCATTGGTGGTCAGTTTTGCTGTTCAGCATAATTTGATTTCTTTCCTGTCAAGGGCCCTCCAGGTTTCCATATTCATATTTAAAGCCAGGTGATTTTCCCGAGCTGATCCCCCATCAACAACTCAAGCCCTGATTAAAATCAAGTCAAACAGCAAGGCTCATCCTTATCGCCAGGATAACTTGTTTGTGGAGCAGCATACAGTCACAGTCAGTGAAGTACCTTAGGATACTTAGCAGTAACTGAATGTTAAACTTACTCTCTTTTTTTCTATAGGAGCTCCTGAAGGAGATGTTCACTCTTACACTGGACAGGTTATCCATTAAGACTGGAGAACCTGAGATAAGGGATATTCACACAATGTTGCTACTTTCTGGAAAGCAACCTGAAGAAAATACTGAACCAGAGAAAAGTAAACAAATTGAGAGGAAGATTATTTTTCTAAGAAAGTAGTATAAAGCCAATGATAAAATGGCAAGTTTTGTAACAAAACACATTTAAAACTAATTCTCTCCATAATCTATTCAAATAAAAGAAAAAGTAAAAGCTCTTTTTTCATTTCTAGTTTTATTTTTTTCTCACCAGCATTATAAAAATTGCTGTCACTTAGGAATACAAGTATAATAAAAATTTTCAGTTGACTTTGTTTATGGAGATTAGGTTATATTACCAGCTCTATCATTAACTTGCCATGATGCTGAAAATTATTTCACTTCTCTTGTCATAGTTTTCTGCTTCTCTACTTCTTTCTTTGTTCTTTTCTTCTTTTTCTTTTTTTTAAATAACCATTTTTGATGCAACTACAAAAGGTTATGGACTGAGACTTCAAGCATAACAAAAAAAAACCACTTTTCAGATCTTGAAATACTTACAGAAAAATAGAAGTGACAGCCAAATAAATAAACCATTTGATAGAGCAATGTTACCAGTATTATAAAGTCTTTTAGTCTTGTTAAGTGCTAGGTAATTAGATTACCCTGTTGGTAGAAGTCAGAAAATCTCTAGTGGGCTGTGATAATTCAAATTATTCCACTTCCTTTTCTCTTCTTGAAACAAATGTCTTTTTGTAGGGTGTTCAGTTCCCATCTCATTTAATTCTGGTGGAATTGACCACATCTCTCTGTTCCTAACCCATGGTGGGCACATAATATAGGCTCAGACAATCCTCAACTTCATCTTATTCTGAATGTTGTTTAAGAACTTAGTCAACAGAACCTAACCTCTAACATTTGCCGCTAGTGTAAGGAAATAGTAAAAGATTGTGTTTTCTATATAATTTATAGAGAAAATTGCTGTGTAAAGTTGCTACCCAACAGGGCAAAGCCATATTGAAAGATTAGTTAAGAGAAAAAGAAAAGCAACACAAAGGAGGGAAAGATAGACACCCAAATCATGCCATATACATGCTTTGATAAAACTGTGCTATAAACTGTCTTAAATTAAGCAATCATATGATGCTTCCCTAAGTGGGTTTTTTTTTTGCCAGTAGGTCATAAAATAATTTTAAAAATAAAGATAGGTTTACATTAAATAATCTTTAAAATAAATCATAAACTATAAATGAGATCCCCTCTTTTTTCTGGCAATACAATGAAATACATAGACTGAAATTGTTATGCATCTAACATAAGATATGCTGGTTGAGGATAACATGCTGAATAAAGAAAGAGAAATTCACAGTGACAAACGTGAAAGTATCTTAGACTGAAAAACAAAGTTGTTAGTGTATGAATAGATACTGTGTTTTCCTCAGATGAGTGTATGCACATGCATGTGTGTGTGTTTGGTCAGTGATGAGGGGAAGTCTCAGCAATATAAAGGCTTGGGTTTTAACAACAGTGAATAGACAGAATTTAAGATCTTGAAAGTGTGTGAGATGGTGAGTTGGAGAAATCTCTAAAAAGTGTTGGTCCTTAAAAATTACACATTTCTAGAAATAATAAGACAGAGAAAATTATCTCAATGTGAGGAAAGAAACAAGGCCTAACCAGTATTGATTTAAGGTAAAGTGGGAAAAATCTTCTATGATAATTTTAAATTTGGGTTCTGTCTTCTTTTTGTTTTAGAGTTTAATTTATACTACCAGCATGGTTCAAGAACTCTGAAATTAGATGTGCAAGCTAGAAACTAGCAAAGCCACTCTCAAGGAAGATATCCTTAATTCAAGCCACATAGAGTTTATAAACCCATGATGTAAAGAAAGTCACATACAAATACATCTACTGTGAAAAAAATTGAACAGATACAGTAAACATAAGGATGATGATTTAAGTTATTTGGGCAACAGAAAATATAAAAGAAACTATAAAATGAGTATGTTAAAAATTAAGCTAGTCAGAAAAAGACAGATACTACGTGATATCACCCATATGTGGAATCTAATGAACAAACTAACAAGCAAAATAGACACAGGCTCATAGATAGAGAACAGGATGACAGCTACAGGGGGTGGGCAAAGTTTAGATGGTAGAAGGATCAAGTAAAAAGGTAAAAGGATTCATCCACATGGACAACAGGGTGGTGATTGCAGGGGAAAAGGGATATAAGAGGGCTAAATGTCAACAGAAAAAAATTAAAGGAAAAAAAGAAGCCCAAGGCTAGGTGCAGTCAGCCCTCCCCAGAGAGAGTTGTTTGAGTCTATCTATGCTGCTTGGTCTCCTGTGATACCCGCTAATAATAATAATAATAAACTTTATTATTATTAAAATAGTTATTATTAATTTAAAATCATCAAATATATAGGAACTGAAGAGATGCTGAAAAACAAGAATATGTGAAAAAACAACTGACAATGTATAAAAATAAAAAATAGAGGCGAATTAGAAAATTCAAAATATTATGTTAAAAAGTCATCCAAAGGGCCAATAAAATCACAGATAATTCTAAAAAGAAAAAAATAAGAGTAAGCTAAAAAAGATACTGAGCATTGTATGTCATTAATACATTGCAGATTGAAATGAGATACCACTACACACCTACTTCAATGGCCCAAATCTAAAACACTGACAACACCAAATGCTGGTGAGACTGTGGAGCTGGTAGGAAGGCAAAATGGTACATGTGTTTTAGAAGATGCTTTGGTGGTTTCTTACAAAATTAAACATCATGTTACTATATCATCCAAAAATCTCTCTTCAATCGAATGGAGAAAGTCTAGAAAAAATGCCTGGACTTTTTTATGGCATCTTTATTTTTTACTGCCCATTTTGGAAGCAACCAAAGTATTCTTCTGGTACACCCAAACAATAAAATATTATTCATCTCTAAAAGAAATTGAACTATTGAGCCATGAAAAGACTGGAGGAAACTTAAATGCATATAACTGAGTAAAAGAAGCCAATTATAAAAAGGTTATATGCTTTATGATTTCACTTATATGAAATTTTGTACGAGTAAAAAGTATGGAGATTGTTAAAAGATCAATGGTTTCCAGGTGGTTACAGAGAGAAGGAGAAAATTGTTCAGAGCACATAGAATTTATAGGGCACTGAAATATTCTCATGTAGGATGCATGTATGTATTCATTTTACAAAACTCATAGAATGCACAAAACCATGAGTGAACTGTAATGTAAACTAAGGACCTTGGGCATAGGTCAACATAGGTTTATTGATTGTAACAAAATGTATCATTCTAAAGCAAGAGGTTGATGGCGGGGGGGTGGGGTGGGGAGTAATGCATGTGTCTGGCCATGGTGTATATGGGAAATCTCTGTACTTTAAACTCAATTTTGCCACTCGTCTAAAATTTTTTTAAAAATAGTATTTAAAGTAAAGGAATGTGAATAGAGGACTCATGGGCATGGAAAATGAGGGGATTGACTGTGGGAGTGTGGGAGACAGGGTAAGGGGGAGCAATGGAGAAAAAGGTGGGACAAATATAGCTGAACAACAATAAATAAAATAAATAAAATAGTATTTAATTTTAAAGGAGAGGAAAGGGAAGAAGATGAGGAAAATTACTCTGAGTTATTAGGGGTATTACAAAAATAAGTAAATAACATTGTGTATTATTAGTGAAGGAAAAACTAATAGATGAGTGGATCAAAGTGGGATCCACCAAAGGGATCCCACCAGTGGGATCCACTCCATCAAAGTGGGAGTCATGACACAAACATGTATATATTTGTATGTATTTTAACTCTAGATTCTTCCTCATATTAAATATGAATTCCACATAGTTTGATTAAATATTTTAATTATAAGAAAATATAATAAGTGTCTTTGTGATTTCAAATTTGGAGGATTTCTTAGACAAGGCTCAAACATACACAAACAAACAACATAAAAAGAAAATCTACCCACATTGATTTCAGTTTAGAGACCAAAAAAGCTAAATTCCAAATGGACCTTTGAAAATATTTTAAGCTCACTGGGAGGCCACTATGATCAATAAATAACAAAGCCAATATTTCTATCACAATAAGCAGGTAAATTTCTTACATAACCATACTATTATTTTGGTAGAATATATGTATATAAATTAATTTAATCACATTAGAAAACAGTTTGGTAGTATTAAGTAGAAAATCTCACTTCTATGTGTCTACCCTAGGAAATCTGTTATTGTCAACAAAGGAAGATTTTCACATTAATGATTAGTGCATTGCCCTTTATAATAACAAACATATGTAGAAATCTCTTTAATTTTAATAGATTTGAGGTAAATGACTCCTGTTTCATTAATGCCATGGAATATTCCAGAAGAGGTAAATTAAAAAACCCTGTGAGTCCACATGCATAAGATATAAAAACAATAATTTTGAGTAAAAAATAAAACTGTAAGCTAGTGCATTTTATAACAACAGAAATAAAAATTATAATACATGTAGTTTATAAATAATAACAACTTGGGTGTTCATCTTGGAGGCTGGTGGGATCTATAATGTTTCATTTCTCTAAAAAATAGAGAAACTCAAAACATATATAGCACAATGCTAACATCTGTTGAATCTTGGGGTTTGGAGTACTGGCGTCTGTTATTTTCTGTATCGTTCCATATGTTCAAAGTGATTCGTAATTAAAATAAAACATGGATAAGTAGGAATTAGTCTGATAGAAAAAGAGTGAGAGTGCATTGCAGGCAGAGTGAATTGGGAAGCTCTAAAAGCACAAGAAGGCTTCAGAGAACCACAAAAAATCTTGACCTGGCTTTGGTCTAAAGTTCTGGTAAAGAATTAGAAGAAGATAGGGATAAATAATGTTGGTCATAATTTGTAATAAGAGGGTGTAGGGTATTATTCTATCAAATTTTAACTTCATCCTATGGGCCAGTGTGATAGTCAGAATAATTATCACCCAAAGCTTTCCACATCCTAATCAAATAATCAAAAGACACAAAGGAAAGCTAAATGTGTATTACTAAGTGAAAGAAGCCAGTATGAACTGTTATATACCATATGATTCCAATTATATGAAATTCTGTAAAAGACAAAAGTATGGAGATCGCTAAGAGTATGTGACTGTGGGACATTATATGGCAAAAAGGACTTTGCAGACATAACTAAGTTGAGAATGTTTTCATGAGGAAATCTTGGATATTCTAGGTTGGGCCAATGTAATCACAAGGGTCCTTATAAGAGGAAGCAGGTGAGTCAGGTCAGGGAAGGAGATGCCATGATGCAAGCAGAGGTCAGAGTGATGTGGGACCTTAAGCCTTACCTAGGGGTAAGGTACTTCTTACCCCAGGATAGTAAGATAAACATGCTTTCACTTTTTACAGCAGCAATATGAGATGAGTACACCAGTGAGGATGATGCCTTGTCCCACAGAGGAACAAGGAAAGTGTCCTGCACTGTGTGTGTATGCTGGCATTGGGGTTGAGGGGAAGCTGTCACATCTGTAGTATATCAGTTTATATTTGTAACTAAGTGATAATATGTACTGTTTTAGCTAGATTAAAGACAAATCAGAGAATGATATTTCCAGGACTTGTTTATGTTGTGGCAGAAGGACAAAACATTATATGAGAAATCTAAAGTGGTAAAACAAATAAACATAGAGTAGAATGATGCTGTTAGAAGCTCAAGGGGAAGGGAAATAGGGAGTTGTTCAAGGCATATAATTTTTTTTATCCATGATGGTTAAGTTCTAGAGATCTGCTATATCATACCATGCCTATACATAACAATATTATATTGTATACTTAAACATTGGTTAACACAGTAGGTCTCATGTTAACTGTTCTTACCACAGTGATGGATGATAGATGATAGAAAGATAGATAAATAGACAGATAGATGATGGATAAATAGATCAATGGATAATAGATACAGGTAATCAGAAGTAAAAACAAATAAATAAATAAACCAAAATTAAATCTTGAACTCATTGTTTGGGTATAATAAAAGTATGTACAAAATGTACCAGGAAAAAATGTGGCAGTTACTTCAAATTATTAAGGGAACATTAGAGAAAAAGTCATGGCTATGGGAAATAGTTATAAACAAAAGTAAATAAAAATAAAAATAAAGAAAATTGTAGCCCTGGCTGGTGTAGCTCAGTGGATTGAGCGCGGGCCTGTGAACCACATGATCGCGGTTCGATTCCCAGTCAGGGCACATGCTTGGGTTGCAGGCCAGTTCCCAGCAGGGGACACATGAGAGGCAACCGTACATTGATATTTCTCTCCTTCCCTTCCCCTCTAAAGATAAATAAATAAAATTTTAAAAAAAGAAAATTGTACATGTTCTATTGTGTATCAATTTATAGTGAAATTACGAAAAGTACTGAACTTACACATTTTTACATTTTCTGTGAAGAGTTAAAGTTTACACATGTTTAAATCATAAATGCAAATTTATATTATTTATTTATTTTAATTTTGAGCAAATTTCAAAGACAAACAGTAATTTCTCACAGAATCCCCAAAACTTTGAAATCTTTGAAACATGGTTGGCATTAGGGGAATCATACTTTAATAACTAAAATTTCAATTATTTAATCTTTAAATATAATATAGCCCTAAATATTAAAAACAGTATTATGAGTACCAGTTTTCCCCCAACTCCTCACCTATGATCTAATTATTTTGTTTAAAGTTGTATGATTTTACACAGCAAAACTATCAAAATGAAACTATTTTTTCTTTAAATTGGTTGTAGAGTGACAGAGAAAGAAAGTAGGGGGAGAAAGATAGAAGCAGAAACATTAATTTGTTGTTCTATTTATTCGTACTTTTGTTGTTGCCTTTCATGTGCCCAAACCAGGGATTGAATCCTAAGGACCCTGGCATATTGAAATGATGATCCAACAGAGATACCATGCAGGAAAAAAGGCATGTTTTTTTTATAATTAGAATGGTAATAGCTGAAAGGCAGCAAACAAAATGAATATATATAAATATATAGATATATTCAAATTACAGTTACTATATTTTTCTTATGAGGAAAAATTTTAAGTTGAGGGAAAATCTCACCATTGTTAACACATCCCTTTTAAGTTTATATCCAATTTGAACATTAAAATTGCTGGTGAATGAAGGGAATATATACAGAACTCTTGCATGAAATTTGATAAACTTCACAAACTTCCAACAAAGTTAAAAAATCAAACATGTAACAATCAAAATTTTAGTTTTTGTAAATAGTAAAATAAAAGCGAAATCAGTTTATTTAAAATCAAACTATGGGTTAGAAAGTAGAGTTTTAGCTGACTTCTGTTTAAGTAAGTCATCTAATGTCTAATGTAAGTGAGGTTTAAATCCTTGCTGTTGTAAGGATTCAATAAGATATTCCGATGTAAAAATCACTAATTGTAAAGTGGATCATAATTTTAACAATCATAATCTACCAATTATGATAAAGTAAGACATAAGCAGTATTAAAGAAAATTAAAAATTGATTTGCAAAGAATCTCTGAAATATTACAAAGAGCAGAATGTCTGCCATACTTTTAAAACTACATATTTAACACTTTAAAAATTCTAGTTGTCATTCATTCTTGTCAAGCTGGCCAAGATACCTTGTAGAAAAATGCCAGTATCTGTAAGACTACCCTAACCTGAGACCGTGTGGTAGAATTTGAAGGTCAGATCTGACTGATATTTTTTAAATCTTGTTTTTTTGTGTGTTGAAGTCTCAGCTTCATCAGAATTCATACAAAATGGTTCCTCTAGGCCTAATTTCTCTAACTGAGGTTCAATCCCTCAAAATATTAGTTTTATTTGCATGTATAAGTTGCAATTTTTTCACAATAAAATGTTTTTCTAAAAAGCTAGATTCAGGGAGATTTAATGAAAGTTCTATGTAAGATTCATCAGCATATACTCAAAAGTTCAAAAGTAGACATTCATACAAATTTTGAGATTCTTTTCCTGTTTTAATCCATTATTCAATATTCATTATCTTAAAATATAGAACAAAAAACAGTGAAAAAGAAAATATTGAAATGTATTTCTTGGCACCTGGAAAAGTGTTTATGCATTTATTATGTTTTCAGAGGCATCTTCAAAAATCATATTTTTAAAAAAATAAACATATATAGTGGGATAATTATAGATATACAGATAAGTTGAAAAGAGCACAGAGAATTTTTAAAAAATCCTTCACCTAGTATCCCCTAATGTCAATATCTTAAATAATCATGGTGCATTTGTCTCAACTATGAAATTAACTTTGGATCATTCCTATTGTACTAAATAGTATAGTATTATTAATGGTACTATTAACTATACTCCAGACTTTATTCAGAAGTCACTAGTTTTTCCACTATTTGTGTGTCCTGTTTATTTGTTCCAGGATTCAGTCTAGGATACCACATTGCATGTAGAGCAATATTTCATAACTACAAAAAATCTTAAAGTCCTGCCTTTGACATTTCCCAAAGTGCCCATAACCAAGGGTAGTTCTGAGCCATGCAGTGCAGTCCTACCTTCTCCCTCAAAAATGCAAGCATTCCAGACTCAATGCATTGTTGTATAGCCCATTGCATCGATGAATTAAAGCTATGTGTTAAGTTTAAACTGGACAGATGTCCCTTAGGTCTGCATAAACTGCCAGCCTTCAAAAAATATGAAGTATGCATTTGGCATTTTTAATTCTGTCTACCTTTGATTATTTGTTCTGTGCTACAAATGCTTTGCAGTAAAAACCATTCCATAACACCATTTGCTACAAAGCCTCCCCTTCACTGTCCAAAGTTTTCCCTGGCCTTCTTCAACCAACACATATTTTATATTTTTGTTTCCTGTTTACCGTATTAAAATTCTTTTGGCCTATTTTCTCTCCCTTGGGACCCCTTTCTCTGTTTACCAAGAAAGCTAATATATAAAGAAACAGTAGATAAAACATCAGGTTCCCCTTAATGTAAAAGTTTCACTTCATTCTCATATGATCACATGTTCTGACATTTCTCAAAGACAGATGTTGCTTCAGGAAACCAAGAACTGACTACAGTTCCCTGAAAATTCCTCTTTATGCAGTGAAATCAAAAGAACAAATCCCACATGCCCAATACAAAATACAATATTATGTAGATGCCTTTATCAATGATGACAGCACAAGTAATAGTAAAAATAGGTGATAGTTATATGCTGTTCTAAATACTTCCGATGTACCTGTTATTGTATCAGTTTAAGCAAATGAGAAAATAGAGGATGAAAGTGAGCAACACTCAGTCTTCAAGTTTATAGAAACAGTTTTTCATTGTAGTGGAAAATTGCCCTTATGCTTTTACCAAAGGGCAGCATTTCTTAATGGCTGAATTGTTTATCAGACTCAAAGCTTGGCATAACTCTTGCAGGGGACTCACCTAGTTTGAACCTGTCTTTTCAGTGATGATTCATTTCATCTCACACTGAGCACTATGCTTTCCCTAAAAGACAAGGATGATCTTGTGTCCTGTCCGCAGTGGAGTGTATCATGTTATCTCTGGCAAGGCTGATGAGAGATCACAGCCAGCCCCGGGAATCTTAAAATATTGTCCCTCTTCCTAAATGGGCTAATACGAGCTATTACTTCTTCCTTTTCATTTTTCTATGTCAGCTCAACGTTCTTCTCAATTCACATGTTTTTCTTTCAGCAGTTTTTAAAACTGGTTCCACATTTGTTTCTTTTCTGCAGCTGTTATCAGTCCCATTGGGAATGATTTCACTTTACTGGGGCAAGCTACTGGATTTCTGCCCTTTTGTGTATCAATATCACAAAGAATCAATTTACAACTTGTGTGCACAGCATTTCTTCTCCTTAAGACAAATAGCAAATACTTGTAAGCTGAAACTCTTTATCCTAGACTAAGTTCATACATTTGTCCCAGGTAGAAAAGATATATGGCTTTTCAGGAACTCTTTGATCCTACCCAGAAGACTAATTTGCAAGATAATTGACATAAATTTGATAACCTATTGGGGAAAATAGAATTAGGATATATCAAAATTTATTTATTCATTGACTTACTGAAGCACATCTTAGTTGCTTCCAAGTTTTGGAAATTATGAATAAAACTGCTATAAACATTTGTGTGCAGAATTTTATGTAACATATATTATCGGTCCCTCTGGGTAAATACCAAGGTGTGTGATTGCTGGATTGTGTGTTAGAAGTTTGTTTAGTTTTGTAAGTAATCATCTAACCATTTTCCAAAGTAGCTATACCATTTTACATTCCTACCAGCAAAGAATAAGAGTTCTAAAGCCCAACATGTTAACAAACAACAAAGCTGATCCCAGAAAATTAAAATTGGTTTCTCTTAAAGCAAGAAATTGAATGTCTAATAAATTGGGTTAAAAGGGAAACTTGACAATATTTATATTCTGATATCTTCTGAATATAACACCATGTGAATTTCCAACATGTTTTTTTATAAATCCTATAAAGATTAATTAGCAACATGGGAAAATAACATCCAAATTAAATGCAAGAAAACTATTTTAAGGATAATATAGAAATCATGTAAAATATTCTAAGGGAACAAAAAATGATAAATTTTCTTTCAGAGGTGGGATTATATGTAATTTTGCATGTAATGAATTTCTATTGTATGTATGTATGTATGTATGTATGTATGTATTATGTGTGTTTTCCCCCCTCTATCTTATTTCAAATAAATGTTAAAGTTAAAATAATAGCTGGATGTGTTTTCTGATAAAATACTAGAAAAAACTCTACCAGTCTCACTCCAAAATTGAGGACTGATTTAATATTCTGTAATATGCCTCGCCCTGAAGATTGTTATAAACTGGTATCAACTGGCAGAGGTAGTAGAAAGCAGTTTGGATTCTTGGAAGCTATACAAACAATCTGTGGGAATCATGGGGGCCTACATAAATCCTGGTCTGAAGGACCTAACACTGGGTTCCCAGTAACATACAATTAAAAATTAGGTGACCTCATTGATCTGGAAGGACTCTTCATTCATAGTAGTTTGTCATGATTTCAAACTAACTTTCATCTTTGTGTAACTGTCAGGAGTTGCCTATACAATTACCTTGCTGACATCTTCCTGAGGCAACATCCACCAAAGCCTTAATTATGATATTAAATTTTACCTTGGTTTTGTATTTAACTACTTAAAAAATGTTAATGATTGGAATTCTGGAAGTAGAACTGAATTGTCATTACAAGGGATATTTCCCTTCCTCACTAAGGGGCAATGTGTCCAAAGCAAGGTTTGGCTTTAAGCCATGGCTGCATCAGCAGTGAGCAGAGAGTACTCTCAGGGAGCTAACATGTCACAGTTGGTATATTTGAACAGAAGGGCTGGCTTCAGCTTTCTGCTCAACTAAGTTTCTGGATACTCTCAGAGGTATATTTTTGAAAAGGCTAGGGCTACAACTTGTGAAAAAACTATCAGGCTAAATTAATTTTATTTCTGTAAACCGTAAAAGAAAAGAGAAAAAATAAGGAAATTCTGAGAGCTGGGGGAGTAATTTGCTTTTGAATTATTGCTTAGGAATTCTTAGGTGATACTAGAGCACCAAAAAAGGAAGTATTTTCACTGATAACTCGTAAAGAGGACCTACTGAAGTAGTGATCTAATACAAATTCAGGACTGCAAAGAATACAGATGACTTATATGGCATGATCCCTACCTCAAGAGATTTATAACCATTGAGAAAATTAATTACCCCACATAATTAACTTCAGGGAAAATAGGGCATGAATTCTGTATCTGTATGATTTTAGTAAGCAACCTAGAGCTGAGACAGTGATCTAGGCTAAAGTCATACATTTTGGAGTCACTGCTCTTTCTGAATGTTAGGGGCCCACCATAGGTGAGAAAGAGGTCATTCTCAATAGCTGTGAAAGTCTAGGTTATTATTCCACTCTCAAGCTACTTTACCTAAACGTAAGTAAGGTAAACTACCTATGTTTATCTTACACAGTTTTAGAGGAGTTGGCAGAAGGCACAGGACACTTAGGTATGAGACACACAGTAGTAGCCAGAACTATGTCTATTTCTGTCAGCTCCCCCTTCCATTCAAATTACATGTAATAATACAAACAGTACCCAACTGATGTTTGCACTTGCAGTGGATTGCACTGAAGGGAAGAACACTGAGCTTGGGGAATTGACTGTTTCTACAGAAAGAGAAATCGGTTTGCCTTTATTTCAGCATGATTTTACTTCACCCCTCAGAGTCACACATTGGAAACAGAACTCAGAGAAACTGCCCAGAGAAAGAGTGGTCACATTTTTACACTCTTGACATACCTGGTAAGAATGCACAACACAATCCATGGCAGATGAATCAGGTTTCCCAACAGTAACCCAAGGAAAAGTAACAGAGAAAATAATAGATAGTAAGTGTAAGCCTTAAGAAACACCAACATTTAAAGATATCTGGAAGAAATTAGAAAGCTGTAATGAGAAGAACAGAAGAAAAGTCAGAATAGTATAATGAGAAATGGCGAGAAAAAGAATATTCAGGAGGAAGCAATGACAAATGGATTACATACATCAATAATCTTTCTTCACAAATATGTAACACAATTATTTGGAGCAGCGGTTTGCAAAGGTTTTTTGTCTCAGTATTCCCTTAAAATATTTTTTAAAAGCTTTGAGGAGCTGATAATTTTTGTTTGTGTGGGTTATAACCATTGATAGTTACTATGCTAAAATTGAGTGTGAAAAATTTCAAATATTTTAATTAAATCTTTAAAAATAGCAATTACTTGTTATTGAAAACTAACTATATTTTCCCAAACTAAAAAATATTGAGAACAATGTTTTATATTTTTATAAATCTATTTCATGTTCATCTTGAAACAAGATACTCTTTTATACCTTCCTTTGTATACTTTGTGTTCATATAAATTGTGTAGGTTGAAGTACAGGGACAAAATCCAGTCTCACAGAAATATGTAGTAGGAAAAAAGGAAGATGTTATAAATAACCTTTTTCAGATGATTGGGAATGTTTTTAATATGCTAAATTCTATACCAAAATATCACAAGTGGTAATTTTTAAATATAAGTTGAGAATCGAAAAAGACATATTTTTCCCCTATTATATTCAAATCCATTGCACCTTGCACTTTGAAGGCATAGATCACTTTGGAAAGTATTATTTTATTGAGTTATGTTGATCTTTCAAATGTTGATATATATCATCATAAAATATAAAGTGTTGTTACAGAACAGACCTAGGGAGTGGAGGGATGATATACTATTACTGAATATACCCCCCTTGTGCTCCAGGGGTCCCCCACAACATACTAGGTTTGACTTGCCCGCCACCAGGGAGAGATGTCTCTTAATGCCAGAAATTGGTGAAGAAGAAAGGGATTATTTGTTCAAAGAATTATACAGACTTAGAGTAATGATTTAATGTCTTCATTAAAAATACTAAAGTCCTTTAGATTACCCACAAATGCACAGTTCTTCCTTCTCCCCCTTGCCCAATCCAGGGTACCATATCTCAGGAAAAGAAGTAGAACTACATGATTCAGGCAGCCCCTGGATTCCAGCACCATCATCTGTGTCACTGCCATGATCTTCAGTTAAAGCAAAGCCATGCAGCACCTTCTCATGGCCCACCAGCAAGAGTCCTTTCACCCCTTTTCTTCCAGGAAAAGTCTCTCCTGCTTCCTAAGCCATGTGGAAAAAGGGAGCACACCCTAAAGACGTATGGTCCCAACTTTCACCAAAGCCACGAAGCCCCAAAAAGCCACGCCTGGGTTTAAATCTCAGTGCCAATCTTTCTCTGTAGCCTCATTTCCAACTCCTCCCAGAATCAGTTATACCTGCCAACATTCTCATATTCTTCTAGCTTTACTGGGCTGCCATAGTAAGTCAGGGCAGCCATGGTCCCATGGTGTGGAGCCAATCATCTCCAAGCTCTCACACAGGTGCTGTAACAAGAGGGAGTTGAGAGATTGGAGTGAAAACTTGGAGCCAATCATCTCCAAGCTCTCAGTTGCATCCTGGGTGGAAGTCACTCCCATCCCACTGGCTCAATGCATGGCCACAGGTATTTAACATATCTATGAAACCAGTCAAATGTTATAGATACATTAAATGACCGTACTAGAGGTTATCTGCCAAACTATTGCTGTTCAAAACAACTCTCAATGGCCCTGTTCCATGTGTCCAATCCCCCAGCTCAGAATTGTAGGGGTGAGAACATCCTATATTTTTTTCTAATATTTTCTGGACACCCTGAGTGTGGGGCCCCATTACTAACCCCCATTTGTGGGCCCCCCTTAGCTGCACCCTGTTACAAATTGCCAGCCCCAATCTTCCTCTGCCAGATGCATGGGTGACATTAATTAATTTTACTAATCTCCTAAGAAAATTATCTGAGAATTAAGTAGTGTCAGCCTTAGAGTGTTGGATACAAGTTTACTAAATTTTTAATTTTCATTTGAAACATCAAATTTTATCATTAGCAAAAACACTACTAGAAGTTTTTCTTATAGTGGCAACTTTGATTTTTGGATTATCAAGAAAATATTTACCAAATACTCAGCTCTGAATAAACATAACTTTCTTTATATCTTTTTTTCATATACAAATGGTGCTTCATAAAAAAAAGAAAGAGTCAGTTTGGCTTGCCCCTCAGATACTTCTCGAGCCATCATACTCTGTTATGCAACAGCAGTGCTTCAAGAGCATTTCCACCCCATCACTCAGTAAATTAAAACAGCATTAAAGGAGAATTAACATTTAATAAAAGTAAAAAATCTCCATTTTTATCCAGTATGTTCTTAAACATGTTCATTTTGCCTTCCTTACAAATTTTTGCCTGTGAAGAATATAATGGCTACTAGTAGTTTGGTGGTACTCCCTTTATTCATAGTAAGAAACCAGCAGTTTCACCCAAGTTGCTTTTGCAATGTCAGTACATATGCCAACACCATAAGAAAGACAAATACCATCTACCTCATTAGGAAAACAGTTTGAGAATTACAATGAATGTATCCAGGCATCCATAGGAGTCTAAAAACTATATTTGAAAAATTGCTATTTGAGAAAATGAAGTCAAGCTTGAGGCCTCTTCAATTAGTAATCTAGCTTTTGTTTATTGTTTTTATATTTGCTTTAAGTTATTTTTGTATTTTTTTGTATTTTTTTAATTTAATTATTGTTCAAGTACAGTTTTCCATCCCCCACTCCCATTCCAGCCCACCCCCCACACCACTTCCCACCTCCCTCCCATTTCCACCCCCATTAGTTGTTCTCCATGTGTCCTTTATACTAGTTTCTGTGAATCCTTCCCCTTTCCCCCTGAAATTTCTCTCCCCTCTCCCCTGTGGTCCCTGTCAGCCAGTTCTGAATTTCAGTGTCTTTGGTCATATTTTGCTTGCTTGTTTGTTTTGTTGTTTAAGTTCCTGTCAAAGATGAGATCATATTGTATTTGTCTTTCACCACCTGGCTTATTTCACTCAGCATAATGCTTTCCAGTTCTATCCATGCTGTTGCAAAGGATAGGAGCTCCTTATTTCTTTCTGCTGCATAGAATTCCATTGTATGAATGTACCATAGTTTTTGATCCAATCATTTGCTGATGGGCATCTAGGTTGCTTCCAACTCTTGCCTATTGTAAATTGCGATGCTATGAACATTGGGGTTCATAGGTTCTTTTGGACTGGTGTTTTAGGGTTCTTAGGATATAATCCAAGCAGTAGAATTGCTGGGTCAAAAGGCAGGTCCAATCCTAGTCTTCTTGGAAAATTCCATACTGCTTTCCATAATGATTGTACCAGTCTGCAATCCCACCAACAGTGAACTAGAGTTCCCTTTTCCCCACACCCTCTCCAACATTTGTTGTTTATTGCTTTGTTTATGATAGCCATTCTCACTGGTGTAAAGTGGTAACTCATTGTGGTTTTAATTTGCATCTATCTGATAGCTAGCGATATAGAGCATCTTTTCATGTGTCTCTGGATCCTCTGTATGTCCTCCTTGGAGAAGTATCTGTTAGAGTCCTTTGCCCATTTTTTCATTGGGTTGCTTGTCTTCTTAGAGTGGAGTGGAGTAAGTTCTTTGTATATTTTGGAGATTAAACCTTCATCTGAGGTATCATTGGCAAATATGTTTTCCCAAACAGTTGCTTCTCTTTTTATGTTAATACTGTTTTCTTTAGCCATGCAGAAGCTTTTACTTTTGATGAGATGGCATTTGTTTATTCTTTCTTTTATAGTCCTTGCTCTAGGGGACATATCAGTAAAAATGTTGCTGCGTGAAATATCTGAGATTTTCCTGCCAATGTACTCCTCTAGGACTTTAATGGTTTCACGGCTTATATTTAAGTCTATTATGCACCTTGAATTTATTTTGGTATATGGTGTAAGTCGGTGCTCAAGTTTCATTTTTTTAAGATTTTATTTATTTATCTTTAGAGAGCAAGGGAAGAGGAGAAGGAATGAAATATCAATGTATGGTTGCCTCTCATGAAACCCTGCTGGGAACTGGCCTGCAACACAGGCATGTGCCCTGACTGGGAATCAAACTTTGATCTTGTGGTTCCCAGGCCCGCTCTTAATCCACTGAGCTATACAAGCCAGGGCTCAAGTTTTATTTTTTCGCATGTTGCTGTCCAGTTCTCCCAGCACCATTTGTTGAAGAGGCTATTTTTACTCCATTTTATGTCATTGCCCGATTTGTCGAATATTAATTGACTGTAGAGAGCTGGGTGTAAGTCTGGGCTCTCTGTTCTGTTCCAGTAGTCTATGTGCCCATTTTTATGTCAGTACCAGGCTATTTTGACTATAGTGGCCTTGTAATAGAGTTTGATGTCAGGTATTGTGATCCCTCCTACTATGTTCTTCTTTCTCAAAATTGCAGTTGCTATTTGGGATCTTTTATGATTCCATATAAATTTTTGAAGTGTTTGTTCTATGTTTTGAAATATGCCATTGGTACTTTAATAGGCATTGCATTGAATCTGTAAATTGCTTTGGGTAGTATGAATATTTTGATTATGTTAATTCTGCCAATCCATGAACACAGTATTTGTTTCCATTTGTTTGTGTCCTCCTTGATTTCTTTCTTCAGTGTTGTGTAGTTTTCTTCATACAGTCGTTTACATCCTTGGTTAGGTTTTTTATCAGATTTTTTTTTTGCTATATCAAATAGGATTTTTTTCTTGATTTCTGCTTCAGCTGATTCACTGTTAGTATATAAAAATGCCTTTGATTTTTGAATATTGACTTTGTATCCCACTGTTTTGCCAAATTCATTTATTAGGTCGAGCAGTTTTGGGGTAGAGTCTATACGATTTTCCTTATACACTATCATATTATCTGCAAACAATACAGTTTTGTTTCCTCCTTTCTGATTCGAATGCCTTTTATTTCCTTTTCTTGTCTTATTGCCGTGGCTAAAACTTCCAATACTATATTGAATAGAAGTAGTGAAAGTGGACAACCTTGTTTTGTTCCTGATGTTAGTGGAAAAGATTTTAGTTTTTGCCCATTGAGTATGATGTTGGCTGTAGGTCTCTCATACATGGCCTTTATTATATTGAGGAATGCTCCCTCTTTTCACACTTTGCTGAGTGTTTTTATCATAAATGGGTGCTGTACCTTATCAAAAGATTTTCCTGCATCTATTGATATGATCATGTAATTTTTTTCTTTGCTTTTGTTTATGTGATTTATTACAGTTACTTACTTGCAAATATTGAACCATCCTTGCATCCCTGGAATGAATCCCACTTGGTAATGGTGTATGATGTTTTTGATGTATTATTGGATGAGATTTGCCAATATTTTGTTGAGGATTTTAGCGTCTATGTTCATCAGCAATATTCGCCTGAAGTGTTCTTTCTTTGTTGAGTCTTTATCTGGTTTTGGAATTAGGATGATGCTGGCTTCATAAAAAGAGTTGGGGAGTTTTCCATCCTTTTGGATTTTTTGGAATAGTCTGTGAAGAATAGGGGTTAGCTCTTCCTTAAATGCTTTGTAGAATTCTCCTGTAAAACCATCTGGTCCATGACTTTTGTGTGACTGCAGTTTTTTGATTTCTGCTTCAACTTCATATGCCATTATTGGTCTGTTCAGGTTTTCTACTTCTTCTTCATTGAGTTTTGAGAGATTTTATTTTTCTAGAAATGTGTCCATTTCAGCTAGGTTTTCAAATTTCTTGGCATACAGTTCTTCATAGTAAATTCTTACAATCCCTTCTATTTTTGTGATATCAGTTGTAATCTCTCCTCTTTTATTTCTGATTATGTTTATTTGGGTCCTCTCTCTTCTTTTCTTGATGAACCTACTCAAAGGCTTGTCTATTTGGTTTATCTTTTCAAAAACGCAGATCCTGGATTCACTGATCTTTAGAAATGTGCTTTTAGTCTTCATGCCATTTAATTCTACTGTGATCTTGGTTATTTCCTTCCTTCTACTTGATCTGGGCTGTCTTTGTTGTTGTTCCTGGAGTTCTTGTAGGCATAGGGTTAGTTTGTTTGTTTGAAATGTTTCTATCTTCTTTAGGTAAGTCTGTATTGCTATGAAGTTCCCTCTGAAGACTGCCTTTGCTGCATCCCATAAGTTTTGGGTTGTTGTGAGTTCATTTTCTTTTGTTTCCAGAAACTTTTTGATTTCTTCCCTAATTTCATTCTTGACCCATTCATCATTTAATAGCATGCCATTCAATCTCCATGATTTTGTGTGTTTTTTCTTTGGGGTTGATTTCCGATTTCAGTCCCATGTCGTTGGAGAAAATGCTTGATATAATTTCAATTTTCCTATATTTGTTGAGGCCCTTTTTGTGCCTTATCATGTGATCTATCTTTGAAAATGTTCCATGTGCATTTGAAAAGAATGTGTATTTAGCTTCTTTGGGATGAAGGGCTCTATATATATCAGTTAAGTTCATTTCATCTGAGGTGTTGTTTAATGCTGCAATATCTTTGTTGATATTTTGTTTGGAAAATCTGTCCATTTTTGACAGTGGGTTGTTTAAATCCCCTACTATAATTGTGTTGCTTTCAATATCTTTCTTGAGGTCCTCTAGGATTTTTTTTATATATTTGGGTGCTCCTATGTTCGGTGCATATATATTTACGATATTAATGTCTTCTTGGTGGATTCTTCCCTTGAGTAATATGAAGTGACCTTCTGGGTCTCTCTGTATGGCCCTGTTTTTGAAGTCTATTTTGTCTGATATGAGAATTCCTACCCCCACTTGTTTTTTGTTGTCCATTTCCTTGGAAAATTGGTCTCCATCCTTTCACATTTAGTCTGTGATGGTCTTTTGTCCTGAGGTGGGTCTCTTGTAGGCAGCGAGCGTATGTGTGGGTCATTCTTTCTTATCCATTCAGCTATTTTATATCATTTGATTGGAGCATTTAATCCATTTACATTTAATGTTATTATTAATAGGTAATTATTCATTGCCATTTTTGTACCTGTGTTCCTTTCTGTCTCTCTTTTCCTTCCTTTCCTTAAAGTAGTCCTTTTAGCATCTGTTGCAGAGCTTGTTTGGTGGAGGCGTATTCTTTTAGACTTCTTTTGTCTTGGAAGCTCTTTATTTGGTCTTCTATCTTGACTGAGAGCCTTGCTTAGTGAAATAGCCTTGGTTGCAGGCCTCTTGTTCTCATTACTTGGAATATTTCTTGCCGTTCTCTTCTTGTTTGGAGCGTTTCCATTGAGAAGTCAGTAGCTAACCTTATTGGGACTCCCTTGTATGTTGCTTCCTGTTTCTCCCTTGCTGCCTTTAAGATTCTCTCTTTATCTTGGATTTTTTCATTTTAATTGTGATGTGTCTTGAAGTCAGCCCCATTGGGTTCCTCTCTGTGATTCCTGGATTTGTGTGACTTTTTCTTTCCTCCAGTTAGGGAAATTTTCCCTCATTATTTTTTCAAATAGGTTTCTATCCCTTATTCTTCTTCCACTTCTGGTATCCCTACTATTCTGATATTATTACATTTCATATTGTCTCCCATTTCTCTTACTCCCTCCTCATTCTTTTGGAGCCTCTTTTCATTTTCTTGCTCTTTCTGTGAGTTTTTTTCTACTTTGCCCTCCACCTCCCTGCTCCTATCTTCTGCTTTATTGATTCTACTTTTGATATCTTCTACTGTGTTCTTTAATTCAGAAATTGTATTCTTCATTTCCTCTTGTCCCTTACTGATAGTTTCTATTTCCTTTTTCATGTTGATATAGTTTGCAGTGAACTCATTGTAGTTCCCCTTTAGTTTCTGGTAGCTCATTGCGAGCTCTTTGAACTTCCTAATAACCAGTGCTTTGAATTCAATATATGATAGTTGACTTGCCTCCATTTCATCTAACATTCTTTCTGTAGCTTCCTCCTTTCCTTTCATTTAAGGGTTGTTTTTTTGTCTTCCCATTGTTTGTGAGCCCTTTTTTGTTAGCCTCAGCTTCTTAAATTGATCTGTTCTGACTCCTTCAGTTTATGGTGTGAACTTATGTGGTGGAATGCCTGTGAAATTCAGTGTTGCAGACTCCTTCGGTTATCCTGGTGTTCTTTTCTTCCACCTACTCCTTTTGTTGTTGTTGTTATCAGTTGGAGGCGGAGGCAAAGTGGTTTATGACAGCAGGAGAGTATTCTGTGATATTTACTGTAACAGCTAGTAGAGAAGAGATAGATGATCCCCTGTCTATGTACAGAGATAACCGTAATCTTAAACCCAAGTAGCTACTTTTTTGAAAGGATGGAAGGAGCATAAAGCTCTTGTTGGGGAGGGAAGTTTTGTGATTTGGATCTAGAAAGGAGTGAGGTTGAGAGAGGTCAGATTCTGAGGTAAGGTGAGAAAAAAGGACGGTAAATAGGTGTAATGTGAGAAAGAATATAGTTCATCACTACAGTATTATAGTTCAGGCAACAATGTAGTAGGGTAAGATCTGGGGGGGGGGGGTGTTGTATATTATTTACCATAGTATGTACTAACTATTATTTACCATAATATTAGAGCAAAAATCATATGACAGAATCTATGGTATACCAACATTAGGGAGTATTGGACCTTCAATAGTGTGCTAGCTGGGCAAGGGTAATTAAAGGACAGTAAATTAGCAATACACTATGATTGAGGGAATAGGAAAACCTTTCAAGTGATACAATATATCCAGTCAAGAAAAAGAATATTATACAGAAAGAGAAGGAATAAAGAGATACTATTAAAATAAAAGATGTATGAATAATGACAAAATAATGAAAAAAATTCAAATATGCAGTAACTTGTAGTTTTTCTGTTATAGCAAAGTGAATTTTGTCTCTCTGTTTCTACTGTTGGGATTCTCCTTCTTTGAGTCCAACTCTGGGCTTTTTGCCTTTCCTAGTTTTTTTTGACTCACTTCGGGGGGAGAGGGGTGAAAAGAAAGAAAAAGAGGGAAATAAAATAGGGCAGCAGATGGGAGGGAAAAGTGTTAGGTTTGGAAAGAAAGGAAGAAGGAATAAAACAAGAAAGATGAAGAGAGGGGGTAAAAGTATTGAGAGATAAAAGAATAATGAAGTTAAAGGAATAAAAGATTATTTAAAAACAAACAAAACAAAAAATACACACAAAAAAACAAAAAAGCACCTCTTGTTGGTTTCCAGCGGGTCAAACCTTTTCTTCTGGTCACACTAGCTGCAACAGCCTGAGGGGCTATTAGTGTGGCCTTCCTTCCTTCTCAGTGAACTCAGCCAGTCTCATCAATGCCCTCCCAAGATCCAGACTGGCGCCACTCTCCAGCGTTCCACTGAGAGCAGATTTTCCTCAGGATTCACAGTCCTGGCCTGGGGTGTGGGCACATGCTCCCGGCCAGGCTTCCCTGGTCTCACGGGTTTTTGTGAGGACCTTTCCCGGTGCTATGGTGAAATGCACAGGGCGTCTCTCAATTCTCTCAAGCCGGCAACCACACACTGACTCCACGGGTTATCAGAGCTCTCTGGTGTGCTTCCTATTGTCCACTCCTCTCTCTGCCACTACAGGCAAACTGATTTGTCCTGGCGTTTTTCAATCTGCTCCTGGTAGAGTAGGAAGGGAGCTGTCACTGGCTCTCTTCCAGGGGCCTTGCTGGCAGCCCTGAGCTCCCAGAGTCCATGGCAGACAGCTCAGGCCCAGTGCAATGGGGAACACACACGTACGGGCGACTCTCGATTCTCCCGAGCCAGCAACCACAGCCTGACTCCACAGGTTATCAGAGCTCTCTCATTTGCTTCCTAATGCCCACTCCTCTCTCTGACACTACAGGCAAACTGATTTCTCCTGGCATTTTTCAATCTGCACCCGGCTGGGTAGGGAGGGTGCTGATGACTGGGATTCTCCCAGGGTCCTTCTTTCCAACCCTGGGTTCCCAGAGACCAAGGAGGACCTGCCGGGGCGCTGGCATGGCCTGGTGGAGGGCCTGCAGCCTCTGCTCTGTTCCCTCGGGCCTTGTTGACTTGCAGTCATCTCCTCTCCTCAACCTCTGGTCATTCAGTGTCCGCTACATTTTCTGGAGTCCTACCTTCCTATATGCTGGGTCCCTGTTGGCTATCCGCTGTGCTCCTCTGCAGATTAGCCCATTTTTCTCTGGCATGTGGGGGGAAGCAAAATCCTTTGTCCTACTCTGCCACCATCTTCCAAGCCCATTTGCTTTAAGTTCTGTTTCCATCCTCTTGGTAGCAATGGCCTGACCACACCACAGGGAAAGGAGGGGCTACAGGAAGAGAATTCCAAACAAGAGGCTTTGGGTGAGGCTGCTCTGCCCCTGTACAAGTGTTGTGCTCCTTCTAGATGCCCCACCCCGGGGGAAACTTGGTAGCTGGAGGAAGCATTACACTGAGCATGTGAAAAACTTGTAAAATAATTAGATGGGGTAAAAGCCCTCCTAGCCCCTTCTGGTCCCTGATTAGATGTGGGACCAAGGTAAGTCAGGCACATGTACCATTATAAGTCAAAATGGTTTCAGGGGGAGGTGTTGTACCACAGAAACCTGGCAGTATAACCTAAGGAAAAGAAAGGATTGGTTGGGGTGCCTGGAACCTCCCTGAGTATGAAGAGGTTTAAGATGAGAAAAGCACTGGTCCAGCCCACAGGGGCAACTGGTATAATCCCAGGGTAAAGAATGGATGACCCTTTTGCCCACTACATGAATTACTGCCCTGTACTTTGCAGGATTTTCTGGCCCTTTCAAACATGTGACCAACAGCTGTGCAGGCAACAGAGGCAGCATCCAGGAGGGAGACTGGAGCCGGACAGCTGCCTGCTTAGCTCCTTCAGGCTCCAAAGAACTGAACTGTAAAGATGGAATGGAAATTCTGGGCACTGCCTTTAGTTTTGGTTTTGCTGGGAGTGGCTAGTTTTGCCTATGTTTTGCAGAAGAGATGAGCCTGATGAACCTGGAGACAGGGAGTCCCTTGTTCTCTCATATCATTAAGCATTTGAATAAAGACCTCTTTGCTTTATTACCAACCTCTGCCTCTGGAATTTCATTATTAGTAATGACCAACAGCCACAACTCACTTTGGTTTAGTTGCTGTTTGAGGGAAATTCTACAAGTTACTAATTTAAAAAATTCTTTCTTTTTTGACTAGTTTTGTAAGATATTTTATTGTTTGTGCTATTATAATTGTCCCAATTTTTTCTCCATTGGGCACTTTCATCCAGCCCACCCACCCCCACATCCATATGCAGTCCCTTCACTGTTGTCCATGTTCTTGGTTCCTTCACATAGGTTCTTTCACCAATCCCTTCACCTTCTTTCAATAAGTCCCCATCTCCACCACCGCTCTTAACAACTGTTAGTCTGTTCCATGATTCTATGCCTCTGGTTCTACTTCATTCATTAGTTTATTAGGTTACTCTTGTAGGTGAGATCATAGGATATTTGTCTTTCACTAAATGACTCATTTCACTTAGCAAAATAATCTCGAGTTCCATCCATGCTGTTGCAAAAAGTAACAGTCACTTCTTTCTTTCTGCTTCTTAGTATTCCATTGTGTAAATGCACCACAGTTTTTTATCACTCATCTGCAGATGGGCACTGAGGCTGTTTCCAAATCTTGGCTATTATAAATAGCACTGTTATGAACAAGGGGGTGTATAAATTCTTTTGTTTGGGGGTTTTAGGATTCTTTGGGTATATTCCCATTGGTGGAATCACTGGTCCCAAAGGCAGTTTCATTTTTAGTTTTTTTGAAGAAATCCCATACTGTTTTTCACAATGCCTGCACCAGTTTCCATCCCCACCAACAGTGCACTAGGGTTTCCTTTTCTCCAAATCCTTGCCAGAGCTTGTTTTTTGTTCATATTTTAATGAGAGCCATTCTGACATATGTGAGGTGATATCTCATCATGGCTTTAATTTGCATCTCTCTGATGGCTAGAGATGTTGAGCATCTTTTCAAATGGCTATGTACCATTTGTATGTTCTCCGTGGAGAAGTGTCTATTCAGGTCCTTTGCCCATTTTTTAAATTGGAGTACTTGTCTTTCTAGTGTTGAGTCATATATGCTTTTTCTATGATGTTGAGTCATATATGATTTCTATGATTTCTGAACTCTGTCCAGTGTATTGTTTGTAAATATTAAACTCTGTCCAGTGTATTGTTTGTAAATATGTTCTCCCATACAATCAGTTCCCTTTTCATTTTGATCATTTTTTAATCTGTGCATATGCTTTTTAATTTGTTGTAGTCCAATTTGTTTATTTTTTCCTTACTTCCCCAACCATAGGAGATGTATCACCAAAAATATTGCTATGTGAGATATCCAAAATTTTACTGTGTTTTCCTCTATGATTTTCTAGTATCATGACTTATATGTAAGTCTTTTACCCATTTTGAGTTTATTCTAGTGTATGGTGTAACATGATGGTCTGGTTTCATTTTTTTTACATGTGCCAGTCCAGTTCTCCCAATACTATTTATTGAAGAGAGTGTCTTTACTCCAATGTATGTTCTTGCCTTCTTTGGCAAATATTAATTAACCATAAAGACTGCATTTATTTGTGGGCTCTCTGTTCCATTTACTTATGCGTCTGTCCTTATGCCAGTATCAGACTGATTACAGTGGCTTTGGAATATAGTTTGATATCATGTATGATGATCCCTCCAACTTTGTTCTTCTTTCTCAGGACTGCTGAAGCTATTCAGGGTCATTTTTGGTTCCATATAAATTTTTGGAATATCTGTTCTAGATCTGTGAAATATGCCATTGGTTTCTTAATAGGAATTACATTTAATTCTACATATTGCCTCAGTAAAATGGACATTTTAACAATATTACCTCTTCCAATTCGTGAACACAGTATATGTTCCATTTACTTGAATCTTCCCGAATTTCTTTCTTCAGTTTCCTATAGTTTTCTGAGTATGTTTTTTTAGCATTCTTGGTTAAATTTATTCCTAGTTACTTTATTTTTGTTGTTGTTATTGCAGCAGTAAATATTTCCTTAGTTTCTCTTTCTGACAGTTCATTGTTGGTGTATAAAAATGTCATAGGTTTCTGAATATTGACTACGTATCCCACTACTTTACTAAATTCATTTACTAAGTCAGATGGGATTTTGATGGAGACTGTAGGGTTTTCTATGTATAATATAATATCATATGCTAACACTGATAGCCTTACTTCTTTTTTTCCAATTTGGATGACTTTTATTTTTTCTTCTTGTCTGAATGCTGTGGCTATGACTTCCAGTATTTTGTTCAATTGTTCCAGCTTACTTTATATCACTATAGTAATACTATACTAATACTTTATATAAGTATAGTGGTACCATACTAATATAAGACTTTATTTTAAGAACAGTTTTAGGTTCTCAGCAAAACTGAAGTAAAGGTACAGAGGTTCCCCCAACAAATGGAAAGGGCAACTCCACACATTCTCAACATTCCATATGAGATGGTACATTTGTTACAATGAATGAATGAACCAATATTGAGACAATGTAATTACCCAAAGCTTTCATTATTGCTCTATCTTGAGGGCCCAAGAGACTATCGCTCCCTTTATTCACCTGTCTGTCTCTCTGACCTTGTGAGCTATGGTTTGTTTTGTGTCCTCCCCGCCTTTTTTTATGGATTCAAGAAAGTGGTTGATTTTGCAGACTGTTCAGTTTTGTTAAGTTAGAGTGTGATTTTTTAGTCTCCTTAAAGGGAAAGTAAAACTTCTCTGCTTTAAAGAAAAATATTCTAAAAATTTCTGGTTTTGATGATACAAAAAAAAAAAAAACAGATTCCAAGTTTATATAAGTAACTATCTTCTCCATGTTTAATAACCTAGTTTTTTAAATTTGGAAATTTTACCCCAGCACAGAATGTACTCTTATATATGCCAAAATATTAATGAAAAACAAAAGGATCAATCAACAAGGCCATGATAAATCTCATTATTATCTACTGTGAGGACTTGACAACTAACTGACACTTCTTTTAGCATAAACCCATCCAATTGGAGAGGCATGTATTATACCTATTAGTTGGATTTAAATATAGCATTTTTACATAGTTAGAAAAATATCAGGATATATAGAAATATAACAAATTTAATGTATTAAATTGGAACACACAAAAAAATGACATAAACCCTAGCCAGTTGGCTTGGGTAGTTAGAGCATCACCCCATACACCATATGGTGGGTTCAATTCCCCATCAGGGCACAGACCTAGGTTGTTAGTTCAATGCCCATTCAGGTTGTGTCTGGGAGGCAACCAATTGAAGTTTCTCTCTCATATAGATGTTCTTGAGTTTACTCTCTCTCTCTCCCCCTCATGCTTTAACATCAATAATTAATTTAAAATATTTCCTCACATGAGGATTTAAAAATTGAGATAAGGAAAAAAGCAAAGCATATTAAATATTTCTGGGTTTCTGTGGAATCTATCGTAACCTCAATATCTACCATAAAAGAGATCATTTCATTTTACCTTAAGTAATTAAAAATATAATAGCAATTGGGAATTTAACAAGTCTCTGAGAATTAGATTAATATATTTTATAATAACTTATTCATAATAAATAACATTTGTATAAATATTAGGTAGCTCATTGATTGCGAAAATCGATCAAAAGTATAACAGTCAATACAGCTTATTGTCTTTCTTCAATAGTAGATGGTATTTGCAACATTTTTTAATTTTAATTTTAATTTATTTAATTTATTTATTTTTAATTGTTGTTCAGGTACAGTTGTCTCCGTTTTCACAACACCTTGGCCTGCCACCTGACCCATCCCTGCCTCCTACCTTCAAACCTGTGCCCTTTGGCTTGGTCATGTGACCTTTACACATGTAACTTGGTGGATCTTTCCCTGCTATCACCATTATTCCTCTTGTCTCTCCCCTCTGGTCAGTTTGCTCTTTATTTCAATGTCTCTGGTTGTATTTTGGTTGCTTGTTTTGCTGATTATGTTTCACTTATAGATGAGATCATATGCTATCTGTCTTTCACTGCCTGGCTTATCTGACTTAGCATAATGCTCCCCAGATCTACCCATGCTGTCATGAAGGGTGGGAGCTCTTTTTTCCTTCTGCTGCACAGTATTTCACTGTGTAAATGTACCATAGGGTTTTTATCCACTCATTTGCTGCCAGTCAGTTAGGTTCCTTTCAGCAGTTGGCTATTGTAAATTGTGCTGCTATGAGCATTGGGGTGCATAGGTCATTTTGAAGTGGTGTTTAAGGATTCGTAGGGGATAATCCCAGCAGTCTTACTGCTGGATCAAAAGGCAGTTCTATTTTTAGTTTTCTGACCAAATTCCACACTTTTTCCCACAGTGGCTGCACCAGTCTGCATTCCCACCAACAGTGCACTAGGGTTCCCTTTTCTCCACAATCTTGCCAGCACTTGTTTGTTGATTTGTTTATGATGGCCATTCTAATCTGTGTGAAGTAGCATCTCATTGTGGTTTTAATTTACATCTCTCTGATGGCTAGTGATGCTGAACATCTTTCCATGTATCTCTGGGCCCTCTGTATGTCCTCCTTGGAGAAGTGTCCATTTAAGTCCTTTGCCCATTTTTTAATTGGTTTGTTTGTCTTCCTGGAGTGGAATTATGTGAGTTACATACATATTTTGGAGATCAAACCCTTGTCTTTCAACACTTCTATTCAACACAGTATTGGAAAACCTAGCCAAGCAATCAGACAAGAAAAATAAATAAAAGGCATCCAAATTTGAAAGGAGGAAGCAGAACAGTCATTGTTTGCTGATGATAGTGTACATAGAAAACTCTATAGACTCTACCTAATAAGTGAATTTGGCAAAATAGCAGGATACAAAGTCAATATTCAGAAATAAAAGGCATTTTTATACACCAACAGTGAAATATCAAAAACAGAAATCAGGAAAAAACCCATTTGACGTAACAACAAGAAAAGTAAAGTACATAGGAATAAACCTAACTAAGGAGGTAAAAGACCTGTACTCAGAAAACTACACAACACTGAAGAATGGAAGAATATATACCATGTTCATGGATTGTAAGAATTACCATTATCAAAATGTCCATTCTAATGAAAGCAATTTATAGATTCAATGCAATCCCTATTAAAGTACCAATGACATATTTCACAGATATAGAACAATCATTTCAAAAATTTGTATGGAACTCTAAACAACCCAAATAGATGCAGCAATTTTGAGAAGAAAAACAAAGTAGTGGGGACCACAATACCTGATATCAGGTATTACACAAGGCCACTGTAATCAAAACAGCTTGGTACTGGCATAAAAACAGACACATAGATCAGTGAAACAAAATAGACAGCCCAGAAATAAACACAAGTCTCTACAGCCAATTAATATTTGACAAAGGGAGAAGAAGCATAAAATGGAGTAAAAATAGCCTCTGCAATAAATGGTGTTGGGAGAGCTGGACAGCTACATGCAAAAAAATAAAACTCTTCCACCAACTTACACCACACACAAAAATAAACTGAAGATGGATAAAAGACTTAGATGCATCTAAGTTGTATCACCATAAAAGTCCTCAAGGAGAACGTAGACAGAAAAATGTCAGGTATTCCACACAGCAATATTTTTACCTAGAGAAAGGGACATACAGGAAAGAATACACAAATGGGACTTCATCAAAATAAAAAGATTCTGCACAGCTGAAGAAACATCAGCAAAATAAGAGAACTGACCATGTGATGAAATATATTTGTAGCATTTTTCAGTTGATTTGTTCACTTTCTTAGTTCCATGTTATACTGTTTCTTCTCAACCCTATAGCATAATAAATATATTTCTCTGATAAGGGAAAAGTCAAAGAACTGTGTATGAACAAGTAGCCAAATAATTGACTTTGACTTCCACAACTGGTTTTTAAAATTTAAAAAAAAGTAACAAGATGAAACAAAGAAGCAAAATATAACCACAGATGTTGAAATTAAGACCAATCCGACAGTAACCAGATTGGAGGTTGGAGAGGATTAAGGGGGGAAGGGTTTTCAGGAAGGACATATGGACAAAGCCAAGGGGTGGGCGGAAGCAGGGGAAGGAGTGGGGATGGCTGGGGTGGGGAGAAGTGGTGAGGGGTAAATGCAACAACTATATTTGAACAACAATAAAATATTTTTAAAGTAACATTTTGAATATACATTTTTAAAATTGAGTTTATTCAAGTGACATTGGTGCACAAAATTATGTAAGTTTCAGGCATGCAATTTCATGATATATCATCTGTATATTGTATTGCGTGTTCACCACCCCAAGCAAAGTCTCTTTCTATCACTATTTATTCTCCTTTTACCCTCTTTTACTTCCCCAACCACCTTTTCACCTTGTAATCACCATATTGTTGTACGTGTTATGAGTTTTTTTTCTCTTAATCCTTTCACCTTTTTCATTCAACCCCCAGTCCATTTTTCCTCTGACAGCCATCAATCTGTTCTCTATCAATAAGTCTGTTTCTACTTTTTTTGATAGTTTATTTAGGTTATTCGATTCCACATATAAGTGAAATCATATGGTACTTTTCTTTCTTTGACTGACTTATTTAATTTAGTGTAATGTTCTTCCCTTGCTGTCTACCCATGCTGTGCAAAGGGTAAGATTTCCTTCTTTCTTATAGCTGCATAATATTCCATTGTGTATAACGTACAACAGCTTTTTAGTCCACTCATCTACTAATGAGTACTTAGACTGTTTCCAAATCTTGGCTATTGTAAATGATGCTGCAATGTACATAGGAGTATATACATTCTTTGGAATTGGTGTTTCATGTTTCTTTGGATATACTCCCAGGAGTGGAATCACTGTGTCATAAAGCAGTTCCATTTTTAATGTATTGAGATAATTCCCTACTGCTTTCCATAGTGGCTGAACCAATCCACATTCATACCAACAGTGTCCAAGGGTTCCCTTTTCTCTACATCCTCACCAGCACTCATTGTTGTTGACTTATTGATGATAGCCATTCTGACAGGTGTGGGGTAATATCTTATTGTGGTTTTAATTTGCATTTCTTTTGTGTTTGTGTTTCATTTCAAAAAAATGAAAATTTTAGGACCATTTCCCTGGTGAACACAGATGCTAAAATCCTTAACAAAATATTAGCAAAATGAATCCAGAGATATATTTTAAAGGTCATACACCATGATCAAGTGTGATTTATTCCAGGGATGCTAGTTTAGCACAATATCCACAACTCAATAAACATGATACAGCACGTAAAATAAAAAGTTAAAACCACATGATCATATCAACAGATGTTAAAAATAGCATTTGATAAAATTCAACACCCTTTTTAACTAAAAACTCTCAGCAAAGTGAGAATAGAGGAAGTATACCTCAACATAATAAAGACCATATATGAAAAAAATAAATCCAATGTCACCCTCAATGGGCAAAACTACAAGTGCTTTCTTTATGAGTGGGAACAAGAGAGAGAGGTGTGCTTTCACCACCTTTATGCAACATAATACTCAAAGACATAGACACAGTAATCAGACAAAAAGGAAACAAAAGACATTCAAATTGAAAAATAAGTAGTAAAACTGTTATTATTTGCAGATGACATGATACTGTATATAAAAAAATTCTAAAGATTCCACCAGAAATATTAGAGCTGATGAACAAATGTAGTAAAATAGCAGGATACAAAATAAAGCCAGAAATCAGATGCATTTGTACTGGTCATATTTGTATCAGTTAACTATCAGAAAGGGAAACTAAGAAAATAATCCCATTTACAATTGCTGCAGAAAAAAAGCCTAGGAATAAATTTAACCAAGTATGTAAAACATCCACACTTGAAAAATTATAAGACACTGAAGAAAGAAATTGAAGATACAAATAAGTTGTAGCACATACTGTGTTCATGGATTGGAAGAATTAACATCATCTAAATGTCCACACTACCCAAAGCAATCTATAGATTCAATGCAATTCCTTTCAAGGTACCAAAGGTGTATTTCACAAAACTAGAAAAAAATAGTTCAAAAATGTGTATGGAAACAGAAAAAGCCCAGAATGGCAAAGCAATTTTGAGGAAGAAGAATAAAGTTGAAAGAATCGCATTACCTGATATCAAACTATAATACAAAGCCATAGTAATCAAAACAGCATGGTACTGCCATAAAAAACAAGCATGTAGCTTAATGGAACAAAATAGAATTTCCAGAAATAAACTCACGTCTTTATAGTCAATTAATATTTGACAAAAGAGGCAAAAACATTAATAGTGGTAAAATTAGTTTATTCAATAAGTGGCGTTGGGAAAATCAGACAGATTCAGGCTTATACATACACAAGAATAACTCAAAATAGGTTAAAGACTTAAAAGTTAGACTTAAAATTATAAAATCTTAGAAGAAAACATAGGCAGTAAAATCTTGGTTATTTCTCATAGGAATAATTCTTTTCTCTTATATCTCCCCAGGAAAGGTAAACAAAAGAAAAAATAAATAAATGAGACTACATCAAACTAAAAACTTTTGCACAGTAAAGGAAACCATCAAGAAAATGAAAAACAACCCACTAAATGGGAAATCTTATTCAATGATATAGCTGATAAGGGCTTAATTTTCAAATTTTATGAAGAATTTATGAAACTCAATACCAAAAAATAGATCCAACTCAGATATGGGCAAATGACTTGAATACAATTTTGCTTATATAAAAGTGGCTTGGAATAAAAAAAAATAATCTGAATATTCCAAGCATCAAAGAATAAACATTTCCCCCAATACAGAAAAACATAAATAGTTAAATTAGAGTAGAAAGAACAATATGTGAGTACATTAGTCATTTTCCCAACCAGTTGTATAAAGGCCTCAATAGATATAGTGGGAGAAGAAAGCTATGGTAGTTACTAGTCTTTAGAGGCAGACGACACCAAAGAAGGAGCCTCACAACATATCCCTCAGCCCTATCCAGTGATAAAGAGCTAGATTACATGTAATTTTAAGGTAAATATGAAAGTAGAGCAGAAGTCTTCTATATTCTCTATGTGTAGTCCATGAATTTTCAAATTTCCACATTAAGAGAAGCTCCACATTAACTTATAAGTGGAACCTAATCAACAAAACAAACAAGTGAGCAAAATAGAACCAGAAACATGAAAATAGAGAACAAACTGACAGTGACCAGAGGGGCAGGGAAAGAGGTTAATGGGGAAAAGAAGGTGAAGTGTTGTCAAGGAACATGTATAAAGGACCCATGGACAAAGACAATGGGGGGGAGAATAATGAGGGGAAAATGGGGACAACTGTAATTGAACAACAAAAATTAAGCAATTAATAAGCGATCTTATAGATTTAAAGAAAAAGAGAGAGAGAAGCTTCATGTTAAGTACGATGCCAAAGCAGTAAAATAGATACAGTCTATGGGCCTGAAGTCAGCTTTAAAAAATTCTCTGTGAATTTAACTGTCCTGCCATCAAAAGATAGAGTTGGTATTTCTTCTTGAATTTGAGGGCTTACAAACATTAAAAATGACATTATATGATTCCAATGCTAAGTAATAAAAGAGAAGCAACTTCTTCCTATTTCTCTTAGACTTTTTTCCCTCTTGGAACCCAGCCTTTCATATGTCTTCAACAAAACCATTTTAACAGAAATTATTTCTGCTTCCACTTTTTATAGTTTAGTTTAATTATAGTAAAATAAAAAGAACAACATTTACCATCTTATTTTAAATACACAATTCACTAGTTTCTCCTTCTACTTTCAATGATTTATTTTGTATTTTCACTCTCTCTGGAAAACTGATATTAATTTTTTTAAAGAAAAGTCTTGGGAAAAATAACATTAATCATTTTTCATAAATTACACATTCTCAGTCTAAGTTTCTGCTAGTGATAATTGATTCATGTCCACTTAACCAGACTCCTCTACTGAATATTATTTTAAACTTGTGTTAAAATTTGTAAGATAAATGGATTGATTGGGATGCATCTTTGGCCCTAATCCAAAACAGAGTTAATTGGCCTGACTGGGAGCTGAGTCCATGCAATGTGTGCCAATAACCTCAATATACCTGATACAATCAAATAAGAAAATACTATCAGAGGAACCATCTTGACTAAAATTTATAAAGTGTCAATATGGTGTAATCAAAAATGTTGATTCTATCAAAAACCCAATTTGCATCCATATTTCAATTATTTGACATTGGTTTAATTCATTATACACCTATGGAATTTGTATGCTCACTTTTAAGATAAAAAGTAAAGATGCCAGTTAATTATTTTATTTAAAACCTAAAATTTTAGGCAAATATCTGTGGTTTCCTTCCCCATTCCAATGCAAATACAAAGGGTGTTACATTTATGTTCTCTCTTATTCCTTTCTCTAACTCTTAGCTCACTACCTCCAGATTCTCATCTCTATTCCCTTCCTGGGATTTGGGGCTTCAGTTCCACAGGACCTGTGTTTCTCAAACTGGAGTGGTGCTACTGATGAGTGGGAGGTTTAAGACATCACAGTACACAAAAAATTATCTATGAGGAGCACTAAAGAACTTGAACATTTGGAAAAATTATACAAATTTTGAGCAAATATACTGTAGTATTCATCAACCAATAGATGATACTATGAAACATGAGTTCAGAGGCTTCTCATACAAATAAAAGATTTAAAACCAGGCATTTAAGTTGTTAGTGCCTACCTTTGCTATTTTTGATGACTAGATTATTAATGATTGCTTGGTTCAGTTCTTAGACAATAAAAGGAAGAGGAAAATATAGCAGTTTATATTTCAGTTTCCTATCTAAACTTGAGAAGAGAGTTTTGGCAAACTATGGCACTAATTGTACTTACAGTTTATTCCTATTAAGTCCAGCGGGAGATATAAACATATATGAAACATTCTTAATATTTCCTTTTAATAACTTTTTGAGCCAGGGATCTCTTTTGAAGTCCAGTGAAAATCACAAATCTTCAATGTTTTTAAATGTATAAAATAATATACATATGATTACAAAAGAAAAGAATTTACTGAAATGTGGTTAACATATTGACAATAACCTTCGTAATTTCAAAATAGTGGTGAGTACACACAGTGTTTTTTTTTAATATCTTTAATAACTTGAATGTAATTTGAAAGCTTCTGACTTCTATTGGTGATAGAGTCACCTCTAATAGTATTGTGTTTTAATGACCACATTTAACATCAAAAGAAGTGCTAAATTTCAGCTGCAGGACAGTAAAAATAAATATGTGTGTGCTTTTTTTTTTATTCAAGTTCGTAAAACCCCATGAGTCTATTCACAAATTCTGTAGGGTTCATGACAGCCCAGGTTATGGGACCCTGAGTTAAGATTAGGCTACAGCTTTATATATGGAATTAATTGATTTGTGTTCCTTACTGATGTCAAGAAGAACTGTTGTTTATAAAATTCTAACTAAACTAAAACCAAAAACAAACAAAAAATGCCATAGTGCTCAGCAGTAATAAACTTGCAAACATAGCCTGGCCTAGTCAAGAGATATAAGGCTTGTATGTGTTAGACTTCCAAAAGAGTGTGGGAAAAAGTGTTATTTTAAACTTAGATTACTTCCATGTTTGATTAGAGTTGAAAACAATGAAGGAAATTTATGGACATATGTGAACCAGATAACATCTGCTGAACCATATATTCTTCCCCTACTGATCTTTTAGTGACAAAAGTTCTTTTGGTAATTTTCTGTGTAAGTTTATGCCAGTTACATAGAAAAGGTCAGGTTAATTAAACACTCAGTGCCTCAGCTTTCTCCTGTGTGAAATAAATGGGTTAAGTTAAATGATCCTTTAGGTGGACTGCAGTAGAAAGATAATTAATTTTGAAGTTAATTGTTAGTTATGATGCCCATTGGAATGCTATTAAATAAAATATAATTTTAAGAGTTGGGAACTAGTTCATTACAGTTGTCTTTTTATCTGCTGGTTTGCATTTTGCAGTTACAGTTACTTGTGGTTAATATTAAGGTCTGAAATATTAAGTGTAAAATTTTAGAAACAAACAATTCATAAGTTCTAAATCACAGGCTTTTCTGAGATGCATGATGTAATCTCTTACCACCCCACTCTGCCCCACTCAGGACATGAATCTGCTCTTTGTCCAGAGTATCTAGGCTCTAAATACTACTGCCCACTAGTCACGTAGTAGCCATCTAAATTATCAGACCCACTGTCCAGGTATCATAGTGCTTATGTTCAAGGAACACTTGTTTTGTTAAAAAATGACCTCAAAGCCATTCACGTAACTTAATTATAGTGTATTATTATAATTGTTCTATTTATTCATTAGTTGCTGTTAATCTCTTATGGTGCCTAATTTCTAAATTAAACTTTATCCTAGGTGTATATACATAGGAAAAGCAATGTATATACTACTAATTTTACAAAATCAGTACTATCCACAATTTCAGACATCCACTGTGGGTCTTGGAATATATCCCCAGTGGAGAAAATTGTATAGAGTTGTTATCAGGATCGACTAAGATAAAATAATGTTTCTATAAGGCATACAGCAAGCACTAAATAATGTGACTTCATACTCAGACTTTAATATACTTAAACCAGAAATGCCTACTCCATGTGTATGAAATCCCAATAATTATTTTCAAATAAATGCTTTTTATGAACATTGTACTACAAAATAAATGTATATTTTGAAAAAAGTAAAACTATTGCCCTGGCCTGGTGGTTCAGTTGGTTGGAGCATTGTCCTGTGCACTGAAAAGTTGCTGGTTCCATTTCTGATCAGGGCACATATCTGGGTTGCAGGTTCTATCCCAGCTGGGGTGCATACAGGAGGCAACCCATTCTTGTTTCTCTTTCACATCCATGTCTGTCTATCTGTCTCTCTCTTTCTCCCCTGCTCTCTCTAAAAAAAAAAATCAATGAACATATCCTTGGGTAAGGGTTGGAAAAAAAAGTAAGACTACCAACATTTCTCTTAGTTTCTTATATCAGAAACATGAGTGTGGAATAACAAGGCTGTAGACAAGAAATGTGTAAAAGATTCAGGAAAGGAACAAATAGTGAAAGACTTTTTTATGGCATATTAAGACACATGGGTAATAAAAGCTTTAAAATGTGTGGCAGAGGACTGAGAATGTAATGCACCACTGTGATAACATGCTTAGATTGTTAGTTAGGGTGAGTGCTTTCCAGTATTTTTATAGTGCAGAAACATGCAGAAAATGATAAGGTGTGTTCGGTGTGCTGGCATGAACAGACCAGGCTCCTTGGGGTAGGTGCCAGCTCAAGGGGCAGAGAGCTACTACCATTGCTTTTCACACCCATCCCAGGTTCCACTGGGGGTAACTCTCACTTCAGCGTACCTGTAAGCCACCTGTGGGGTCCCTTCTGAAGCACAGCAGTTGGGTACCCTTTCTGATATATACAAAAGAATTTGATAATGGTGAATGTTTAACCTAATAAACTAGAGCACATCATATTCAGCTTTGAAAAATAGATTATACCAGTTAAAGCTATTATTCAAGAACATTCACAATGGTATCTTAAATGAGGGAATTTCCCTAAATTTCAACTTATGTCAATGATAAAGCAATAGCAATAAAGAATGCTGACACACAAGGGACATTCTAGGCCAACTGCTAAAATTCAGTGTGCTTAGAAATGAAAGGACATATTTGCAGAAATATAAATCAATATAATGTGATTTGCTATTTATTATCTTCTATCCATGTGTGGTAGAAGAATAGTGGCCCTCCCAAAGCACATAATCACTATTCCCTGGAACCTATAAATATGTTACCTTACAGTACAAAAATGATGTTGCAAATGTGACTAAATTAGAGGTGGATTTGAGATAGGAAATTATTTTAGATTATCCAAGAGGATCCAATGAAATCATAAGGATCCTTGTAAGGCAGAGGCCAAGAGTGAGACTCCTAAAAGGATCTGTGATAAAGGGATCAGAGTTGTGTCTGTTTGTATGAGAAAGAGAGACAGAGATAGAGAGGGACTTTATTTTGAAGATACTATGCTACTGCTTTTGTAGATGGATAAGAAGCTGAGACAAGGAATCCAGGTGGCCTACAGCATGTGGGAAAGAAAGAAAACATATTCTCCCTGGAGCCTGCAGAAGGAAAACAACTGTGCTGGCACTTTGATCATTGATTTCAGGATTTTGGCCTAAGACAACAAAAGAATAAACTGTGTTGATTTAGTCTACTATACTTCTTAAAAAATTTTAAGATAGTAATAGGAAACTACCACGTGTGTATGTACACAAAATTTTTACACATTTCTCCCTTTGCCTAACATGAACCACAGTATTGAAGTGAACAAAAATACATATTGAATTATCATATGTGAGGTACAGTTCCAACCCAGAACTTCAAAACCTCATCTACAGTAAGAGTCATAGTAAGATAATGACTTGTAATATTTCCAATACTTTATTAATGATTTACATTATAATTTTGTGAAGCATCAGGAGTATCTTAAAAATCAATAAACAGTGCAAGTTTCAATTTCTTCCCACATGATGGTGATGCTTTGCTTTTGATAAAATGCACCATTTTTCACATTTTCATTGGAATATCAATGATTTGTTAGTGGTTGGTTTGGGGAACCACGCTGCCTGGTTTCAGAAGCTATAACCCTCCATGTGTAAGGCTAAGTAAAAAGACCTTGAGACCACAGCCACTAAGGAGACAAAAATTATCTTTCCTGCAGGGGCACAGCCTCTGTCCCTTTTACTTCACCTCTCTTGGCCCCAGGAGGATGGCTGGATAGTCAATGATTGGCAGAATTCCTCAAGGGAGGGACAAACTTAGATAGGCACAGTCTACAGGGACCCTCAAGGAAGGACTTTTAGGACTCTAGGAAAGGGGCGATGGGCCTTCAACCCTTGGCTTTGTTATAGCCTGAGTCCTCATTATATCTCTAAGATTTCTCAATCTCTTGGCTGCCTTACTTCCCCTGCCTGACTTAAGCCTAAAACAATGTCTGAGGCAGATGTGGCCCTGTGCTGGAAAAGACAGTTTCCTGGGGCAATCAGGCCTAAGAAAGAATGCATAAAATACTGTGAAACTTGCTTTGCTAAGAAGACCTTCAATTTAAATGATAAGCATCACAGCATAAAATGAGTATTTATCACCCTTTTATGTCACTTTATCTGACCTTGACTCATAATGAGCCATCATAGTTCTTTGAATGTTATCTACTGTTTGATCACTACTGCCTGACAATGATTGATGAACTTTATGTATTTGCCCTGTATTCCTATGCAAACTAAACTCCATAAAAGCCCATTGAGAAAGAGGCTTAAGGCCCTTCTCCTCTGAGAGATTAGCCACCTTTTCTCCCCAAACAGATCATGTCTTGGTAGACTTATTCTCATCTGTGGTGGAATACCACCACAGGTTGGTATCTGACCTTTTCTGGTTAACACTGTACCTATGTTTTAAAATATCACAAGAAAAATAAACATTTAAAAAGAGATAGTTTGGCAAATAACATGATGCTGTATGTAGAAAACCTGAAAGATTCTACTAAAAAACTACCAGAACTGACAATTTAGTAAAGATGCAGAATAAAAAAATAAATATCCATCTGCCTGGCTGGTATAGCTCAGTGGATTGAAGGATCACCAGTTTGATTTCCAGTCAAGGCACATTCCTGGGCTGCAGGCCATATCCATAGTACGGGGCATGCTAGAGTTAACCACACACTGATGTGTCACTCCCTTTCTTTCTCCTTCCCTTCCCCATCTCTATAAAATAAATAAGTAAAACATTAAAAAAATAAATAGATAAATAAATATCCAGAAAACAGTTGCCTTTTTTATATACCAATAATTATTTATCAGAAAGGGAAACTAAGAAAACAATTCTATTTACAATTGCATCAAAAATAATAAAATATCTAGCAATAAATTTAACCAAGGGTGCTAAAATACCTGTACTCAAAAACTTATGACATTGAAAAAGATACAAATAAATGGAAGCATATACTATGTTCATGGATAGGAAGAATTAGCATAATTAAAATGCCCATACTACCAAAGCAATCTATAGATTCAATGCAATTTCTATCAAGATACCAATGGCATATTTCACAGAATAGAACAAATATTTCAAAAGTATATATGGAACCACAAAAAAACTCAAGTAGGCACAGTAAATTTGTTAAAGAAGAGCAAACTTGAGAAATTACACTAACTTATATCAGACTATCCCACAAGGATATAATAATCAAAACAGCATAATACTGATGTAAAAACAGACATGAAGATCAATAGAGCAAAATAGCCCAAAAGTAAACCCACACCTTTATGGTCAATTAATATTTGACAAAGAAGATAAAAAGATACAATGGGGTAAAGACAGTTTTTTAAATAAATGCTCTTGGGGAAATGAAACAGACATGTGCAAAAAAACCTGAAACTAGACTACTTTTTTACATCATGCACAAGAATAAATTCAAAATGGATTAAAAACTCAAATGTGTGACTCAAAATTATAAAAATTCTAGAGGAAATCATAGACAGTAAAATCTTGAACTTTTTCATAATATTTTTGATAATACATCACCTTGGGCAAGAAAAACAAAAAATAAAAATAAACAAATGAGACTACATCAAACTAAAAAGGCTTTGCATGGCAAATGAAACAATCAACAAAATGAAAAGAGAATCTACTGATTGGGAGAACTTATTTACCAAAGATATATCTGATAAGGGCTTAATATCCAAAATTGGTAAAGAACTTATACAACTCAAGACCAAAAAAACAACTCAATTTTAAAAAATGTACAATGGGTCTGAATAGAGACTTTAAAAATATATATAGGTAACTAATATACATATGAAAATATGAAAATGTCACTAATCATCAAAGAAATGCAAACTAAAGCCACAATAATATTAGCAACTCACACCTGTCAGAATGGCCATCATCAATAAATCAACAAACAACAAGTGTCAGTAATGATGTGGAGAATAGGGAGACCTACTGCACTGTTGGTGGAAATGCAGACTGGTGTAGCCACTGTGGAAAGCAGTATGGAGTTTCCTCAAAAATTTAGAAATGAAACTGCCTTTTAACTCAGGGATTCCACTCCTGGAAATATATCTAAAGAGTCCAGAATGCTGTTAGGAAAGAACATATGAAGGAGTCCCCCACCAATAATAGAAATATCTTCTGGAGGGTGACCCCTTGTAGCATAGGCTTCCTTGACTATGTGAGTGTTCTAGAAACCCATCTGTATCAGTGTACTAGTTGGCATTATTGTGACAGGTTGCATTCAGCTTCAGTGAATTTTTTTCTGAAGACTCTTTCAATGTGTTTGCGAATTCCAACATGGATGATTTATGAGTGCACCTGCCCACACAGCGCTGAGTGTTCAGCAGTTTTTGACCAAAAAATGGGCATGACCTCTACGCTCCACCCTGCCAGTTCACTGATCTTGCCCTTAGTGACTTTTTATGTATCCCTGAATAAAAAAAGTCCTCAAAGGAAACCTCTCACAATGTGGAAGTGGTGAAACAAAAACAGCAGAAGCACTAAAGGGCATCAAAATCAATGAGTTCAAAAACTGTTCTGAGCAGTGAAAAAAAGTCTTGATAGGTATATTGCATTAAGAGAGTGCTTCGAAGGTGACTGAGTTGAACATGTAAGAATAAACGCACAATTTTTAATAAATATATTCCTTTTTTGGTTCCCCCTTTGGTATGCATTCTCACATTCATCACAGCATTATTTACCAATAGCCAATATTAGGAAGTAGCCCAAGTGCCCATCAATAGATGAGAGGATAAGAAAGTTTTGGTATTTTATACAGTGAAATAGTACTTGGTCAAAAAAAAGGCAGGGTCAGGGGTTAATCTTACCTTTTATAACAGAAAGGATGACTCTGGAGGGTATAATAGAAGTAGATTGATAGACAGAGAAGTGACTGGAAGTTCTCAAGTAGAAGAGGAGTTGCAGGGATGGGTGAAAATGGTGAATACTCAAACAAAAATTGTAGACACAGACAACAGTATGATGATCACCAGATGGCAAGGGTGTGGGAGTGTGAAGAATAGATAAAAGGGGAAATAAATGGTGACAGAAGGAGACTTGACTTTGGGTAATGAACACACAATACCATATACACATGATGCATTATAAAATTGTATACTTGAAACCTATATAATTTTATTAACCAATACCATCCCAATGTATTCAATAATTTTTAACAAAAATATAAATAGTTTGGCAATAGGCATGATTGTGTATGTGTGAAAAAGCTATCACACTGTCTATTTCAAGTTCTTTCACTGTATTACTTGCTAATTCTGGAAATATGAAAATTGGCTTTATTGTACCTCAGTTTTCTCAAAATTTGGGATGCTGATGCTACCTGTTAAGATTAGTGAAGTAAGATTAGTGAAAATAATCATAAGACAAAGTGTATGTAACATGCTAAGAACAGTATTTGGTATATACTAAATATTGTGAAAACATTAGCTATGACTGTTATTATTATTAATACCACTATTATTCCCACCAAACTAAGAAGATATCCAAGAAATCTAATATCTCTTTCCTTACACCAGTGATTGTTGAAACACTACATTGGCCATCAGTGTCCAACCACCTCACTGTGCTCTCTGATGGCCTGTATGACTTCTGCAACTGACCATAACAATCCTTGTGATCACACTCTTACAAACACACTGTCCACTATCACAAATTGTTCTTCCATTTCAGTGGTTTGGTTTCAATGATGTAAAATCTTTAAAATTATTTTTCCTGAAAAGTAGTTGTTTGGATGCTGTTACTATTTACATTTTTATAGCTAAATGAGAATCAAGTTTGACTTCATAGTTGGATAGTCAAAATCTTGAAATGACAAGTGGATGAGGCCTTTTAAATTTGATGGCATGGGGTAGCTGGAGTGAGGGGGAGAGGTGGTGGAAAATGAAGACAACTGTACTTGAACAACAATAAAATAATAAAATAAATTTGATGGCATACATTGACTTATATATATGAAATCTAAAAAGAAAGTCACTTAACTAAACCAAGAATTGGTCATGTTATAGCAATGATGAGTAGATATTTTTACCCTTAGACACAAAAATCTCAGTATCCTGCTAATTTTGTGATTTCTAAATTGTGTTGATAAATAGCCAATAATGAAGGTGCTAGACACTGATTGATAAAGTAAAAATATGGACCTGACTGGTGTGGCTCAGTTGCTTTAGTGTCATCTGATGAATCAAAAGGTCACTGGTTTGATTCCTGGTAAGATCACATGCCTTGGTTGCAGGTTCATCCTTGGTCAGGGCATGTTTGAGAGGCAACTAATCAATGTTTCTCTCTCACATTGATGTTTCTTTCCTTCTCTGTTTTCCTCCTTTCTCCTCTTTCTAAAAATAAATAATATATTAAAATAAATATATAAAAAACAAATAAATAAAATAAGAATATGGAGTGCTCATAAAAGTACCCAACAATGAAGAAAGAAATTAAAGAAGACACAAACAAATGGAAACATATGCTGTGTTCATGGATTGGAAGAATTATCATCAAAATGTCCATACTACCTATAGCAATTTATAGATTCAATGCAATACTTATTAAAGTACCAATGATATTTTCACAGGTATAAAACAAATATTTCAGAGATTTATATGGAACCATAAATGGCCCTGAATAGCAGCAGCAATTTTGTAAAGGAAGAGCAAAGAAAGAGGTATCACAATATCTGATATCAAACTGTATTACAAGGCCACTGTAATCAAAACAGTACTGGCATAAGAACAGACACATGGACTAATGGAACAGAATAGAGAGCTCAGAAATAAACCCAAGTCTCTATGGTCAATTAATATTCAACAAAGGGGGCCGCAGCATAAAATTGAGCAAAAATAGCCTCTTCAACAAATGGTGTTAGGAGAGTTAGACAGCTACATGCAAAAAAAAAAATGAAATTTGAGCACCAACCTACATCATACACAAAAATAAATTCAAGGTGGATAAAAGATTTAAATATAAGTATGACACCATTAAAGTCCTAGAGGAGAATATAGGCAGAGAAATCTCAGCTATTCTAAACAGCAATATTTTCACTAATATGTCTCCTAAAGCAAGGGACATAAAGGAAAAAATAAACAAATGGGATCTCATCAAAATTAAAAGCTTCTGCATGGCTAGAGAAAACAGCATTAAAATGAAAAGAAAACCAACCGCATGGGAAAATATATTTGCCAATATTACCTCAGACAAGGGTCTGATCTCAAAAATATACAAAGAACTCATACAACTCCACTCTACAAAAACAAGCAAACCAATTAAAAAATGGGCAAAGGAGTTGAAGAGACTATTCTCCAAGGAGGACAGACAAAGGGTCCAGTGACATATGAAAAGGTACTCAGCATCACTAGTCATCGAAGAGATGCAAATTAAAACCACAATGAGATACCACTTCACACCAGTCAAAATGGCCATCACAACCAAATCAATAAGCAGCAAGTGCTGGTGAGTTTGTAGAGGAAAGGGTACCTTAGTTCACTGTTGGTGGGAATGCAGACTGGTGCAAAAACTATGGAAAACAGTATGGAATTTCTTCAGAAAAGTAAAAGTGGAAGTGCTTTTCGACCCAGCAATTCCAGTGCTAGGATTATATCCTAAGAACCCTGAAACACCAATCCAAAAGAACATATGCACCCCAATGTTCATAGCAGCACAAATTACAATAGCCAAGTGCTGGAAGCAAACTAAGTGCCCATCAGTAAATGAGTGGATCAAAAAACTATGCTACATTTACACAATGGAATTCTATGCAGCAGAAAGATGGAGCTCCTACCCTTCGCAACAACAGCATGAATGGAACTGGAGTACATTATAAGTGAATTAAGCCAGGCAGTGAAAGACAAATACCATATGATCTCACCATTAACAAGAACCTAATCAACAAAACAAACAAGCAATCAAAGCATAGCCAAAGACATTAAAATTGAGAACAGGCTGATAGTGATCAGAGTGGGTGAAGGGGATAATGGGGGAAAGGGTTAAGGCTTTATAGAAACAATTATAAAAGACATATGGACAATAACAAGAAGGGGTGGAAACAGGGGAGGGTAGTGGGGAGGGATGAGGTGGTAGGGAGGGGTAGGGGGGAAGGCAGAAAACTGTACTTGAAAAACAATAATAAAAAAAAGAATATGGAGTGCTTGTTAAGAAACCACTTTCAGTTTATCAGAAATGTCAACTGACAGCTTCTTGAATTATTGTTCTAGATTCCTTTATTATTGACATGAGACCAATATGATACCTGGTAAATTATAATGCATGGTGAAAATACATAATTAACTAGATAATTTAGCAGCCATATATAATTCACTCAAGACTTGCTCTTTGAAGCCATTGAACAAACTGCAGACCATATAATTTATCATTTTTCCAGGTTCATAGCATTAATTAAATACACCTTCTATTTTGAATATTAATATTCAAATAATATTATTTTGCTATCTAATGATACTTTTTAACTTACTTTTCTTTTTTAAATTTTTGTATGTTATTTTCCAACTAGAGTATACAGTTCATAGGGTTCATCATATTTTATTTTTTAAATCATCTCCTGAAGACATTCCTAATGATTTTAGAGATAGAGGAAGGGAAGGAGGGAGGGAGAGAGAAACATTAACATGAGAGAGAAACTTGAATGCACTCTGACCTCGGATTGAACCTGCACCCTAGGTATGTGCCCTGACCAGGATAGAACCTGCAGCCTTTTGATATACAGGATTACATTCAACCAACTGAGCCATTCAGCCAGGGCATGGCTCATCCATTTTTAAAAACACTCTGACATAATAGGTATTAGCTCACTAGACATTTGTTTTTTATCACATTACTTTAATGTGTTATTGAGTTTAAGTTAGCTGCCTTAGTTTTAATATGTTCTGATTAATTTCCTACCTGTTTAGGTCAGAATACTACTGATTGGTTCTGTCACAGGCAGGAGACAAGTACAGCATGGTGATGAAACTAATGTCTACTCCTCAGTAACTGTAGCCTGAATCTTCGGTTTTATTGTCAAAAAAATTTAAACATCATTTTCACATAGGTACAGAATATTTGGTTGGCATAATTTCTTTACTAATTTAATAACTATTTATAAAACACCCGAAAATCTGGCACTATTTTAGTTATTGGCCATATAAATTACTATTCTATATATCATGTTTTGTAGAGGGGGGGATTAAAAGGTGGTTTTTAACATGAACACAATTCTTTTTCAGTGTCTCAGTGCATTAGCACAGAGTCTGTCCTAAATAGGGCATTAAGAAATGATTCATTTGTTTTTCTACCTTTGACACTCCTTATAAAGTTTTTACTTTAAATTTTTGCATTTGTAATGAGGTGAAAACTAAAGATAAGGCTTTTTATATACACTATTCAGATTCAGGGGCTGCATGAACATCTGGCAAAGAACTTTCTGAGGTAGGGTAACCACTAATGAGCAGAAGAGCTACTCCTTGGCACAGTGTGGCTGTGCTGTACAGCGGACTTGTAGAATATGTGTGATAAAAGTCTCACGCTTTTACTTGCCACCTGACTTTTCTGATTATTCCTGGTACCAGATGGTTGGACTGCAATCGTCAACTGTACCATTTAATAGGTTTATTTAAATTAGATCTCCATATTTTTTGAATAATAAAAGTTTTCCTTGAGAATGAAAAAAAGATTTTAGACCCACAGGCAGCTTATGAAATGATTAACTGTATCAGAAAGATTTTCACTTTAACATATAAGTAGCATGAAATGATTCTAATTGATCTTCAATCCTTCTCACATGAAAATTGATGCAATTATTATCATATCATGACCATATTTTATCCAGCCATCTCCTCACCAAAACCTACTTTGGTTTATCTTCTGATACTCTTAATTTACACTGCCCATGTCTCAAGTTGTTAGTTTTGGAAAAATTAATATGAACTCGAACTACAGGATTCTTTTTTAAAAATATATTTTCTAGATTATGCTATTAGAGTTGTCTCATCCCCCCCCCTTTATTTCTCTCTGCCCTGCACAAATGCTCCCACCCACATTCTCCCCCTACCTTTATTTCATGTCCATGGGTCATACATATAAGTTCTTTGGCTTTGACATTTCCTATACTGTTCTTAACCTCCCCCTGTCTATTTTCTACCTACCATTTATGCTTCTTATTCTCTGTACCTTTTCCTCCTCTCCTCCTCTCCCTCCCCACTGATAACCCTCCATGTGTTCTCTATTTCTGTGATTCTGTTCCTGTCCTAGTTGTTTCCTTAGTGTTTTGTTTGTTCGTTTGTTTTTTAGGTTCAGTTGTTAGTAGTTGTGAGTTTGTTGTCATTTTACTGTTCATATTTTTATCTTCTTTTTCTTAGATAAGAACCTTTCACATTTCCTATAATAAGGGCTGGGTGATGATGAACTCCTTTAACTTGACCTTATCTGAGGAGCACTTTATCTGCCCTTCCATTCTAAATGATAGCTTTGTTGGATAGAGTAACCTTGGATGTTGGTCCTTGCCTTTCAAGACTTTGAATACTTCTTTCCAGCCTCTTCTTGTCTGCAGGGTTTCTTTTGAGAAATCAGCTGATAGTCTAATGGGGACTCCTTTGTAGGTACCGTATTTTTCGGACTATAAGATGCACCCCCCAAATTTTGGAGGGAAAGGGGGTGTATCTTATAGTCGGAATGTAGCTTACCTGCTTCACTGTGAGGGGAGGGGTGGTGGTGGAGCGGAGCTACAGGTTATTCAATATTTTACCACATTTTTTGCTTCAATTTTTTTCCTATTTTCCTCCTCTGAAATCTAGGTGCGTCTTATGGTCTGGTACGTCTTATAGTCCTAAAAATATGGTAACTGTCTCCTTTTATCTTACTGCTTTTAAGGTTCTCTCCTTCTCTTTAATCTTGGGCAATGTAATTATGATGTGCCTTAGTGTGTGTTTCCTTGGGTCCAACTTCTTTGGGACTCTCTGAGCTTCCTGAACTTCCTAGAAGTCTATTTCCTTTGCCAGATTGGGGAAATTCTCCTTCATTATGTTTTCAAATAAATTTTCAATTTCTTGCTCTTTCTCTTCTCCTTCTGGCACTCCTATTATTTGGACTTTGGAATGTTTAAAGTTGACCAGAAGGTTCCTAAGCCTCTCCTCATTTTTTTTTTGAATTCTTGTTTCTTCATTCTTTTCTGGTTAAATGTTTATTTCCACCTTCTGTTCCAAAGCATTGTTTTGAGTTCTGGATTCCTTCCTGCCATTATTGGTTCCCTACACATTTTCCTATATTTCACTTTTCATAGCCTTCACTTTTTCCTCTATTGTGTGACCATACTCAACTAATTCTGTAAGCATCCTGATTATCAGTGTTTTGAACTATGCCTCTGATATGTTGGCTATCTTTGTCAATTAGTTGTATTTTTTCTGGAGCTTTGATTTGTTCTTTCATTTGGGTCTTTTTTTTTTTTTTGTCTTGGTAAGCCTGCTGCATAATAAGGGGTAGAGCCTTAGGTGTTCACCAGGGCAGGGCAACCTGCATTACTGCATTGTGAAGCTGTATGTGGGGGGATGGAACAATGCCTTTTGTTCTGCTCTGCTGGTTTTCAGTCACTTCCCCCACTGTACAATCAAATTGGGCCCTTCTGGTGCTGATTCCCATTGGGTGAGCATTCTAGGATCCTGTGGGTCTCTCCAGGAAACTCTTCTGTGAGGCTGTGAGTTTCTCCTACTGCCACCTCAACCCCCATACGTGTTTTCTGTCAGAGTCTTTGAGGCTTTAGTTCCTGGTGCTGGAATAGTGGGTTGCAAGGTCTATCTCACTCCCCTGTTTTTCCTACCAATTTATCTGCATGCAAATGTGGGACCACCCAGCTTGCAAGTCACTGCCTCACCTGGTCTGCTAGCCACCACCTTGGTGTGATTCCTCTGCCCCTGGCTGCCCATCTCTGCCTCTCCTATAGGTCTGGATGAATGTTTCTTAATTCAGTGGTTGTTGGACTTTCATACAGTTTGATTTTCTGTTAGTTCTGTTTTTTTTCTTTTTTTAAATTTGTTGTTGTCCTTCCTTCAGTTGTGTGAGGAAATACAATGTGTCTTCCTATGCCTCCATCTTGGCCAGAAGTCTCAAACTAGAGGATTCCTGATTTATATCACATACTAATGTTCAAAGTTCAAGAAATATGGCCATATTTATCAGTTATTTATTTATTTAATGTTAGCAGAGCCTGCTACTACTACCTACTTGTCATTCTATGTGACACAATAATATTATAGGAGCATATATTCCCTTCAATAAGCTTCCTACAGAATTCATGGCACAACTGACAGTTTCCTTAACTGGGAAGTATGCCATCAGCATAGCTCACTAAGTTTTCTTTCCTCATTTGAAATCTGATTTGTGATGAGGCAGCAAGAAAAACTTCATAGCTATTTTTGTGTTTTTTTTTTTAAATTTTGAATCTGAAGAAAACTATTGCCAGGGTGCTATATTCTGATCGAATTCCCCTTATTATCTTTATCTCTAGCAAACTTTCTGGATTCCAGTAGCAAATATCTCTCCAGTCTATTTCAGTCCAAGAGTCCAGGAGATTTATTTTTACTCTTTCATTCTCAAGACTTTTTCATGCTTAATGCCAAGTATTATTTACAATTACCTTTTGACTAAGCTATTTTGAATAGAAATTTGTTAAATAAATGTGATATTTCAGGAAGATAAAGCAAGAAGCCTTATTACTATACAAAAATATGTACATTTTCTCTTTTTCTAATATTTTATTTATTTATCTTTAGAGGGGAAGGGAAGGAGAGAGGAAGAGAAACATCAATATATGGTTGCTTCTTGTGCATTCCCTGCTGGGAACTGGCCTGCAACCCAGGCATGTGCCCTGACTGGGAATCGAACTGCGATCATCTGGTTTGCAGGCCTGTGCTCAATCCACTGGGCTACACCAGCCAGGGCTCTTTTTATCAAAAGAAAACAATTATATAGAAAGATACAGAAAAAATACAAGTAATTCATTTTAACTTCCCCTTCAACCTAGTTCATCATATTGATTTGTGAATAGAATAAAAAATCATATAGGAATAAAACAGTACTTGTCAGTAAAAACATGGCATCTTCCCCTTATTGATGCTGAAACAGAATATGAACAACAGATTCTACTAAAGCAAATTGACATAAATTCTGTTATGGCATTAATTTAATTTTAATTAAGCACAATTGTGCTAAGCCTGTGTTATGCCAATCATTCATTCACTGTCATAAGAAAACTTGTTATCTTATGTAGGATTTGCTCAAAATAGAATGATAGATTCTACTTGAGAAAAACTATGTGATATATTATTCACAAGGATTAGCTGATAAACTTAATTGAAGATACTAACTAATCCTTAGTGCCATAAGTATAAATTTCAGGCTAACAACATTTTTCCAATAAAATATTTAAGTATGTTATGGCTAATTAGTAATAATTTTAAAAAGAATAGTTTTGTTTCTGCTTTTATAGAATTCATTCAGGAACATTATGAAAGATGCCATCTTACTCTAAGTGTTGTATTTTCATATGGATATTGTCCTGAGAGAGTTCACTAACTCTAGTTAAGTGCTGTATATTTTATAAATTGCTTTTTGGCTCTCAAAATGGTTTATTCTGAACAGACTAAAAGGACTACTTCCTCTTCTAATTTATCAAGCTAAAGTCTAGTGGACAACAGTGAGTAGGTCAGAAAGAGCTTACAGCAGCAGGGTATTAGACAAGATAAATATTTGAGGAGCTTTAAAGGTTCATTTCTTATAAATATTTAGATAGCCATCATATTTTATATAATTATCATCTTAAAATCTCTTCAAATTAAATGTAGATATATTTTGTTTGATATGTCCTCCTAATGCAACAATTATTTTGGTGAATTTAATGGTCTTCCTCCTAGCTGATAGAACTGTACAATGTTCTCCATTATGCTATGAAAATATTCTAATTAAATGAGTTGCCCTGGTTCCATATGTTATATACTGATCTCATGTGGAGAAGCTGCTGGAATCTCTCCAGGGCAGGTAAGGTACCCAGTTCCTTTCACTGGACATCACAAGCAGGAGGACCTTGTTCTTGGTTTGAAATTGTAATTGAAGCTCTGGGTTTATAATAAACCACAGTGAATATTATGGGAATTAAATCAACTCTTTATCATAATACTCTTAGGATGTTTGCAGAGTAAAAACAATTGTGGACTGTGTCACTGTCTATCTATCTACTCTTTGTGATGGTTTGAGTGAGAGGAATGAGGAGAATCCCTGGACATTCTCCACAGTTCTAAGTACTAGGGAATAGTTTCAGGAATCTAGGTCTTTGGGAGCACCATGAACTGCTTAGCTCACTATCTAAGACAGGAGGGACCTGAACAGGACACCAGAAGTCAGTGATGAAGCTAATTTCTTAAATGCAGATGATCTATGTTCTCTCCAGCATCATGGCGCCTTCTATTAGTGTTTTCCAACATATTCACTTTTTTTTATTTCTTGGAAATTGTTTAACAGTGGAATAATTCATAAGAACTCCATGTATATAATCTTCTTATTGAAAGATGAAAGTACAATTGTCTTAATATTTTCATTAGAAGAACTTGGCTGACAAAATGAAGGTTTCCACAAGTCATAGGTGCAAAAACTGCATTTAATCCACACTTGCCATTGTTATTTTTGGCTCTAGTTGATTTGCAAAATAGTAGAAGTCTTTTATGAAAAAAACTTATTTTTATTACCATGACTTCATAATTAGTTAGGTTAGTCTGCCTGATAATGCTGTTCCCTGAAATGCAGGGCTAAGCACTATTAATTCTGAGGATGCATTATTACAGAGTTGGCTGTTCTGTTCACATCTAAGATCCCTTTGGGAAGTAAGAAGGACAGAATTTAAAATAAATAAAACAGCTGAACACATAACATATCTACATGTATATATACAAATAGGTATATACTTTTTATTCTCCTTATTCTATTCTTTTTTAATATTTCAAATATTAAATCATTTCAATTTTTCAAATCAAAGTTGTTCATGCATATAAAGTCAGTTCTAACTGATGTAAAAATAAAATTTGGTTCTTTTAAGAGAAAAACACTTGGCTTTTTTCTCTGATTCATTGAATATTCATCCCTTCTTACACAAATCTCAAGTTTATTAGTATTTATTACTCTTCTGCTATGGATCTTTTCCACATTTTTTTCTCTTATTGCTTCATTCCACATACATAAACCATTCTTATCTACCCTTTCTCCTGATGAGGATATGCCCCATGTTGGGTGTGATTGATACTTGATGTTAGTGCTTGTATTATTTTACATACTACCCAAAGCTCATTTCAAGTTTACTTGGTCCATTCATTTTCCTACACCCTTCAGACTATGATTTCAAATTTTCTCCATTTCCAAATCTGTAACAGCTTGTCTCTGGTTCTTATTCAAAGTGATCTTGCTTTCTATTTTCCTAAAAGAAATGATGCAAGAAGAAGAGATAACTTTCACAAGCTCTGAGATCTGATGCATCTATCCATACCCATCATGCCTTCACACTGTATCTTGTAAAGACAGATGAGCTAACTGTGTTCCTAACTATTATTCCATGCAAAAATGAAGATCCAAAGGTAAAATTAGGAAAATTTAGAGAAAAAAATATGAGTGAGCAGAGGTAAAGTATTTTTTTAAATATTACACTGAAAAGGAGCATCTATATTCCCCTTATAGAATACTGGAATCTCGGTGAGGAATTATTTCTAAGTAGACAATTTATATTAGAAATCTTTCATAGGTCTGATTGTCACCTGAAGCTTTTAATGAGCTGTGCAGTCTGTTCAAATGTTTTTTGATACAATAGCACACATATGTGTGTGTGTGTGTTACAGAACAGAGGTCCAAGGTGGGGCAATATTTGGCCCACCCAGGGATACCAAAAACTTGTTACAGAACAACAGGGCCCCCCGCTCAAGGACCATATACTAATACTGTCCAGACCACCTAGTGGGCTCCTCTATCCACCGCCTGAGGAAAGACATCTCTCAATGCCAGAGATTTGTGAAAAGGAAAGGAAAGATTTATTTAAAGGTATACAGACTCAAAGTAGTGACCCAATGTCCCCAGTAAAATATCAAAGTACTTTTGGATACCCACAGGACCCCACAGCACTTCCTTCTCCCCTGGCCCTAATTCAGGGTACCGCATCTCAGGAAAAGAAGCACACGTTCATGTTTCAGGCTGCTGTCACTGTCAGCTGTGTCACCATCCAGGTAGGATCTCAAATTACTCCAAAGCCATGTGGCACTTTCTCATGGCTTACTGGCAAGAGTTCTTTCACCCCTTTTCCAGACAAAGCGTCTCCTGCTTCCCAGGGCACACGGCCAAAGATAGCACCCCAAAGCTGCGTGGTTCTCTTCTTCACCTGGCTGCAGGGGGCCCCACCCTGGCAAAGCCATGTGGTACTCCCTCTCACATGGCTGCCGTGTCAGTGTTTTAAATCCCCATGCCAGTCCTTCTTTGCAGCCCCATTTCTGACTCCTCCTACAATCAGCTACACTTGCCATCATTCCTGTATTATTCCAAGTTTACTGAGCTGCCATCGTGAGTCTGGAAAGGTATAGCCCCATGTCCTGGAGCCAGTCATCTCTAAGCTCTCACATAGGTGCGGTTACTTGGGAAACCCATCCCCAGTTACATCTTGGGTAGAAGTCACTTCCATCCCCCTGGCTCAGAGCATGGCCACAGCTATTTAACATATCTATGCAGCCAGTTAAAGGTTATAGATATGTTAAATGACCATGCCAGAGGTTAGCTGCAAAACTGTTGCTATGCAAAGCAGCTCTCAATGGCCCTGCTCCATTTGTCCCTTCCTCCAACTCACACCTGTGTCGGGGGAGGGGTGAGGACATCTTAATATTTCCTGGACCTTGAGTTCTGGACCCCATTCCAAATCCCTTTTTGGGGCCCCCCTCTTGGCTGCACCCTGTTATGTGTGTATATTTACTTATGTATATACATGCTGGTAAGATGATGGTCACCTAGTAGAGAAACTAGAGGTTTTATTGCCTGTTCCTGACCATATGCATCATTGTACTAAGAAACAAAATAATTAAATTTTCTATAGCCATACCAAATTATTCTTTAGCATATACACAGTGCTAACTAAACATTTAAATAATTAAAAATTATTGGTCAGTGTAGTGTGTAAACTCAAAGCATGAATTTATACTTCAGTGATTATTTAAGGTTAGTAATATTTCTTCCAAAAAATTAATAAAAATGACACATTCCAAAAGTGCATGAATTAAACCATAATTTGAAATTTTAAAAAATCCCCATCATTGTCCTCAATCCAAACTCAACATTAAGAGTTTACCAGAATACAATATTACTTTTCTAACACTAAATTACAAGATCTCCATCCTGAAAATCATTCTGTTGGGCAATCATTTAATAATTATTATTATATTCACCAAATTTCCAAGGTTTGTGCTAAGGGTTGTGCAAGATACAAATAAGGCATAGGTTTAATACTCACATTGTTTATTATTTGATTAATATCTATATGACCAATATGAACAAATCAGAGAACATTTAACTAGAAGAGTGTGTGTTTCTTAAAACAAAGTAATAATCACTTTCTGAAGTTGGACGGCAAGTGGGAAACTTGACTTAGATTTCAAGGTATGAGTAGTGAGAGGTTTTCTTAGGCTCTGCTGAGAAAGAAATACCAATCAACCATAAAATAGGCAATAAAGAGCTTTATTGGGGTTTGTGCACCCGGGTGAGATTCCCCAGTCTGCAGGATGAGACCATGGAAGTCATGCCCAAGCAGGGAATGTAGTGGGGTTTTATTTTCATTGGCTCCCTGTGGGAGCTGGGGATTGGTGCCCTCTGAACAAAGAAGCAATACAGCATTGGTGGTCTCTTCCTCAGACTCAGGTTACTGTGAGGATGTCCATCTTGGCAAAGTCCAGCCAGAGCTTCCTACTATCCCCATCCACCCTAACAAGTAGGACGTAAAAGGTAGAGATATAGGCCAGAAATGCAAGAATCTTTCTATATCAAACTAATGGAATAACCTCATAACATTTTGCTTAAGAACATAGCTGATATTTAAAAATGCATTACTGACTAAAGATATGTTGAAATGAGAATGCAGTTTTGAGAGAGCTTGAAGACATGTCTGATTGCAACAAATATTATGTGTTGCTAACCAGTAAGAAGAGGCTCCTTCTTCAGGCAAGCGTGCAAATAAGACGCCTAGTCTTGGTCAATATTCTGTTTGCAACCTCATGATAGATATTGGAGCAAATGACCCGGCCAATCTATATCTAGATTTCTAACCAATTAATATTATGAAATATTAAATGTCTCATTTAATGCCACAAATGTTATGTTATTTGTTCCACAGCAATTAATAACTAATATAGGCATTGTTTTGTGAACTGGTAGGCAATGGATGGTAGTGTTGGTGTTCAGCAGAGAAAAATATTGTACAAGTAATATTGAGCTGGTGTGCAGGTGTATTAGAGAACAATAAAAAATTGCAAAGGGAAATCATGCATTTAGAATCTGGTGAAATTATTTAGACATGAAATATTAAATCTCTAACATTATTAGAATCCATGGGAATTGAAATATTGTTAACTTTTGTTTCTGTTACTACAACTCAAATATTAAGAACTTTTTTCAGTTCTAGACACACTTTTAAGCACCTTATGTCTATTGACTGAATTGAAATGTATAACTCCCTTAATAGTTTTTTGTTTTTCCATAAGCGATAAATAATAAATGGACAAAACTGGTGGATGTTAGATCCAGGCACATGATTTGTCTTCCTGAAACCCATGTTCTTGAGACAAGGTGCTTTTATAACAATTTAGAATTCAGGGAATATGTGCAGAGGCACTCCACCTTGGGAGCAGTGAGAGGCTCAGGTTTTAATGGTAACAAATAATGCTCACCACTAATACAGACAAGATATTTGGTAGTATACATAAATCTGATTCTAAAAACACAAGGATATTTTAGTGAATTTGGTCATAAAACAGAAGTTTACTATTTCATTTATAACAAAAACAAAATTATTTTAAGGATTTCTTTTTTAGGTTGAAACTTATATTAAGATATGCAGAAGATGCTCAGAGTAGAACTTATGTTGCTTATAACTTACAAATAAAATAATACATGTTTCACAAGTTGTGTTTTGTGGCTAGAATAAATTTCCAAGTGGTTTTATGGTTTGAGGTAGCAAAAGCTAAGAGGGACAAGGAGTAAATTAATAGCATCATGACTGTATTATTGAAACATAACTTTTATCCATGGTGAGTGTACCATAACAATAATAAAAGTTTCAGAGGTGATGAGACATTTATACTGTCAATGAACCATATAAGTAGTTATGCATATCATATTGCTGGCAGAGGATATAATCTTATATTTCATCATGAACAAAGCAGTGGGATGTGTTGCAGACTTTAAAGACTTTTGGGTTCCGCCAAGATTGAGGCATAGGTGGAAACACTGTGCCTTCTCCCACAACCAAGTTTGAACACAACAAAGGTTTGGAGAACTAGAACACACCCAAAGACCAGAAAACAGAATTATACGGAAGTCCAACAACTACGAACCCTTTAACGGGGACGATAAGAGAGGTGGAGCCAGCAGCGGAGCTGGGTCAGGCAGGACAGATCCCCTGACCTAGGCGCGCAGGCAGCCCGGAACCAGTAGAGGTGTGGGGCAGACTGACCATGGTCGCACGTTCGCGCACAGTGAGACGGACCACACAGGCCCCAGGGGGCGAACCCAGTGGTGGAGGGCAGACAGCGGTGGCACACTCGTGTGCAGTGGAACGAAACTCGTGGGCCTGGTGAAGGTGGTGGCTGTGCCGCCGGGGCCGCGGTGGCAGGCGGCAGATGGGAAGCCATTGTCCCTCTTTGACCCTGCCCCCACATACAACGTCACAACCCAGCGACTTAGTTGCCCTGTTCTAATGAACACTTTAGGGCTCTGATCCTGCTATGGAACAGGCACGAACAGCCCAAAAGATGGTGCAAGAAGAACTCAAAGTCCCAGAGCCAATAACTCTAAGCGACCGAGAAATTGCCAGCCTCTCAGAAGCACAATTCAAGACACTATTTATCAGGATGCTCACAGAACTGGTAGATTATAGTCACAAATTAGAGGAACATAGTCACAACTTAGAGGAACATATGAAGGCTAAACTAATTGAAATGAAGGGAAATGCAAAGGAAACCAACAGTGATGGAAAGGAAACTGGGACTCAAATCAATGGAATGGACCAGAAGGAAGAACAAAACATCCCACCAGAAAGGAATGATGACATGAGAATTCAAAAAAATGAGGAGAGGCTTAGGAACCTCCAGGACATCTTTAAACATTCTAACATCCGGATTATAGGGGTACCAGAAAGGGGAAAGAAACAGCCAGGAGTGGAAAACGTATTTGAACAAATAATAAAGGAGAACTTCTCCAGTCTGGCAAAGGAAATAGACTTCCAGGAAATCCAGGAAGCTCAGAGAGTGCCAAAGAAGTTGGACCCAAGAAGGAACACACCAAGGCACATCATAATTACATTAGCCAAGACTAAAATGAAGGAGAGAATCCTAGAAGCAGCAAGGGATAAGGGGACAGTCACCTACAAAGGAGTACCCATCAGACTGTCAGCGGATTTCTCAAAAGAGACCTTACAGGCAAGAAGTGGCTGGAAAGAAGTATTCCAAGTCATGAAATCCAAAGACCTACATCCAAGATTGCTCTATCCAGCAAAGCTTTCATTTAGAATGGAAGGGCAGATAAAGTGCTTCTCAGATAAGGTCAAATTCAAGGAGTTCATCATCACCAAGCCCTTATTATATGAAATGTTAAAGGGACTTATCTAAGAAAAAGAAGATAAAAAATATGAATGGTAAGAGGACAGTCAACTCACAGTTATTAACAACCACACCTAAAACAAAAGCAAACCAAGAGGACAGCTAGATCAGGAGTGGAACCATAGAAATGAAGAACACATGGAGGGTTAGAAACAGGGGGGTGGGAGGAGGAGAAGGGGGGGGAAGGCACAGAAAATAGCATAGAGGGTAGGTAGAAAATAGATGGGGGGAGGGCGAGAATAGTGGGGGAAATATAGAATCTAAAGAACTTGAGACACGTGGTTATAAACTAAGGGGGGGGAGAATGGTGGGGGAGGGAGTGTGCGGGTGGAGGGGAATGAATGGGGGGAATAGAATAACTGTAATGGTATAATCAATAAAATATATTTAAAAAAAGAAAAAAAAGACTTTTGGTTTATTGGACTGCACTATTCCTTTTTTTATCAACCTCAGAATAATTATTAAGAGCCTACTGTTTATAATAAGATTTTTAGAATATGTACATGAATAGGACTAGATCATCCAGAAGCAAATCAGCTTGTGTTTGTGGGTTAGCTTGCATTTGAAAAATTTTGATATAGCACTATGTCCAGGGACTAAAATGCATTTCATATTACATCATTTATTGCTCAGGAAATTAATGACTATAGAAAAGTGAGGGATGGCTAATTTTCTTAGTCCAAGGGAAATGGTGATGGCATATATAAATTAGACAGGCAAAAAGAAGATAGAGTTGGTTGCATGAAACTGAAATCTCATAAAGAAAAGGGAAGAGGCAGTAAGTACACTTGATTCTTTTAAACTCTGTGTCTAATTAGAAGAGGAAAAAATTATCTGAAAATCATATTTATAAATCACCCCTGTTTGATTTTGAGGTATGAATTTGCATTACATATTCCTTCCAAAAGTCCTCAAGAAAAGTTTTTCATGTAGAGTGGTCTCAGACAGATATTATCCTCAGGCATTTTCAGAAGTGAATGCAATCCTTTTCTAAGAAAAAATAAATAAACAAACATACAAACCTCAACCTAGGCCTCAAAGAACTTTTACAGATAAAATGAGAAGACACCACACTCACAGTGAAAGATTACAGAATGCCCAGGACAGCATGATATCATGAATGAGAGGTGACACAAAGGAGAGAGCAGGATCAGACCAGGAAGATTTTGAAGTTTTCAGCGACAAAATATGGAATAAACATGTTTAAGGTGTTTTGAAGAAAGCATTTATTAAAATATAATCAATATTTAAAAATAATCCTACAGGCTTTAAAAATAATAAAAAGGATATCTAGAAATGAAAAATATAATTGAAAAATTAAAAGTCATTAAATTAGGTCAAGAGAGATCCCCCAAACTATCAGAATATAGTTCAAAGAGAGAAAGCAAATATGGAACTATGAAAGAAATACTAAAAGTCATATAGGAAATAGAAATGTTCTAATGTTTAATTAATTTTCAACAACAAAAAAGAAAACATTTTTAAAGGCAGTATTCAAATAAATAATGTCTAAAAATGTTATAGCTAAAAAATAGTAAACTTCAGATCCAGGAATTATAAAACATACAAGTGAGAAGAAATCCAAATGTAGACGTATCATGTTGAAATAAAAAAACCTAAAAAATGAAGAAATTATAAAGTTCGTGGAGAAAAAAATGATTACTTACAAAGAATAATTAGGCTGACAGCTGATTAACTGACAGTATCAGCAATATCCAGAAAGCAGTAAATAATAAACTGAATGTTCTAAGAGAAAATAGCCATCAAATTAAAATTCAAAATTCCAATCATGATATAAATTTTAAAATTATTGTAATCTAAATGTGTTTAAAAGAAATATACTTTAAAAGAAACTGTGAAAGACGCCCTTCAGGAACAAGGAAAGGGATTTCAGAATGTAGACATAATACAGAATATACTGGTTAAAATATGGATTTAACTATATGAATATATATAAATGACTTTTGGTTCTTTATAACAATAATATATTAAGTTTAATTTGAGAAGTCATAATAAAGCAGTGGAGCACAGATGGAAATGGAGACTCAAGGCTAAGCGGTAGGATACCATTTCTCAATTAAACTAGAGGCATACATAAGTCATAGGAAGAGGGGTGTGCAAGGCAACATAGGTATCAGAGAGACAGTAGTTAAAGAATGTCTTTGAACATCAGAGTCCTAGGGAAGAAGAAGCAATCCCTGGGGGCTAACTCTGCCATAAGAAAATACAAATTCCTGGCCAACCAAAATAAACAACCAAGTTAAAGTGCCTTTACATTGGGAGGTCTTACAGCCTTTTACATGCTATAGCAATACATAGAGATTAACAAGTGAAAGAAACTCTTTACACACTCAGGAAGAAAAAAGTTCTTTACATTCTGAAGCTGCCAGGGCTGCTCTGCACTCTCTTCTCATTAATATATCATTCTTACTCTTCTATTGGTCTCATTAAATGTTAAAAAACAACTGTAAGCTTTGTGCTACGATTCAGGGTTTTATGTCTGAATGTATTTATTTAAAGAAGTCAAAAGGGAAGAGGTTATTATTACTCAGCTTAATTTCACTTTGAAAGGAAAGCTCAAGCATCAGATGCTAATGTGTTCAGTTTCCTAAACAAGCCCCCTTTGAACAGTAAAAGCATTTCTTTCTCAAAGACTTCTCTTTTCTTTTCTTTCCCCATCAAAGGATTAGAAAAACAATATTGACTTTCTTTTGATTTTTATTTCATACTATATTAATTAGTCATACAAGCATTTTAGAGATAATTTTAATTTTCCCAGATATGTTCAAAATATAACCATTATGTGATTAGTTTATATTCTAAAAAGATGAGTCTGCATTTGTTGCATTCACCAACCGCGAGAACAAATGTCGGAGACTTTCGGGGTTCCAAAGATGTTACTTTATTGGCCAAGTTTAACCTGCACAGGGGCAAACTCTCCAAAGTGTCCGGAGACACGGTGCCCGCAAGGGCTGCAAATGAGAGTCGCGCCAAACGCTTACAGGCTTAGGGTTTTAAGGAGGCGCACAAGCAAGCTGGATACAGAAGCAGATGTGGCGGTTAGCGGTTGGCTCAGGGGCACAATAGGGTTACTGATTATTGGTGAGTTAACTCGTGCACTGGCTCGTGCTCCTTTACCTAATTGGTCAGTTGAGCTCGTGCACGGGGGCAAAATTTCCCTCCCTAGTGACTGTCCAGATGGCTATCTGCCTGACTAACCTTGTTGCTCTTACACATCCTGGAACACACCCCGCTCTTCGGGTGTGTCCCGGAGCCTCTTTGCGTTAGTTAAACACCTTTTGCTTCCTTACAGCTATGTTCTGGCTAGTCCCCCTTGCCCTCAACACATTGTATATTCATAATAAGGCAGAAAACCAAGAATGAGAGAGTTGGTCATCTTATTTAAACCTATTTGATTTCTTTCCAAATTTTTGCATTATGTCCTGTTTCTGGTAGCTTTTAGCCATAGGGACTATAGAAAAAGCCATTTGTACTTGTCGGTGGGCTCTGCTTGCAGGGCCCCCACCGGCCACCATGGATGAGAATAAGTATACCAAGACATGACCTGCCTGGGGAAGAAAGGTGGCCTATCTCTCAAAGGAGAAGGGCCAAGAGCCTTTTCCTCAGTGGGCTTTTATTGGGTTCATTTTGCACAGAAATACAGGTAAAGCTCATTAATCTTTGTCAGGCAATAAGGATCAAACAATAGATAACAAAGAACTCTGAGGGCCTATTTTAAGTCAGGGTCAGATAGCTAAAGAGCTATAAAACTTTGAGGAACAAACTCACTTCTTCCTTGGGCCCTTATTTAGTTGAGAGCATTCTGAACAAAGCATGTTTCACAGCATTTTACATATTCTTTCTTAGGCCTGATTGCCCTAGGGAACCCACCCTTTCCAGCACAGAGCGGTACTGACCACCAGCATTTGTTTCAGGCTTAAGTCAGGCAGGGGTAGTAAGGCAGTCAAGAGATTAGGAGACTTCTTGCAGACAGAATGAGGACTCAGGCTATGTCAAAGCTGAGGGGTGAGGGCCCATCACCCCCTTTTGCTATAGCCCCCCAAGTCCTCCCTTGGGGCTTCCCCATGATCATGCCTGTCTTAGGTCGTTCCCCACTTGGGGAATCTTACCTATAATTGGCTAACTGATCAAGCATTGTGGGCCAGTTATGAATGAAGAAAAAAGAGTAGAAGTGGCACCCCTGCCAGGGAGATAAGCTTTGTCTTCTTAGTGGCTTATGGTCCAAGGTCCCTTTCTCAACTGTAGCCATGGCGAGGTTACAGCTTCTGAAATCAGGCAGGGCAGTTCCCAACAAGTACTTGTTTAATTCCTTATAGCTTTTTAAACCTCACCTTGTGACTCAACTACTATAATTTACTTTGTGGCCCTGACCCTTGCTGTTTTATAAGTTGTACCCTCAGGCTAACACCCCTTTCATCTTGCGTATCAATTCAACATGCTCTGTTAGATAACACTTCCCATTCTTTTTTAAAAATATAGTTTATTGATTATGCTATTTCAGTTGTGCTATTTTCCTCCTTCACTCCCCTCCACCCTGCACACCCTCTCCCACCCACATTCCCCCTTTAGCGAATATCCATGTGTCATACTTATAAGTTCTTTAGCTTCTACAATTCCCATACTATTTTTACCTCCCTGCCCTGTCTATTTTCTACCTACCATATATGCTACTTATTCTCTGCACCTTTTCCCCCTCTCTCCTCCTCTCACTCCCCTGTTGCTAAACTCTTGATGTGCTCTCCATTTTTGTTCTTCTGTTTCTGTTCTAGTTGTTTTCTTAGCTTGGTTTTGTTTTTGTTTTAGGTGTGGTTGTTAATAATTGTGAGTTTGCTGTCATTTTACTGTTCATGTTTTTTATCTTCTTTTTCTTAGATAAGTCCCTTTAACAGTTCATATAATAAGGGCTTGGTGATGATGAACTCCTTGAATTTGACCTTATCTGAGAAGCACTTTATCTGACTTTCCATTCTAAATGAAAGCTTTGCTGGATAGAGTAATCTTGGATGTAGGTCCTTGCCTTTTATGACTTGGAATACTTCTTTCCAGCCCCTTCTTGCCTGTAAGGTCTCTTTTGAGAAATCAGCTGACAATCTGATGGGAACTCCTTTCTTGGTACCTGTCTCCTTATCTCTTGCTGCTACTAGGATTCTCTCCTTAATTTTAATCTTAGCTAGTGTAATTGTGATGTGCCTTGGTGTGTTCCTCCTTGGGTCCAACTTCTTTGAGACTCTCTGAGCTTCCTGGACTTTCTGGAAGTCTATTTTATTTACCAGATTGGGAAAGTTCCTTTTTATTATTTGTTCGAATACATTTTCCACTTGCTGCTGTTCCTCTTCCATTTCTGGTACCCCTATAATTTGGATGTTGGAACATTTAAAGATGTCTTGGAGATCTCCAAGCCTCTCCTTATTTTTTGGAATTCTTGTGTCTTCATTATTTTCTGTTTGGTTGTTTCTTTCTTCTTTCTGGTCCACTCCATTGATTTGAGTCCCAGTTTTTTTCCCATCACTATCGGTCCCTATACATATTCCTTTATTTCATTTAGCATAGCCTTCATTTGTTCATCTAATTTGCAACCAAATTCAACCAATTCTGTGAGCATCCTGATTACTAGTATTTTGAACTGTGCATTTGATAGGCTGGCTACCTCTTTGTCACTTAGTTGTACTTGTTCTGGAGCTTTAATCTGTTCTTTCATTTGAGCCATTTTTTATTTTTATTTTGACGAGCCTGTTATGTAATGAGGGGTGGAGTCTTAGGAGTTCACCCAGGTGAGGTAACCCAGTTGCTGGGTTGTAGAGGAAGGGCTTGAGAGGGAGCAATGGTGCTTGCTCTGCTTTTTGCCAGATTTCAGTCAAACTGGGCCCCCTGGTGCTGATTCCCATATGAGTTGGTTTGTGTACATCCTGAGACCCTGTGGTTCTCTCCAAGGAACTCTCCTATGAGGCTGGAAGTCTCTCCCAGCACCTCATCCCCCACAGGTTTTTTCAATCGGTGTTTTGAGGCTTTATGTCCCTGAGATGGGACCCTGGTTTGTGTGGTCTGTCTGGCTCCCCAGTTTTGCCTGGTTTATCTGCCCAGGAATGTGGGACCACCCAGTCTGCCAGCTGCCTTGTGAGTCATGCCCCTCCACAACCAGCCACCTTGCTGGGTCCTCCAGATCCCACTTTGCCCCTCCACTCGGCCGCCCAAGTTCGTCCCTCCTACTGGTCTGGATGAGTGTTTCTTTGTTAATTTATTGGTTGTCGGACTTCCATACAGTTAAATTTCCTGTCAGTACTGGATGTTTTTTTTTTGTTTCCTTGTTTCTACATTGTTGTTGTCCTTCTTTTGGTGTGAGAGGAGGCACAGTGTGTCTACATACACCTCCATCTTGGCCAGAAGTCACACTTCCCATTCTTAAAAAGCATCATCGTACACTGATTTTGCTGCCCTTTATCTTTATGTACACTAGAAAAAATAATTCTACTTTTTCTTCTTATCTAAATCATTTTCTAACTCATGCTTTCTGCCTCTGAACTTTGTGTATCCCCATAACATGGTTCTTTGTCACCTGCCTGTCTCCAACACCCCTTCTGTCCCTCCGTGTGCTTGTCTTATGTTAAACTATCTTCTCTATAATTTCTAAGGTGTATTGTAGATATCTCTAAAAATTCTGAAAAAAGTATACTTTGACATATAATTGAGTCTAAACTTAATCAGTCTGGACTCTTTCTTTGACATCTGAAATATTATAATCATTCAAACGTGAATATGTAATTGTAAGATTAAGCAAACATAGTTAATGGTCTAGAATAAAGTAATACCCTAAGGTATTAGACCTTATTTATAGATATGTTCTATACTTACTTAAGAGTTTAAAAAATAATGAAGACATATAATACCATACCAACTTACTCATCAGTGATCTTTTCCTCTTGTTCCTTCATTATTTTTGACATTACTGAATCATGTAGGAGGACCTCATAATTCTCATCTTTCCTGACTTCCCTAAATGTTAATGCAATGAACCTAAGAGCAGGTTCAAAAGGAACAATTTTTACTCTGGCCTTTTCCTATAGTGGTCAAAGTCCTGTTGTGAGAATATCTGTAACACTTTTTAATTTTTATATTTTTACTTGGTTTTTATAGTTTTATAACATATCAAAAATAAAAAACAATGGCAACACTTTTATCACAAAAAGCAAAAAAAACAAAAAAACCCACCTCACTCAACTTTGCCTTTGATGTCTTCCTTGGTTCACTTAGCACAAACCTTGGAAAATTTCTAGCTTCCTTCTCCTGAAAATTTTTGTTAAATAGATTCCCATCATTAGTATCCTGGGCTCCTACATTGTGGGAAAATGAATTAGATACTTTCCATTTTATAAATTCAGAAACTGATGTACAGTCATATATGTGGCCTCACACCAGAGTCCTAAGTCTTTAAAATTAAGCCACTAAACAGTCTGAAATAATCACTCACTTATTCACTTAATTATTCATGGATTTCTGTATTTAAGAAAAAAGTGTTAGGCTTATTCCAAGAACTTAGAATTAAGTTATATGATGGCTATACCCCTTTTATATATATAAATAAATATCCAAAATTTTAGACCATTCTAACCAATTTTTTGTCTACTGATTTTCTTTTTTATTTTTTGTTGAGGTAAAACTAACATATTAGCTTCACATATACAACAAAATGATTCAATATTTCTAGGTACTACAGATTGATCATCACAGTAAGTCTATTGAACATTCATTACCTCATTTTGTTGTTTTTTCCCACCACTCCCACCCTCCCCAGTCACCCCCACCTTTCTCCCTCCATCTTAACCCACATTGGCTTTCTCCATGTGCCCTTTATACATGTTCTTTGATGACACTTGCCCCTTTCCCCCCCATTATCCCCTCCTACCTCCCCTCTGGTTACTATCAGTTTGTTCTTTACTTCAATATCTCTGGTTATATTTTGCTTTCTTGTTTATTTTGTTGATTAGGCTACACTTGTAGGTGAGATTATGTAGTATTTTTCTTTCATCGCCTGGCTTATTTCACTTAGTATAACACTCTCCAGATCCATCAGTGCTGTTATGAAGGGTAGGAGCTCCTTCTTTCTTTCTGCTACCTAGTATTCCATTGTGTAAATGTACCATTGTCTTTTAATCCACTCGTGTACTGATAGGCATTTAGGTTGCTTCCAACACTTGGTTATTATAAATTGTGCTGCTATGAGCATTGGGATGCATAGTTCTTTTGAACTAGTGTTTCAGGATTCTTAGGGTATGATGCCAGCAGTGGATTTGCTGGGTCAAAAGACAATATCATTTTTATTTATTTATTTATTTATTTAAAAGACGATATCATTTTTAGTTTGTTGAGGAAATGTATACTGTTTTCCACAGTGACTACACCAGTCTGCATTCCTACCAACAGTGTACTAGGGTTTCCTTTTCTCCACAACCTTGCCAGCACTTGTTTGTTGAATTGTTTATGATGACCATTCTGACCAGTGTGAAGTGGTGTCTCATTGTGGTTTTTATTTGCATCTCTCTAGTGGCTATTAATGCGGAACATTTTTTCATATGTCTGTGAGCCCTCTGTATGTCTTCCTTGGAGAAGTGTCTCTTCAGGTCTTTTACCCATTTTTGTTTTCATTGGATTGTTTGTCTTCCTGGAGTCGTGTGAGTTCTTTATATATTTAAGAGATCAATCCCTTGTCCAAGGTATTATTTGCAAATATATTTCCCCATACGGTGGCTCCCTAATCTATTTTCTAATGTTTTCTTCAGACATGTAGAGGCTTTTTATTTTGATGAAGTCCCAATGTTTATACTTTCCTTTATATCCCTTGCTTGAGAGTACATATCAATGAAAATATTTCTGTGTGGAATATCTCAGATTTTCTCGGTCTATGTTTTCCTCTAGGACTTTTATGGCATCATGACTTATATTTAAGTCCTATATCTATCTTGCATTTATTTTGGTATGTGGTGTAATTTGGTGGTTGAGTTTCATTTTCTGGTGTAGCTGTCCAGATCTCCTAGTATCATTTACTGATTAGAGTGTTTTTACTCTATTGTATGCCCTTGCCTTTTTTGTCAAATATTAACTAACCATAAAGACCTGCATTCATTTTGGGGCTCTCTATTCTGTTCCATTGACCTATGTGTCTGTTCTTATGCCAGTACCAGACTGTCTAGGTTAATGTGTCCTTAATCTAGAGATGGTTTGATGTCAGGTATTTTTATCCCTTCTACTTTGTTCTTCTTTCTTAAAATGGCTACAGCTATTCAAGGTCATTTTTCGTTCCATATACATTTTTGAAATGTTTATTCTATATCTGTGAAATATGTCATTGGTATTTTAATAGAGAATGCATTGAATCTATAAATTGCTTTGGGTAGTATGGACATTTTGGTGATGTAAATTCTTCCAATCCATGAACATTGTATTTGCTTCTATTCATTTGTATCTTCTTTAATTTCTTTCTTTAGTGTTATATAGTTTTCTGAGGACAGGTCTTTTACTGCCATGATAAGTTTGTTCCTAGGTATTTTATTTTTCTTGTTGCTATAGTAAATTAGATTTTTCTCCTACTTTCTATTTCTAACACTTGTTAGTTAAAAAAAAAGCCTTTGATTCCTGGATATTTACTCTGTATCCTGGTGTTTTGCCAAATTCACTTACTAGGTCTAGTGATTTTTTGGTGGAGACTATAGAGTTTTCTATGTACACTGTCATGTTGTCTGCAAACAATTGACAGTATTACTTCCTCCTTTCCAATTTGGACACCTTTTATTTCTTTTTCTTGTCTAATTACTTTGGCTGGGACTTCCAATACTATGTTGAATAGAGGTGGTGAACTCAGTCATCCTTTTCTTGTTCCTGATGTTAGTGGGAAAGCTTTTACCATACTTTTCAGACTATAAGATGCACTCCCCACATTTCAGTTTGGGAGGAAAATGCAGCAGTGACCCTTCTCCTGCCTCCTGTGACCCCACTCCACTGCTGCACCACACCCCCACAGTGAGCCAGGTAAGCTACATTCAGATTATAAGATGTACCCCCTTTTCCTCCCAAATTTGGGGGGGAAATTGTGTCTTATAGTCTGAGAAATACGGTATATTTTGCCCATCATATGGTTTATGACGTTGTCTGTAGGTTTGCCATATATAGCTTTTATTATAATGAGGCATGCTACCTCTACTTGCACTTTGCTGATTGTTTTTATCACTAATGGGTGCTGTACCTTATTAAATACTTTTTCACATCTATTGATAAGATCATATGATTTTGTCTTTCCTTTTGTTTATGTATATCATGATTATTGATTTGCAAATATTATACTACCCTTGCATCCCTGGAAAGAATTCCACTTGATCATGGTGTGTGATCTTTTTAATGCATTGCTGAATGTAATTTGTCAATATTTTGATGAGAATTTTAGCATCCATATTCATCAGCAATATTGGCTTGTAGTTCTCTTTCTTTGTAGTGTCTTTATCTGGTTTTGGGATTAGGGTGATTATGATTTCATAAAAAGAGTTTGGGAGTCATCTCTCTTCTTGGATTTTTTGGGATAATTTGTGAAGGATAGGGGTTAACTCTTCCTGAAATGTTTTATAAAATTCTTCTGAGAAACTGTCTGGTCCAGGACTTTTGTTTCCTGGAAATTTTTTGGTTATTGTTTAGATTTCATCAGTTGTTATTGGTCTGTTCAGGAATTCTTCTTCTTCTTGATTCAGTTATAGAAGATCATATTTTTCTAGAAATTTGTCCATTTCACTCAGGTTCTCAAATTTCTTGGCATATAGCTGTTCATAGTAATTTGTTACAATCTTATGCATTTCTCTGGTATCAGTTGTAATCTCTTCTCCTTCATTTTCAAGTTTTGTTTTTTTTCTTGAGGACTCTGCTTAAAGATTTGTTGATTTTTAAAAATCTTTTCAGAGAACCACCTCCTGGATTTATTGATCCTTAGAATTGTGTTTTAGACTCTATGTCATTTAATTCTGCTCTGATATTGGTTGATTAGTTGTTTACTTTCTTCTACTCACTCTGGGTTTTGTATGTTGTTGTTCCTACAGTTCTTATAGATATAGGGTTAGGTTATTTATTTGTTTCTATCTTTAGAAACAAATAAATGTTTCTTTATTTAAATGTTTCTATCTTTTGTAGGTAGACCTATATAACTATAAATTTCCCTCTCAGGACTGCCTTCACTGTGTCCCATGGGTTTTGGACTGTTGTGAGTTCATTATCATTTGTGTCCAGAGAGTTTTGATTTGTTACTTGATCTCATTTTTAACCCATTCATTGTTGAATAGTGTGCTATTCAACCTCCATGAATTTGAATGTTTTTGAGTTTTTCCTTTAGTTTGGTTTCTAGTTTCAGGCTTTTGTGGCTTGAGAAAATGCTTGATATGATTTCAGTTTTCTTGAGATTGTTGAGGCTTTTTTTGTATCCTATCATGTGGTCTATCTATGAAAGCATTCCATGTGCATTTGAAAATAATGTATATTTTTCTTCTTTGGTGTGTAAGGTTCTATACATATCAGTTAAGTCCTACATATCATCTAGGGTATTGTTCAGTGTCACAATATCCTTGTTGATATTTTGTTTAGAAGATCTATTCATTTTTGACAGTGGGGTGTTAAAATCCCCTGTTATAATTGTGTTTTTGCCTATATCTTTCTTGTAGTCCTCCAAAACTTTGCTTATATTTTTGGGTGTTCCTATGTTGGGTGTGTATATGTTTATAATGTTACCTCTTCTTTATAGATTCTTCCCTTGAGTATTATGAAGTGTCCTTCTCTGTCTCTTTTTATGGTCTTTATTTTCTTTGTTTTGAAGTTTATTTTGTCTGATATAAGTATCACTGTGCTGTTTTTTTTCGCCTTTCCCATTTGCTTGGAATATTTGTTTCTAACCCTTCACAGTTGGGAACCACCCTGCCTGGTTTCAAGAATTATAACTGCCTCCCATGGCTAAGTGATCGACCTCCGGAATGCAAGCCACAGGAGACAAAGCTTGCCTCTGGTGGCAAGCGCTGCTTCTGCTTCTTCCCCTGCCCCCAAAGCATGGTCGATGTCCATGGCGGGTACTACCCCTCAGAGAGGGACAACCTAGGCCAGACATGATCACTTGGGAGGCCATCATGGAAGGACTTGGGGGCCTGTGACAAAGAGGGAGCAATAGACCCTCATTCCCCCGGCTATTGTGATATAGCCCAAGTCCCCATTTCCATCTGGGAGAAGCACTTTCTGGTTCTAATTCACTTAAAACTAAAAACCTATGATGGGGAAGGCAGTGCAGCCCTGTGCTGTAAAGGGTGGGTATCGGGGTAAATCAGGCATAAGAAAGAATATGTAAAAATCCTGTGAAACCTGCTTTGTTTAGAATCCTCTCATTTAAATGATAAGGGTCTAAGCAAGAAGTTTGTTTCTCAAAGTTTTATGGCTCTTTAACTATCTGACCCTGACTGAGAATAAGCCCTCATAGTTCTTTGAATGCTATCTATTATTTGATCCTTACCTGTATTCTTGTGCAAACAAACCCAATAAAAATTCCTTGAGCAGGGGACTCTTGGCCCTTCCACTTTGAGGGACTGGCCACTTTTCCTCCCCAAGCAGATCATGTCTTGGTAGTGTTTACTTTACTTTGTGGGCAAAGTTGCCCCCACACTTCACTGTCAGTCTGTATAGGTCTTTTGTTCTGAGGCAGGTCTCTTGTAGGCAGCATATGTGAAGATCCTGTTTTCTTATCCAGTCAGCTACCTTAGGTCTTTGATTGGAGCATTTAATTCATTTACATTTAAGATTGTTAATGATAGGTACTTGTTCATTGCCATTTTATTCCCTTTATTGCTGTGTTCCTCTCTCTCTCTTACTCTTTCCCTTCTTTTATTTAAAGCAGTCCCTTTAGCATATCGTGCAGTGCTGGTTTGGTGGAGGTGTATTTTTTCAGTCTTTTTTTGTCTGGGCACTCCTTACTTCACCCTCCATTTTAATTGAGAACCTCACTGGGTAAAGTAGTCTAGGTTGTCGGACTGCTTTTCACTACTCAGAATATTTCTTGCCGTTCTGTTCTGGCTTATATTGTTTCCATAGAGAAGTCAGCTGCTAGCCTCATTGGGGCTTCCTGGTATGTTACTTACTGCTTCTCCCTTATTGCCTTTAATTCTTTCTTTTCTTTGAATTTTGCCATTTCAGTTATGATGTGTATTGGAGTAGGCCTCTTTGGGTTCCTCTTGATTGGGCCCTCTCAGTTTTCTGGATTTGTGTGGTATATTCTCTCATCAAATTACAGAAGCTTCCCATCATTGCTTTTTCAGACAGGTTTTCTATTTCTTGTTTTTATTCCCATCACATCCCTGTTATACTGATATCATATATTATGTTTCATGGCGTCTTGCATTTTCATTAAACCTTCTTTGCTCTTTTTGTGTCTTTTTTTTCTTTTCTTGTTTTTTCTGGAAGTTGGTTTTTATCTTGTTCTTGAGCTCACTGATTCAATCCTATGCTTCATCCATGCTGCCTTTGATTATTTTCCTGTGTTTTTCATTTCAGAAATTGTTTTCTTCATTTCCTCTTTGTTCTCATTGTTTCTATGTCCTTTTGCAGGCTGGTGTAATTTGTAGTAACTTCCTCATAGTTTCCTTGTAGGGTTTCATAATTCTCAGTGAGCTCATTGAGCTCCTTATAACTATTATTTTGAGCTTAGTATCTGATAGTTGGCTTGATTCTATTTATTTAGCATTCTTCCTGAACATTCCTCCTTTCCTTTAGATTGGGTATTGTTCCTTTATTTTCCCATTATTTGTAAGACTCTTCTTGTTTGCTTCTGCTTCTTAAATTGATCTATTTTAACTATCTGAGTTTATGGTATGAAATTTTATGGTATGATACCTGTGAGATTCAGTGGTGCAGTCTCCTTGATCTCCTGAACTTGATGGTCTTGGGATGTCTTGCATGCCATTTATGTTGGCTCTCTGGATGTAATTGGGTTTTGATCCTTATTGGGTCATTCTTTGGTGGGTCCTTTCCTCCAGCTGGTTGATGTAGGGCCACTCTACTCACCATGACAAAACAAGACCCACCATGTCTAGTATGTTGTTGTGCAGTTGTTGACAAAATAAAATCACAAAGCCCATGGAACAAACCCACAAAAGCAAAAATATCTTGCCCCCACCCCACAATCCCACTACCAACAGTAAATGATCCAATATTAATAAGGGTATAAAAAGATTAAGACTATTTTACGAAGGGAGAGAAATAAACTATAGTATAAAATCTAGTAACTTAATATGCATAAACTTAATGGACAAGAAGTGAATGTTAAAAAGCTATGGAGGGAAGAAAATATTGCTAGTAATAGACATGACAACAGTGGATTTTATTTCTGTAGACTCCAGTGTTTGCCACTGTTTTTCTTTTCCGGACGTGCCTCTGATGATGTCAGATGTTGACCATGTCTGTACCTTAGGCACTCTGCTCCTAATCTGCCAGGTATCTACTGTCTGTGGCTGTCTCCTTCAGTTGTTAATCTAGTCACTCTGCACTCAGCAGTCAGGCTTAAGCACCACAGAGTGAGGGCAGAGTCTTTCTTGGGGGTGGGGCTGTGGTTTTCCCCCAGGCTGTTGCCACTCATAGAGGAGTGGCCTGCCTGAACAGGATGGCTGCTGCCATATAAGAGATGACTTGGCATTGGGATCCCAGCAGTTACTCTCTCAGCTCTCTCCCCAAAGCTTCTGTCCCCAGTCTCTCCTCTGGTGTTTCCTGCCCGTTCTGCCTCCAACTTTGCCAGAGCCTCAGGTAAGTGGATACAAATGAAAATTTGTGTGTTGGTCCTTTAAACAGCTCTTTGTGTCTCCAGCCAACCATCTGTCTCTGGCAGAGAGCAACCCTGCTGCTTTTCACTGCTTGTTTTAATCTGTGTACCTTTTGGGCCCTGGTGCTCTAGGCTGCAGATCCCAGCTTAGTGTTTAGACCCCAGGCTTCACAGGGGGATCCAACCAGTAGCTTAATTATCCCTCCAGTTCTGCCACCTGTGGGCACCCAGCCAGTCCTCTCAAGTCTCCACTATACTCCTTACCAGTCAGTTAGTGCTGAAGATGATTAATCTGTTTAGTCTGAGGTTATAAGCCTTGTCTCTTGCTATCATTCAGTTGTTTGTTCCAGTTGATTTCTCCACAATTTAGTTGTAATTCTTGATTGGTCCTGAGAAGAGGTTAATGTGGCTTCCGTTTACTCCTCCACCATCTTGCCTCCGTAGAGCATTCCAATTCAAGCAAGATATACTTAATGACCTATTTTGCATGCAATATTTTGTTAAATCAATTGAGTTACCATATCCATCACATACAATTAATTCTGGAAAGACTGTGGCTACTACCAAAAAAGTTTACATTTTAGAATCTCAAAGAATCTTTTCTGATTACTATAGGTACACCTTTTACTTTAAAACATGAAGCTATCAGCAATCTAATATTCAAATAAGTTATCATTAATTTTTGACTTATTAAGAGTATTTATGAGGAAAAAAAAGTATATCTAGCGGTTTCTGTCCAACACACTCAAATGTTATTCTTTATGGATATTTATTCTCAGATGCCCCCATGAAACTTTACATGACTAGAATAACTATTTTGCTTGTTAAGTATTTAGAGAACAAAAATATCCATCACTAAAGAAAAAAAGGAATATATATTAGAATTAAGAAACAAATAGAAAAAAGAATAAACTAATGTAGCATTTCTCTTTTTACTTTAGTCCTCAAGATTATTTAGAAGTTTCGCCATTTACTATCCCATTTAGTGTGATAATTGTATAAATATTTTTTAATTTTATAAAAATAATTATTTCTGGACAAGGTACATTTCTAGGATGACTTCTTCATGAATCTGTGCATGTAGAGTTATGAAATTCTTGAAGACTATCTAAACCAATCAATTAGAAATTGCAAAGTGGCCATTTTATACATCAAAAGCACTACTATAAAGTTCCACTCTTACTGATAAAAATGTAGCCTATCACTCAAAGATTTTGGGACAGAATAGTGGTTGGAATTTATCGATTTAGTAACATGAGATACTTGAAGTAATCAAACGGATGTAACTTCAAACTTGCTCATGCTTGCAATTTTTATATAAGTTCCACATTGAAATCTCAAGCTCTATGTGTCCAGTTTCACTGTTTATATTGCCTGTAAAGAATTCCATATTTAAAAAAAATCCCATATCACTAATCCACATTCTTAAAAAAATTTCATTGTTGAAACAAATTCTTTTAAAAAACAACCATCAAACAAAAAATACTTGAAAAAATTAGTAAGTTCATTATAACAGAAAATATGTATAGAAATGATTAGATTCATAATATATGTTGATTGACTAATGATTGTGAAGTATGGGATATAAAAACAATAGAATCAGATAAGGAGAAAAATTAGAAATTGTAGATATAAAATATATTAAAGGCAGAGATTCTACAGTTAAGATGGAGTTGGTTTGCCCTCCATATAATTTGGAGCTGACATCTCTGAGACACTTCTGTGGAGCCATGAGAGTTTAGAGAAGAATTTCACAGAAAAGAAAGCTCAATTAAAGAAAAATACTATTTAGTCCAAGACTTGAATTTATGAGTACTTGAATCTAGGTCTTATGACAGTAGTGTCAGGGCTTCAGTACACTTTTTATCACTGGGTCAGTATTACTTAATAATGTTGCATTTTTAATGTTGTATTTAATTATTTCATCTTCAAGTGGGATACTGGAAAAAGCAATAGAAAACTCAAGAGCAGTAAACAAGTGTCTCATCACTGAGATCTTGGTAGTTATGATTTGTTACAATGGTGAAAAAGGAGAAAAAAATGAAATTACCATATAGAGTTTCCCTAATGATATTTGTTTTTAACCCAGAAAAATACTTTCCTAGTACGCAAAACTTTAGTGGGTATACTAAATATGCAATACCAACAGCCATTTCTCTCATCATGACAAGTAACAACAAAATAAATACCTTTCTACACAAAATATAAGGAAAATTTCTCTATATTCAGAAAAAAATGGTGTTAAAATGGCTGTGAATTTAGCTGAGAAAAACATAATAATAACTGTCTATGTATTACTGCAAGTATCTTCAAGTTTTAGTAGTTTCAGTTTACACAATTTGATATGAAACAACTAAATAAATGAAGATAGTAAGATTCTGTAAAAAACCTAATTTAGGATGAATATTCAGATTATAAATACTGAACACATGAATGTTTATCAGCAAAATGCATACAGATAGCCTACTTCATGTGTCAAAAATGCGGAAATAGCACTTCATTAATAGGAAATATGATATCCTTAAATTTTTGTCATGAGGAAATTGCTTGGTTTCTAATGATCTTCACTAGGGGCATTAGGCTATATTATTTTTTAAATATGTGTGAAATTGTCCATCAAAAATTTAGTTAAAAATGTCAGAAATGAAATTTTCTTGCTATTTTTCTAATGAAGCATCCTAGTGATATGTATTTATATGAGTGTCTATTTTAATAGCTATCATAAGAGTTCCAAAAGGTAGCTTTTGCCCTGTTTTGTGTGTAATGTAAGAAATTAATCTACAATGATAAAAAATTATATTAATGTACAAAAAAGCTAATACTACCAGTTGAACTAATTGTAAGAATATAAAGAGAGCCATTCAAATTAGTGCTAAATGTAAAGATAATTTAGATTTAGTTCCTAACAGTTTAATGCAATAGTTTGTTTCATTGATTTTTGCCCTAAAATTAGATTTCAAGTCATCCAATCTTCTTTTTAATAGGCCATATATTTTTTAAAAGATTTTATTTATTTATTTTTAGACAGAGCAGGAGGGAAGGAGAAAGAGAGGGAGAGAAACAAAAATGTGTGGTTGCCTCTCATGTGCCCCATACTGGGGACCTGGCCTGAAACCCAGGCATACGCCTTGACTAGGAATCAAACCAGCAGATCTTTGGTTCACAGTTTGGTGCTCAATCCACTGAACCACACCAGACAGGTCTCATAGGCCATATTTTCAAAGGCTATTGGCAAAGGATGTAGCAGAAATGTGACTGTAATATATCCTGATTACAGTGAGAAGATATGATAATCATTTATTCATTTAACAAATGTTTATTAAATGTCCAGTATTGCCAAGCAATGTTTCCTGCCAAAAATTCTTTACTTCTATGCACTTTATTATCTAGTGGAGCAGCAGATAATAACAAAAATGGGTAATATAGCATGTTAAATAATGATATGTACTGGAAACTTAAAAGCAAACATGATGCTAGTAACACTGAAAATGCCTGAGCAGGGATAGCATGGGAAAGCCCCTCAGAGAAGGGGAATTTTAAGTTGAGATGGGAAGTCAACAAGTTAGTCATACAGATATTATCAGGAGACGTATTCTGCAGCTGGGGTAAAGATCTGCAGTGATAATTTCAAGAATCATCCCAGAAATCTATGGGACTGGACAAAAAAGAACAAAGAAGTGAATAGATGTTAGAATATTAATGTAAAACCAGTATGTCTACAGTCCTAAACAGTACAGTAGGTATTTGGGATCTTACTATGAATAAGATCAAAGCCATTGAAGGTTTTTGAGGAGAGGAATAAATTATTTGACTTCAATATTAGCAAGAACCCTCTGCTTGCTCTGTTAAGGAAGCAAAATGGCTAGAAGTAGGCTTACTCAAGGACATGGTGAAATTGTTTTCTGTTTCTTACACCAGAAGAATATTGACTTTTGTAACTTGGTAATATATCCTTAAAAAATCTACATTACAAATTCCTGTATATCAGATATAACAATGTGTTTATTTTAGACATTCAAAAATATATAAAATATTATACAAAAATTACCCATGCATCAAGCACTTAGTTTAAATAATAAAAAAATAGCCAACATATTATAGTTAAAATTGCCAGTAAAGATTGCCCTACCTTATCATAATTCTTTTTCCCTCATCCCAGAGATCATTACTACAATAAGTGAAATGTTAAAGATGCTATGATTGCTGCATACCTCACCATTTTTAAGACATATCCAAGCAGTTTATTATTTTTCCTTTTTCTTTTTTTTAGTTATTTTTTTTATTGTTTTTCAAGGACAATTGTCTCCGTTTTCAACCCACCTCCCACCCTCAAACTCACCCAGTTTGGCTTTCTCCATGTGTCTTCATGCATGTTCCTTCATGGCTTTCCCCTATTATTCCCTATTATCCCTCTCCCTACTCCTCTCTGATTATTGTAGGTTGTTCTTTATTTCAATGTCTCTGGTTGTATTTTGTTGCTTATTTGTTTTTTTATTAAGTTCCACTTATAGGTGAGATCATGTGGTATTTCTCTTTAACCACCTGGCTTGTTTCAATTAGTATCATGCTTTCCACTTCTATCCATGCTGTCCCATAGGGTAGGAGCTCCTTCTTTCTTTCTGCTGAGTAGTGTATCATTGTGTGACTGTATCACAATTTTTTGATCCATTTGTGTTTAGACAGGCAGTTAAATTGCTTCCAGTACTTGGCTATTGTTAATTGTGCTGCTTTGAACATTGGGGTGAATAGGTTCTTTTGAATTGGTGTTTCAGGATTCTTAGGGTATAAACTCAACAGTAGTATTGCTGGGTCAAAAGGCAGTTCCATTTTTAGTTTTCTGAGGAAAGTCCATACTGTTTTCCACAGTAGCTGCACCAATCTGCATTCCTACCAACAGTGAACTAGGGTTCCCTTTTCTCCAAAACCTCTCTAACACTTATTGTTGACATGTTTATGATGGCCATTCTGATTCACATGAAGTGCTATCTCATTGTGGTTTTAATTTGCATCTCTCTGATGGTAGACATATGAAAAACTGACATCTTTTCATATGTGTCTGGGCCCTCTATATGACCTCCTTGGAGGTGTCTATTCAAGTCCTTTGTCCATTTTTTAATTGGTTTATTTGTCTCCCTTGAGTGGAGTCATGTAAGTTCTTTATAGATTTTGGAGATCAATCCCTTATTTGAGGTATCCTTTGCAAATATGTTTTCCCATGTGGTTGGTTCTCTTTTCATTTTAATGTTGTTTTCTTTAGCTATGTAGAAGCTTTTAATATTGATGGGATCCCATTTGTTTATTCTTTTCTTTATGTCTCTTGCTGTAGGGGATATATGGTGAAAATATTATTGCATGGAATATCTGTGATTTTCCTGCCTATGTTCTCCTCTAGGATCTTTATGGTGTCGTGACTTATATTTAAGTCTTTTATCCACCTTGAGTTTATTTTTGTGTATGGCGTAAGTTGGTGGTTGAGCTTAATTTTTTATAGATTCAACCCAATCCCTATTAAAATACCAATAACATATTTCACAGACATAGAGCCAAACATTTCAAAAAATTATGTAGAACCGTAAATGACTCTCAATAGTAATTTTGAGAGTAAGAAGAACAAAGTCGGAGGGATCACAATACCTGATATCAAACTATTTTACAAGACCAATGTAATCAAACTAGTATGGTACTGGAACAAGGACAGACACACACACCAATAGGACAGAACAGAATGCCCAGAAATAAACCCAAGTCTCTGTGGTCAATTAATATTTGACAAAGTGAGCAGAAGCATTAGAAGAAGTAAAAATAGCCTCATCAACAAATGGTGTTGGGCCCTCTGGAGAACTACACACACAAAAAATGAAACCTGACCATCAAGTTATTATTTTTCCTTTTTATCAGTTAATGTTACCTCAGGAAAACAGAAATCCTGTATTTCAGTGTGGTGGAAATGCAGTAAATTATGTACAAAAATTTAGAAAGATAAAGTAAAAACTAACAAAATTTTAACCCAGAACTCATGAGAGCTTTAATGTTTTAATACTCTCCTTGCATTGAATGAGAAGGTGCTGCCATGCTATTGTTGGAATGACTATGTGCAAGGCCTGGAGCCTGTATTTCTGCCTGTTCCTTAGATGGAGTGCAGGAGAGTGCAGTCTCCTGATGCTGTTTCTCTCACATAAATGGAGGCCAAGGACAGGTGCTGTTGTGATAGCACTGAATTTTGGCTATTGCCATTCAAGGAAGAAACACCACGATGAGAAAATGGGCACTAGCTGGTAATAAAATCTAACAAATGTAGTTTTCAGACTTCTAGTTCTCTGCCATAACGAGAAAAAGCACAGAAATTTGGAATATAGTAGGGAAAAAATTCCACAAATAGCCAGCATACTTTAATAAAATCTTCTCAGTGGTTAAGCATTTCTTTTTCCCTATACATAATTCTTCTTAACTATGAAATTAATTCTTCTTACCTGAAATTAACATCTGTCTTTGGTTTAGACATTAAGTTTTAGATTTTCTGAGTGTAGTACTAATAGTTGATATTGATATTGATATTGGCTCACTAATGACTAATGCCAACTTTATCATAATTTATGCTTTCTCATATGTGAAGCTGTATGTCAGGACTCTTTTCATTACATAAATAAATATGTTCAATTGTCTCTGTCTCTTATACATTTAAATATATAAGCCTTAATGGTGGAAAAATTTCCCTGCATCTTCTTTAATATAGTCTTAAATTTCTTGGCAAATTCCTCTTTCAAATATGATTTAAGATTTTCATGTTTTCTAATAAATTCTGTAACAGATTATTAATATAACATTAAAGTAATAAGTAATTTGGGGGAAATTATATATTTTTAAAAGATTTTATTCATTTATCTTTAGAGAGAAAGGGAAGGAGAGAAGGAGAGAAATATCAATGTGTGGTTGCCTCTCATGCATCCCCTCCTGGGAACTGGCCTGCAACCCAGGCATGTGCCCTGACTGGGAATCGAACCACAATTGTGTGGTTCACAGGCCCGCACTCAATACACGGAGCTACACTAGCCAGGGCAGAAATTATATTTTTATGTTATCAAGACTTAACTATGAATGTGATATAATATCTTTGAATATCTTTACTTTTAATGAAATTTTATGTACTTCCTCATACAAAAAGGTTTGTCATTTTCTATATTTATTCCTGATCATTTTGGTTGCTGTTTCCAGTATATTATTGTTGTTTCAATTAATTTTAAGTATTTGTGATTAACATAAGAAATGTAATTGACTTTTTAAATATTTATCTTTTTTTAAAGATTTTATTTATTTATCTTTAGAGGGGAAGGGAAGGAGAGAGGGAGAGAAATATCAATGTATGGTTGCCCCTCATGCATCCCCTGCTAGTAAATGGCCTGCAACCCAGGCATGTGCCCTGACTGGGAACTGTGGTTGTTTTGTTTGCAGGCCAGTGCTCAATCCACTGAGCTACACCAGCCGGTATATATTTATCTTATATTTAGCTATTCATTTATTAGTAATTTGTAGATACTTTGGGTTTAAGTAATAATAATGTATATCTTTTTCAAGTCCTAATTTCACACAATATAATTCTAAATTTTTCCAAGTTAATATAAATTTATATAAGCAAGGCAAGCTTATGTGCTCTATGTTTTAGCAAATCTATCTACTCTGTGCCAAATACTCTTCTAGACTCTTGAAACTTATCAGTAAACAAAGTCAACAAGACAGTTCTCTAATTTAACACTGCTAAGTTAAAGATATTTTACATTATTTTCTGTTTTCTTTCTCATGCTGTTTTCAAAAATAGGTATTTTTTTGCACATAATACTTTTTATTATTGTTATATTTTTATATGTAATATACATATATTACATATAAAATATACATATAAAATATACATATATAACATACATATATTTTATATGTAGTAAAATATATTACATATATTTTATCAAATATATGTAATATCATGTTAAGAATTGAAAAATTTACCCTGACCAATATGGATTGGTTGGTTGAGCATCATCAATGTTCCTCAATGTTCTCTGGTTGAGAACATCAACATTTCCTCAATGTTCTCTGGTTGGATTCCCAGTCAGGGCATAGTCCTTGTTTGTGGGACCCATCCTGGTCTATGAAAGACAGCTAATGGATGTCTTTTCTCACATCAATGTTTCTTTTTCTTTCTTTCCCTCTCTCTAAAAATAAAATGAAATCTTTAAAAAATTGAAAAAATTATCTTAACTTTCTCTGAAACTTGAAACCAATGAAGAACAATATCCTCCTCAGTTAAAATTATTGAACAAACATGCAGTACTTGGAGAAATGTGGCTAAAATCAGATTAGGCATCATATGCAAATCAACATATGTGCATATATAGAAAGGTCTTATTTTGGGGAATTTTCTTAAAGAAGTACTACCTACCTGAAAATTTATAGTAAGATCATTCTTACAATTTTTGACTTGAAATGTGTATTTCCTAGTTATGGAAACCCACGGAAAATAATTAAATATTTGTTCTAGGTGTCTACTTTCCACTGACACTTCGTTAGAGCAAGTATAAATCCTTCTAAAAGGACAGTATGTGTAAATTAAGACTTCAGTATTTTCCTGCAAAGAAATGAGTTGCCATGAGTAAGGTGTAGCAACAATAAAACCCAGCTAATTCAGATAACTGAGTAATCCATACTGCAACAATCAGATAAAATGAAAAACAACTATCTATGAAATGTTTGATGAAATATTGTTAGTATTTTCCTCTTCTCTACCTTCTCTACCTCTTCTCTACCCTTTCTCAGTCCCGAAAGGTAGTAAAAATTTTAAAAAGTAAAACGGAAATCTCATCAGAGTTAGGAAAAACATTTGGACATGAAAAAATATAATTATTTTAAATTAAAAATTCAACAGATGTAGTAAATAGTAGGTTGTACAATCATAAAGACATAAATAGCAACATGGAAATTACACAGAACTCAGCAAAATAGATGGTAAAAAGTAAAGATGAAAGAGTGATCAAAAGACACTGGATATAGAATATGAGACTCCTAAGATGTATGGGTAGGACCATATCTCCACAGCAGAGAGTTGCATTTGTTTCTTCCATGCCCCCAATAGCTATCAACTTGGAATATTGTTATTCAAATTTCAACTCCAGCATTGCCTATGGCTACAACATAAATGATACAAATACAAATCCTAAACCTATGTGAGAAAAATTTAATAACTACAAATTTTCTGTGAAGAGATCTTTCCCCTTCTGATATCCTTAGTTGATAAAATTTTTTTATTTTAATGGAAAATTTGTTTTCTTCTACTGCTTCTTTCTACTAAGGCTATAGCTCCATGAGTTTTCCAGACTTCGGTGGGAATTTAGTTGTGTTCCTTGCCTCCTACACTAATATTAACATTGGAGCTTGAGGTTAACAGAAGTGGCATATACACTAAGGTGTTTCCAGCCACTGTTTAGAATACTGGTGTCCTACTTCCTGATACATTTTAGGCTCTCTGGTCTCCCTTGTTCTCGAGAGCTCAGTAAAAAAATTGCAGAGATGTTCTAAAGATTTTCACAGTACAGTTCTTAGGACATCTAGTATGCCACAGTGTAGACATGTATCTAAACATATGATTTATGCTTTAATGATGAGCTATAAAAAACAGGATATAGGCATATTCTGTTTATGTGGATAATCACTTTAATCTAATATTATCTCAAAAATCTCATATTGTCCATCATCGCAACACATAATGTTATGTTTACTGTTATTGGCTAATAAGACATGATAATATTGACAACATGTAAATGATTTATTTACATCAAAGGAAGACTAAATTGTGTTTTGCACAGTAGGTCAAATGAAGAAAGATAGTAGATGAATTGAGACAATGCATAGCACACAGTAAGGTAAACATACTGAATTCTAAGGGCTTTTCCAAGTACTGAATTATAATATTCAAGAGCACATTTATACCACAAATATCAACTTAAAATAATCACCATACTAAATTGTATCATTATGTAAAACTTACTGAGTTATTTACTGATAATTAAATAGTATTTTAATATATATTCTACACAATTTACAAGTAAAAATAGCTTTTACATAATTTTGTATTCTGTTGTATTCTGGTAATGTTAAAAATAATTTATAAAAATGTCCTTAAGCAATTTCCCACCCACTCATCCAGTGTTCCAGTGTACCAAATCCCTTTGTGTGTTAATAGTAAAATGTTGAATAAAAACAACTTGAATTTCAGAACAACTTAATTTTTTAAAATAATTATATAATAAATATGTATAATTATATAATAAAATAACTCTTTAAAAATTAGCTCAACACTTAGCTGGATGAAAAACTGAATGGTATATTGGATAAAAGCTGAATGCAACAAAGTACAAGGTTGGAGGGTCCATCCTAGTAGCTGATAAATTCTCTTATTTTAGCTTTACTCAAATGTACAAATCTAAGAAGCTGAATAATTAATTATATTTTCAAGTTGTGTATAATAGGAACATAATTGGCCATAATGTTTAGAGACATAATAACAAAGATAAATATAATTTGTGAAAGTGTTACCGAACAAGGGTCTGGGGGGGGGCAATACTTGGCCCACCGAGGGATGCCAAAAACTACTTCAGAAAACAGGGACCCCTCCCAAGGATGGTATACTAATATCTATTGGGCTCTTCTGTCCGCCGCCAATTGGAAAGACATCTCTCAATGCCAGAGATTTGTGAAAAGGAAACAAAAATGTTTATTTAATGCTATTCAGGCCTAATGCCTTCCTTAAAATATTAAAGTCTTTAAGGGTATACACCCCCCCCCCCCACACACACACACAGCACTCCCTTCTCCCACTGTCCCAACTCCGGGTACCGTAAATCAGGAAAAGAGCACACGTCCGTTTTTTTCAGGTTGCTGGCACTGTGAGCTGTGTCGCCTGCCTGTCCAAGCTAGATCTCCAATTAATCCAAAGTCATGTGGCACCTTTCACTGGCAAGAGTTCTTTGTACCAAGTTCCAGTCAAAGTCTCTCCTGGTTTCCAGGCCACTCAGCCAAAGGGAACATGCCAAAGCCGCGTGGGCCTCTTCTACCAAAGCCGCACTGCAGGGATCTCCATTCTCGCAAAGCTGCGTGGTTTTCCCTTTCACCTGGCCAAGAGGGGGTCTGCACCCTGATGAGACCTGTGTGGCTCTGTCTCCTAATGGCTACAGGGGGTCCTCACTCTGCTGAAACCACGTGTCTCTCCCTCTAATGGCTGCCGTGTCTGGATTTAAATCCCCCTATGCCCATCTTCCTCTGTACTCCTATTTCCGACTCCTCCCACGATCAGTTACACCTGCCAGTATTTCTGTATTATTACAAGTTTACTGGGCTGCCATTGTTAGTCTGGGCAGGTATGGCCCCATGTCCTAGAGCCAATCTCCTCCAAGCCCCCATGCAGGTGCTGTAACTCAGGGGATCTGCCCCCCAGTCACATCTTGGAGGGTAAGTGACTTCATTCCCCTAGCTCCAAGCATGTCCACAGCCATTTAATATATCCAAGTGACCCGCCAAAGGCTATAGATATGTTAAATGATGAGGCCATGGATTAGCTGCAGGGCTGTTGCTGTACAAAACAGCCCTGCATGTTCCTGCTCCTTGTGTCCCTTCCCCCAACTCACACCTATGGGGGGAAGGGGTGAGGACACCTTATACGTCTGTCCAATATTCCTGTACACTTTGAGTTCTGGACACTATTCCAAATCTTTCCTGCCCCCCCCCCCCTTTGGCTGCACCCTGTATCAAAAGTTTTATGTGTCTGGGAATTATGAGTAAATCTTATACAATACATGCTTTATTCTTTAAGTACTCAAACCTCACATAAGGAAACTGAGTTTCAAAGAAATAATATGACACACTTATTATTCCACTTCTAACCAAGTTCTAGCTGCTTGATGTTTAAAATATATGCTCTTAATCTTGATGTTGTCTCTCAGACATAGGCCTATCAAAAAAGGGTATGCATTTCTGAAGAGAAAATATGGTGCTTAGAGCTCAGTTCTGCCATCTATCAGAGCAAATTATTTAATTTTTCTATGTTTTGGTCTTATTATTTATAAAAGAGAAAATATATCTCCTTGGTAAAGATGTTAAAGTGTTACCGAACAAAGGGTCCGGGGTGGGGGAGGCAATACTTGGCCCACCGAGGGATGCCAAAAACTGCTACAGAAAACAGGGGCCCCTCCCAAGGATGATACTCTAATATCTATAGGGTTCTTCTGTCCGCCGCCAATTGGAAACACATCTCTCAATGCCAGAGATTTGTGAAAAGGAAACAAAATGTTTATTTAATGCTATTTAGGCCTAATGCCTTCCTTAAAATATTAAAGTCTTTAAGGATATACACCTACACACACACACACAGCGCTCCCTTCTCCCACTGTCCCAACTCCGGGTACCGTAAATCAGGAAAAGAGCACACGTCCGTTTTTCTCCCAGGCCGCTGGCACGTGAGCTGTGTCGCCTGCCTGTCCAGGCAGGATCTCCAATTAATCCAAAGTCATGCGGCACCTTCCACTGGCAAGAGTTCTTTGTACCAAGTTCTAGTCAAAGTCTCTCCTGCTTTCCAGGCTACTCAGCCAAAGGGAGCACGCCAAAGCCGTGTGGGCCTCTTCTACCAAAGCCGCGTCTTTCTTCTTCACCTGGCCGCAGGGATCTCCATTCTGGCAAAGTTGCGTGGTTTTCTCTTCCACCTGGCCAAGAGGGGGTCTGCACTCTGCTGAAACTGCATGGCTCTCCCTCCTAATGGCTACAGGGGTCTACATCTTTCTAAATAGCGTGGCTCTCCCCCTCATCTGGCCAAGAGGGGGTCCTCACTCTGCTAAAGCCACATGGCTCTCTCGCAGGCACTCTCTCCGAGAAGCAGCCCCAGTTCCAGCCTGGTTAGCCCCCACTCTGCTAAAGCCACATGGCTCTCAAGCAGGCCCTCTCTGAGAAGCAGCTCCCAATTCTCGCCTGGGTAGTCACTCACTTCTCCCTCACCCAAAACTTGGCCACAGCTCTTTAACATATCTATCAAACCAGTTAGAGGTTATAGATATGTTAAATACCATTCCAGAGGATAGCTGCAAAACTGTTGCTATGCAAAACAGCTCTCAATGGCCCTGCTCCATTCATCCCTTCCCCCAACTGACACCTTGGGGGGGGGTGAGGACATCTTAATATTTCCTCCAATATTTCTGTACACTTTGAGTTCTGGACACCATTCCAAATCTTTCCTGGGCCCCACCTTGGCTGCACCCTGTATCAAAAGGATGGCCAACCTATGGCCCAGGGGCCACATGCAGCCCAGAGTAGCTATGAATGCAGCCCAGCACAAAATCGTAAATTTATTTAAAACCTTTTTTTTGCTCATCAGTTTGTGTAGTGTTTGTGTATTTCCCATGTGGCCCAAGACAACTCTTCTTTGTGGGGGCGACTTTAATTGCAAGTCCCCCTGTGTGCCATGGATAGAGAGTAATCATGACTGAGATATGACGTGATCTGCTTGGGGAGGAGAAATGAGCAGTGGCCAGTTTCTCAGGGAAGACAAAGGCCAGCAATGGCCAGTTTCTCCGAAGAGAAAAAGGCCTCCAGCTCCCTCTTCCAGAGCCTTTTATTGTGTTGTAATACACAGGAATACAGGGTGGCAAGGATCAAACAGTAGATAACATTTCAAAGAAATCTGGGGGCTTACTAAGAGTCAGAGTCTGTCAGGAACACAGTTTTAGGGTTTCTTGCTTGAACCCTTAACATATGAATGAAAGCACTCTTAGCAGAGCAGATTTCACAGGTTTATCAGGAAGTCTTTGTGATGCCAGATTTTTCCCCAGGACACTCTCTAGCAAGGCAAAGAGCTGCACCTTTTCCCATCAGGTATTCAGGCTGAAGGGGATTAGAGCCAGGAAGCTCTTCTCCCAGAGAACATGGGGACTCAGGGTATATCAAAGCCGGGTGGGAGAGGGAGGGCGTTGAGAGTCCATTGCTCCCTCTTTGTTGCAGCCCCCCAAGTCCTTCCGTGAAGGCCTCCCATGTGAGCAAGTCTGGCTTAGGTTGCCCACACTGTGAGGGGTCATACCCATCATTGACTTCCGACCAAGCTTTGGGGGGCAGGGAGAGGAAACTGAGGCAGCATTTGCTACCAGAGACAAGCTCTGTCTCCTTCGGCTTGCATTCCAGAGGTCCTCCCTCGCCCTTAGCCACCAGAGGTAGAGATACAATTCCTAAAACCAGGCAGAGCGGTCTGCAACACTTCTTCCTACAGTGTCGCCCAGAGATGGCAAAAGTTTGGACACCACTACATAGTTTTAGCAATGTATAACACATGTCTGTCACACAATTTTTCACTTTCTTTAATGAAAACGTCTCAATCACCCTCATTCCCTGTATTCCTTGTTGTTTTCTTCAAATATCCGCACTCTTCTACTTTTCTGCCTTCTTTCCACAACTCTATTCATGCTTCATGAACACAGTCATTCTACAAGGGGAGACATCAAACTGCTTCAGCATGAAGGCTGAAATGTATTACAATATTTATTTTCCCTTTTTGATATTCATTATCCAAATTATCATTATATGTACACCATATTCAATAGTATAGAATATGAGAGAGTTTAATAGGATAAGAAACCTTGCTAGGGCTGTTCAAAAAAAGAAAACCTCTGTGACCTGAGTAGATTATGAAGATGAGGCATTTTTAAGCTTAATCAAAATTTACTATAATAAAGTCAGGGGATGCTCTGTTTTATTATTTAACAATGGTTAATATCAATTCTCTTATTTTATAAAGAAAATTATTTCTGATGAGCCAAAGATTTTTAGAGAACATGTTGTAATTACATTAATCCTTTGTTCTCATGGTGATGAATAATAAACAAATGATTAAAATAGAGGTACATAGTTTAGTGATTTAAACACTTAAAATAAAATTTATATTATAAGTGTGAAGATTTTCTCTAATATTCTACTTTTATGTGGGTAATTCAACATTTTAATGAATTTTTTCTTTTGTTATCTGAAGTTATTTACTCTGAACCAATGAGACTTCCATAATAATTTCAAGTAAAGCTGATTTCAGGAAAAGTTTTATAAATATTTAAGAACCAAACCTTTTCATTCTAAAGCCTAGAAAGTGACTCTACACTAATACCGTCTGACAGTGACCTAATTAGAGTAATTTGCATACTAATGAGACTGAAGGAGATAAGCAATAGCATGCTTGTAATAAATAATTAATTTGTATTTTGAAATAAGCTATGGCTATTAAACAACACCCCAAATGACACAAGGAATTTAAAACGTCATTCAAGTTACTTCTTAACAATAAAATCCCATTTCACTTTTCAATTTTGTTTAAACTTCAAACCAATGAATGTATCCCATGAATTTATTTATATTCACAAATTGACTCCTCATTAGGTGCTTTATTCTTACATTCATCTTCAAAATAATCTCTTTGCCAAGAAATTCAGAATGATTTATGTATTATTAATTAAAATATTTTCTTGTAATGTAGCAATGCGCATCTGAAGAGTACAATGCACTTTTCAATAATCTTACATCATCTCACAGGATAATAATTCCCATGTTTTAGTTGTTGAAGTGGGAGCACTTAGAGGTAGCAAGGTTTGAGAACAAAAAAGTGAGTTAAAATGAACTAGGCTGCTAGGGCAACCATCTACAATATGCATTTTGCCCCTTAACATGAAATAAAGACAGAACCTTAATTAAACTGATGAAGACAACTAATAAACTTGTTCAGCATATTCAATATACTGACTCTTATTGACCATTGAAAGTGTAAAAATATCTAGAATGATTCACCAATAATCACTGCAACTGGAAATGCATAAGTGAGTTGGGGTAATTTTATGGTATGCCTTCCTTCTCTCACCCATTAACATTAATCTCTCTTTTATATAAGTTTCAAGTTGTAACTATGGTTTATTTTCATAAACACAAGTTACTCTACAGTGTAGCTGTTCTGTTATCAATTATTGTATGCCTGGCAGGCCTGAAAAAAAAAAGCACTGATGACATAATTGTAGGTGAATTATGAAAATAATTCAGACCTTTGTCCAAGAAAAAGTTCAAATTTTTACATGAAAAAAATTCTTCATTGACCCAAGAGGGCATGTTCAATACAGACACTCAGTCATGTTATTTATGTAGATTCTGACAAGAAGATTAAGAATAACCATTGTTGGAATTTCAGGTAGGTAGAGAAGAACTAACAGGTCAGCAAAATGCGGGAGGAGTGGAAGAAAGTGTTCCACATGTTATAAATACTTGGTTTGTTGTCAGTCATATATTCCTGAAAGTTCAGAATAACCTTAAAGGCTCCAAATCCTTTCTCCTTTATAATGTAAAAAAAAATTTCACTGGAGTTGGAGTTTGGCTGTTGTTTATATGTCATTCTAAAAACCAGTGGAAATATAGACCCTAAAGCTAGAAGAAACCATAGAAGACTTTTTGTGATGCTCTATTCTTGTTTTAACCTAAAAAATAGATATTTTATTTTATTTTTTCATTTTTTGTGGGGTAACCACTAAGGCCTAAAAAATAGTAAGTGGTAATCTTAGGGTTACAGACAATATGTAATGTATTGCAAAGTAATTTAAACTTAAACATAATAGGATGCTAAATTTGATACATGTGTTTTCTCTCTTACAGATTCACTTAATAAGTAAATGGCAGAATTAGTCACTTCTATGAATTATATTTTTTTTAGGTTCAGTGTATGGGTCATAGTCTGTTCACTTCATGTCTTGTAAAGAAGCTCCTCTGAGTCTATATTTTTCCTGACCATGGTTTTGAAGCTCAAAAATAACACTCTGTCTGATCTGATATATTCTAATTTTTATTACAAAATCCTGTTTGAATTCTTGCATTAACAGATTATAAAAACTTTGCCCATAAGACTGAATTTAAAACAAATAAATGGAAACAAAATCATTTTACCAATTTGGCAAAAGCTTGTTTACTAATATTTCAACACCTACAAATATAATCATCATGCTAAAATACCTCATGTATTTCCAACCCCCCAAATAATCTGTTTCTGGCACAGAGAGAGCTGAACCTATACTATGAAGTAATCAATCACTTCCCCAAACTGACATCAGTATTTCCAATGTTCCTACGTTCAGGTTTTGGAATCCCAAATTACATCATGCCTGGCGTAGAATTTATACACTCTATTTCATTGACACACTGACAAATACACACATGCACACACACTTAGCTAGCTTTGGTAAGCATTTACTACTTCAAAGAATAGAATTGTCAAGTTGTAAGTGACAAAGAGTGCTGTGCGGTCTATCATCTGAGTAAATATTGCCTTAGCCATTAAGTCCCTTTTGGATGCTGAAGACTGTGAATTTCTTGTTTTGGACACTACAAAGTCCTGCTCTACAAGTCACCTTGGTGCATGTGATAGCAACTAGCAACATATAACTGAAATGACATTCTCTCAAAAAAGTCATACTATCTGCACACTTCAGATAAAAATAGCAGGGGCCTCCAGCACTGTTCTACGTTTTATGGTCTCATGGACAAGCACAAGAAATTTCGTTTAAAAACAACAGAACCCATTGAATGTTTATTTAATTATATAGAATGTCAGTGTTTTCCTGAGTTATCCCCTTCAGTTCAAATTAGATCTGCATAATGGATTTATAAATGCATTTTGCTATGGCATTCGTGAAGCTGAGCAGCTATAGTACATACTGAAGCAATTACTGGTGGTCTAGCATGTCCCTGCCCCGTGAAAACTTTTTGTAACCTGAGGTACTAAACCCAAATGACTCTATAAAAAAAGGAAAAAAAAACCCCACAAGATACAATGATGGAAATGGAAATTCTTAGTTGTTCCTGAAACATAAAAAGCAGGATAGATCTTACAGTGATAGCCTCAAATATCTAACCAAATTAAACCATTCGTGTCAAGTGCCGCCTTTGTTTTCCAGGCTCCTCTTGAAGTGCATAACATAATAACATGAGCAAGTTCTGCTTCCTACCACCATCATAGATTTTCATGTTTTAGTTATTTCCTTGCTCCATTTCATTGTAATTATATTTCCTTTTTATTTGTCAAAGTTTCCCAACTCTAAGTTGTCAAAAAAGAGTTCTTGTTTTCTTGTTATGTTTTTATTCACCATTTTACTGACAGAAACTAGCCCATTAGGCCCTCAGTGAGTCTTTCAAACTTGCCTACAGCTCACTCAAATCTGTAAAAAAAGAGAGAGAGAGAAAGAGAGAAAAGAGAGGAAGGAAGGAAGAAGGGAAGGAAGGAAGGAAGGAAGGAAGGAAGGAAGGAAGGAAGGAAGGAAGGAAGGAAGGGAGGGAGGGAGGGAGGGAGGGAGGGAGGGAAAGGAAAGGAAAGGAAGGAAAGGAAGGAAAGAAGGAAAGAAAGAAAAAGAGATGTGATAAGAAAAGCAAGAGGTCAAGTGGTCTGTTGGGGTTATTTTTTCTCTTCCAAAGCAGTCCTTGCAAATCAGTTAATAAAGTGTTATCAAGTACAGCATTTTACTGGACACAATACAATTTATTTTATTTACAATGTTAGTTATATTGGAAAAACTATTTTCCTCAAATCACCCAAGTTTAGAGAAAGTTTTCAATACTTCAATGATAATAACGATCACAAATATACCTTTAAGGTTGCTCAGTCATTTGACCTCCCCAGTTTTGTGAGCATCCAATCTGAGCTAACAGATCTAAGGAAGCCATACTGAGGGCATACCCAGATCAGAATACTTCTAAGACAAATAATAAGGAAAAAAAGCAACTAAGGGGTTAGCTGCAGGGCAGAAATGCAGACAAAACTGTCTCCTGGAATTATTTCTCTCACATTGGGCTTCATGAGTTTCAGTTAAGTAAGTAAATTTAGATTATCCATTTAGGTAAATAAACTTTTCCCTAAGAGAAACATCTATAGAACATATACCCTGCAATGGATTATCGACTATTTGTGGATTTCATCAAATTTATAGCCAATTCTGATCATCAAAACCTCAAAGATGATTAATTCTGATGCTGTGAAAATGGAAGAAAAAACACCATAAAAGGGAAAAGATGTGTTCAAACACACAGCCTGATGTAGGACCTTTGGTGTCAGGATATATCTCATCAGAATAGTCAGGGAATGAATCAAAAGGGAGGATGACTTTTCTTGCAGGAACTGACAAGGTGCTAGCCTTGCTAGATAGTTTGGAGTAGTTTGCACCTGCCCCTAAACGTGGATGCATTCCAATAAACTTTATTTTTGTGTTGTTTCCTTTAATGAGAAAGGTCTTTGTTTCATTTTCTCTGAGTGAATACAGATAAGAGAAATTGAGTACATGTAGACATAAGGGGAGAAAACAAATGTGAAAAGATGATTGTGAGATGATTGTGAAAAGAAACCTATTAACTCTAGTACCTCTAATCACTATATTACCTTAGAAGTGTCTTGATTTCTCTAAGCTTCTGTTTTCTTATGAGAAAAAAAATGGATATTATATTGAGTAGTGACCTTCTGAGACTTTTGTGATAAATATACCAGAATGTAGGTAAGTTGCTTTTCATAATGTCAGATCAATAAATGATCTAAACATGTTAGTTTTTTCTTAACAGAGGCCTCAGATGTAGGTCTGGTCACTATCTTGTATAGGTCAGTTGGTCCCACACTCATTTGTCTCCATAAGATCCATTCTCTACTGGGCTCTCATTTAGCTATCTTTGAGAATAATTCTGTCTGTCACACACACATAGTTAATACACAATGAGAACAAATAATTTCCATCATTTACATTCAGTTATGTACAAAAATGATAAAATAGAAGAAGCCTCTTACAGTGATCATTTTTACATTTTAAACATTTTTTCAGATGTGATCTTAATGGAGAAGTTACTTTGCACACAGTTAATGACATTGGCTTTTGGTATAAAAAAGCAGTGTTGTTTTCTTTCTGTATATTTTATTGTCAGAGTGCTTGAAATTTATGAGTGTTCCTCACATTTGTTTATCATCCAGCTTTCTTAAAATTTTATCCACACTTTTGAGTATTGAGGGAACTGTTTACTTTGCACATTGGAGAAAGGGTTAAAACTAAACCAACAATTAAATTGTTCAAAATTTCTTTGGCTGACCCTGGCTGGTGTAGCTCAGTGGATTGAGCGTTGGCCTGCGAACCAGAGGATCATGGTTCGATTCCCAGTCAGGGCACATGCCTGGGTTGCAGGTCAGTTCCCTGCAGGCCAACTCCCAGCAGGGGACGCACAAAAGGCAACCATACGTTGATGTTTCTCTCCCTCTCTCCTTCCCTTCTAAAGATAAATAAATAAATAAAATCTTTAAAAAAATGTCTTTGGCTGAATTTGTGTCTGATATTTTATTTAAAACTAAAAAAAGAATAAAGAGGTAATATGGAGGAAAATATCAGACAAATATGTATTTATTTATGTATAGTATTGTTACTGATTGTCACAAACAAAGATCATATACATAAAACATAATAGGATTATAGTAATATTAGTACACTAATACTAAACTATTATATTTACCCAAGTAGCCCCATGATGTTTCATTCTCTTGTTCATACCCATTACCCTCCCCTTCAGGATGTAAGGACCTCATGACTTTTTTTCAGCTAGTAGAACATGGCAAATGTGAAAACTTAAGTAATTAACTAAGGTAAGGTTAATATTTCCATTGCATTTTTGCAATTAGCTATGCCCACTTTTGTGGGGAGACTTTGAGTTTCACTAGGATTGGGAACACGAGTTAGGTCAGGGCTCTGTGTGGGAGGACCTTCTCTTTTTCAGCCAGGAGTGTTGAGAAAGCAATAGTGAAGAACCTGGCCCCTAGTGTGGAAGAGACATATGCAGTTTTAGAACTGAGTGGAAGGGTTCAGTGTTCTATACAATGGAAAGCAGGGGACTAGTTCAGTGAATGCTAGTCAAGGACATAAAATAAAGGACTGTTTTCACCTCAGTCTTACATCACTGGAAATAGCTTCTATTCCTCAGAATCCATCACTCTAGATATGGTCTGGCAAAGTGACTGTCTGCTTCAGAAAACTCATATCTTTCTTTGCATATTGCATATTCCTATTGATGAAACAAACATCTCAGATTGTGATGTTATCAAATAGGTAATGTAAACAGAAAACATAATGTAAGAATTAGTTGTGCCTTTTGGAATGACTCAAGGTTAACAGGAATCTAGCTGGTATTCAGAATACCACTATTCCCAAACTTCTAATTTACTGTTATTACTAAAAAAAGTGCTTGGTATTACATTATTTTTGAAGTTCTTAATACTGTAAACCAAATACCAGAAAGCATAATAAAGATATCACACTTTTAGCCCTGGCTGGTGTAGCTCAGTGGATTGAGCACGGGCCTGCGAACCAGATGATCGCGGTTCGATTCCCAGTCACGGCACATGCCTGGGTTGCAGACTGGTTCCCTGCAGGCCAACTCCCAGCAGGGGATGCACGAAAGGCAACCATACATTGATGTTTCTCTCCCTCTCCTTCCCCTCTAAAGATAAATAAATAAATAAATAAAATCTTAAAAAAAAGATATCACACTTTTTATTCAGAAACTGAGATTTATATACCCTAAAAAACACTAAATACAGAAAAAAAAGATTGCCTTTGATGTTCTAAAGTAATTTAAATGGCTTGTTTCAATAACCCACTTTAGAGGTTTGTAAAACTCAGAAAAAATGAATGTTTTAGTTAGTTTGTCTTTGATAGTTTTGAAAGACTGGATGTGTGCCAATAATTGATAATAATAATAATAGTAACACAAAATATCTTAAATCATGAGATGCTATATAACAATAAATACAAGTATTCCTGAGGATTGTGTGTGATCATCACTAGATTTTTTACTTATGATAATAGCATTTAATATTTTTAATGATTAAAATTACAATTAGTCATATGTGATTCAATGAATATTTACCAATCAATTAAGAAGATATTCACTGAATACAGGTTTTTATTAAAAAAATCTAGAATACATTTTTAAAAGCAGTGCATGAAACATAAATTATACTTAAAAATAAAATTTAATTTTATTTTTGGAAAATAACAATGCAAGTAATACTTAGAAAATATAACCAAATTATGTCAGTTGAGAAACAAAACTTGGCTTTTTGAGATTGGTAGGAAAACTGAAAACAGAGTTGAAAATAGGAAAGAATCACCATAGACATTTGCAGAGACAAAACGTCAATATAATTCAAGTTTTCAGATAAATATAGGGAGTTCATCCTAGAACAATAAAAGTCTTTTTTAGAAGAATATTTGGAAAATTTTGAAAATAAAATGATAGTAGATTCTGGACAATGTTATAATGTACGTAAGAAAATCCTTCAGCTGATGAGTAAAAAATAATAAACTTTGAGTTTACTTTAATTGGAACCGAGTACTAACAAAACCACTAATTATACATGAAGGAGTGCTATCAATTTAGTTTTATGTCACTGAGCATGGCCTGTGTTCCTCAGAATCCTACCCTTTAGATCTGTTCTAGCAAAGTGACCCTCTGCTTCAGACAGGTGTATGCTGAGCACCTTGTATTGATGAAACAAATGTAAACTAATTATATGTCACAAACCATATTATTGAAGGCCTTAGTTCACTAATTTTGAAAACCACATCAACAAAATGGACCAACACTTAAAACAAATCTTATGTGAAGAACCAAACGGAACTCTAATTATAGTTGACTATAGTGACCTCACCCTCCTTAGCAACTCCTCTTGATGAGGATTTCAGAACCAATATGCTGGCCACTGCAAACATCCAGAATAATGGACTATTTGTAAAGTGTGACAAAAACTGGTTAATTATTTGTGGAATCTGCGCACCTACTATAAAGCCCTAATGGAGTTACCCTTATATATTTATTATGATTTCAACTTACATACATAGTGTGTATGTAAGGGTAGGACCCTGAGGAACAGAGGCATGCTCAGTGACATAAAACTAAGCTGATGGCACTCCTTCATGTATAATTAGTGGTTTTGTTAGTGCCCGGTTTCAATTAAAATAAACTCAAACTTTATTATTTTTTACTCATATCACAATTTGACAATGCAATTTTAAGGTGCTTTGAAACATAATTAAAATAAAGTCTCAGTTTTGGTCAATTATTACCAAGTAATGAATGTCATATATATCTTTACTTCATAACTGAGAGGTTGAATGCCCACATGTCACCCATCAGTGATCTCAGGATCATGCCCAATCCCATTCTAGAGGAACACAACTTCTCAGAAAGCTGAAGGAAAGGGTAAAGTGGAGAGTCAAGGGATTCTGTACTGTTAAATTTTGGCACACAAATCTGGCCCTGCTCTATCAGAAGGTTGACCACAAAAGTCAGCAACCTAGGGCTCACTCCTGTTTGTTCATTTCTTTTTTCTCACATTTTTAAGTAGTTGAAATATCTAGAGAAGCATTTTTTTGTCATTTTAAAATTACATAAATTTCAAACCCCGTTGTTTATAAATTAAATTTTATTGGTATATAACCATACATATTTGTTTGCATTTTGTCTGTGGAGTGTTGACCAATTTGAAGAAGACCTTATGGATATAAAAGTCAAAAATATTTACTATTTGACAGTTTGCAGAATGTATTTGTGCACTCATGAGAAATACCAAATTAGTGTCATTAAAATCCCTTGCTTCAGGAATATGTTCATACGCTATCTTTTAAGGCATCTTTCTCTATGAAATTTTTGTTTCTTATAATGACTTAAAGAAATTATGGTACAGCAATTGTACATATTTTCTACACAGTGTTCTACTCCAACTTTAAGTTTAGCTATGAACTTTATAGTTATTTACAAAATTTAAAAAATTATGTATCATCTGTATGTTCCATGTTTTATAGTAATACAGATGCTTGGATTAACTATAGATTTACATTTTCTCAAAAAGCATCTAAGAAATATCCTGTCTTATATATATAGACATAATAGTTAATTATTACTTTAATTTGCTTTAATAAATAAAAGAATATTTTAAAAAACTACATGTTGCTCAATTTTTAACATTAAAAATTAAATGGGTAAATGTCAATACTTATTAATGAAGCACCATTTGATAACTAATATGAAGCAGACACAGGTATTATAAACTTAATTATAGAAATATGGGCCAAACAATGGCAATTAACTCTACTAAAATGAAGATTTACAAATTATATGCACCCACTCACTAAAAAAGAAAATTACTAAATTAACCTTTGCTCATAACAATTTTCCTTATTTATATACTACCCCTATCTCTTACCCCAACAAAATTTAGCTCAATCAAAACAAGATAATTACCTAATTATTACATTGGTGATTATATGAACATACTATATTTACTTAAAAATAGAAATTTTGTTGAATTTTGTGAAATCCTATGAATCAACATAACTCTTTTTTACCTTGAATAAGACCATCTCTTATTACACGTAAATGGATAAAAATATTAAACTACATTTACTAACATAATCACCTTATAATAAACACATAAATGTAATGGCTAAAAACATGGCAAATTATTAGATTCATGCATTAATACTTCCTTTTAACAGAAATGTTCTATAGGAAGATTTATGATATTTGTCAAAACAATTAGACTAAAGTTAATTTGAAATATTATACATGTATACTAAAATATTAATTTTTAAATGTAATTCCTGATGATTTTTTCTTATTTTAAGAATCTTGTGTTGAAATACAGTAACACAAATAAGGGTTATCTCATTTGATAATGGATAGAGCATTTTATAATTGTGAATGTAAATTTTTATTTGTATATAATAACCTCATAATGCAAAGAAAAGGTGGATAGGTGGAATATTTCTACCCAATAAATATTTAGTCCTTATGTTAATCATATAGGTGGAAAATAAATGAAATTGACTTGGAGTTTCTTTTCCTCCTGATACTTTTTGAATAAAGATTGTTCATTTCAACCTGACATGATTTATCTTTACTCAGAAGCAAATGTCTAAGCAATATATATTTTATTCTCTTATATGATCAGCCACATTGTTTTCCATCCTGTGTGATTTGTACCAATGAGTACTCAGTAAAAGCTAATTTACTTTTTTGAATAAAGGAATGGGCATCTAAAGCAGTCCATTAACTTCCGCCAAGATGGAGGCATAGGTGGAAACACTGTGCCTTCTCCCACAACCAAGTTTGAACACAACAAAGATTTGGAGAACAAAGACACAGCCAAAGAACAGAAAATTGAATTATACAGAAGTCCGACAACAACGAACCTTTCAACCAGGACGGTAAGAGGGGCAGAGCCAGCAGTGGAGCAGGGTCGGGCAGGAAAGATCCCCTGACCTAGGCGAGCAGGCAGCCTGGACACAGTCAGGGTGTGGGGCAGACTGACCGCGGTTGCACATTCTCCGACAGTGAGATGGACCGCACAGGCACCAGCGGCGAACCCAGTGGTGGAGGGCTGACAGCAGTGGTACATTTGCATGCAGTGGGATGAAACACGTGGGCCCCAGTGACGGTGGCAGCTGTGGCATCTGTGGCAGCGGCTGCAGTGGCGAGAGGTGGCAGATGGGACCACCATTGCTCCTCTTTGGCCCCACCCCCACATACAGGGTCACAACCCAGCGACTGAGTTGCCCTGTTCTGGTGAACACCTAGGGCTCCGATCCTGATACGTAACAGGCAGGAACAGTTCAAAAGATGGCTCAAGAAGAACTCAGAGCCCCAGAGCCCATAACTCTAAGCAACCAAGAGATTGCCAGCCTCTCAGATGCACAGTTCAAGACACTGTTTATCAGGATTCTCACAGAACTGGTTGATTATAGTCACAAATTAGAGGAACACATGAAGGCTAAACTAATTGAAATGAAGGGAGATGCACAGGAAACCAATAGTGATGGAAAGGAAACTGGGACTCAAATCAATGGAATGGACCAGAAGGAAGAATGAAACATCCGACCAGAAAAGAATGAAGAAATGAGAATTCAAAAAAATGAGGAGAGGCTTAGGAACCTCCAGGACATCTTTAAACGTTCCAACATCCGGATTATAGGAGTACCAGAAGGGGGAAAGAAACAGCCATGAGTGGAAAACGTATTTGAACAAATAATAAAGGAGAACTTCTCCAGTCTGGCAAAGGAAATAGACTTCCAGGAAATCCAGGAAGCTCAGAGAGTCCCAAAGAAGCTGGACCCAAGAAGGAACACACCAAGGCACATCATAATTACATTAGCCAAGATTAAAATGAAGGAGAGAATCCTAGAAGCAGCAAGAGATAAGGGGACAGTCACCTACAAAGGAGTACCCATCAGACTGTCAGCGGATTTCTCAAAAGAGACCTTACAGGCAAGAAGGGGCTGGAAAGAAGTATTCCAAGTCATGAAATCCAAAGACCTACAGCCAAGATTGCTTTATCCAGCAAAGCTTTCATTTAGAATGGAGGGACAGATAAAGTGCTTCTCAGATAAGGTCAAATTCAAGGAGTTCATCATCACCAAGCCCTTATTATATGAAATGCTAAAGGGACTTATCTAAGAAAAAGAAGATGAAAAATATGACCAGTGAAAGGACAGCCAACTCACAGCTATTAACAACCACACCTAAAACAAAAGCAAACCCAAGAGGACAGCTAGATCAGGAGTGGAACCATAGAAATGAAGAACACATGGAGGGTTGGCAACAGGGGAGTGGGAGAAGGAGAAGTGGGGAGAAGGCACAGAAAATAGCATAGATGGTAGGTAGAAAATAGATAGGGGGGAGGGCGAGAATAGTGGGGGAAATATAGAATCTAAAGAACTTGAGACACGTGGTTATAAACTAAGGGGGAAAGAATGGTGAGGGAGGGAGTGTGTGGGTGGAGGGGAATGAATGGGGGAATAGAACAACTGTAATGGTATAATCAATAAAATATATATTAAAAAATAAAAAATAATAAAGCAGTCCATTAAGTCAATGACTTTAAAAATAGAATTTAAGCTGATAACATAATAATGGCTCCTCACTTAAGGATAATGACAAAGAAAATATAATTTTCCTGTGCATTGACTTTGTTTTACAAGAAAATTCAGAAGGAAACTATTTCTCTAAATTACTGAGAATAGAGCTATATCTTTTCTGGCTAGATATTGTAAAATGTCTGTTTCAGTCTCTCTTTTTTTTTACTTCTAGTAATATAAAATTTGGGGGGAAAATTGTCTTTTAATTAAAGAAAGTTTTAACATATTTTAACTTGTTTGGATTTTAAGAAGCAATATTCTATTTACCCATTTTGTTACCATCTCACTGGTGTATTACTTTATTGGGTTTTTCACTGGGAATGAAATAATATCAAACAGGATTATTCTCAGGAGAATTATTTCCAAATCATATTTATGGGAAAGGGTATAGTCGGGTATAATAGATAATTAACAAATGAAAACTAAATATACTATTTTGAGTTTTAACTATAATGTAAATAACATTTGAATATTTGTTCATTTTGAACAAATGAATGTCACTTCCTCATAAAGAATAAAAATTAAAATCAAATATTTTCTATCTCTAGTAAGGGTGATACCAATTGTCCTTAAATTGTTCTGTTTAACACCAAGTAAACATCAAAAGTAAATAAACTAAAAATGGCAAGGAAACACTAGATTCAGGATAGAATGGTCTAAAAAGTTCTAGGTAAAATCTATTTTGAATTGCTATAATTTATTTGCAATTAGGATTCATCTACTAAAAACACAGATTTGAGAAAAATGCACACATAAATTATAGAAAATATCATCTTTAATGATGAAAATATTCATTTATAAATTAGTTTAAGCTACAAATGCACATTATTTTTTTAATTAGTGATTTGTGAGATTTTGATTTCTAGAGTAAATCGTCATTTATACTAGGGAGGTTTTGTGGTTTCAAGAGTTCAGAATATTAGAAGCTGCCATCTCATCAACACAACTTATATTCATTCACAAAGTTTTAAATTGATGGATATTTTCTTGGTGCCGATGAAGACATGAGATTGACTCATAGAACTGAGATCAATTAAACTGAAAAAATATAGCTGAATTACCTAATATATACAAACAAATGTTTTATTTAGTTGTTTCAATCAAACATCCTTGTTATTTAATTTGCTTTTATGCATAATAAAAGTTTCACAATCAAATTTTAAATAAGTTATATGCAGAGCCCCATAATCTTTACTATCCCTACCAGAAAACATAACCATTAGGTAAAAAAATAATAACATACTCTACAAGGGATTTTTGAAGACTGGACAAATAACTGATAGTAAGGAAAGGGAGATGACTCAATTTGAGTGCCTTCAGGATTTATTAAAGATAATTTTGTTTACTCTGTTATTTAAAATATAGCATGAAGTATTGAATACTGATTAAATCTAAAATGAATATAAAATGTGTTACAGAAACCAATGACACACAATTTGATGTAAATTAAAGTCATCACTGTCCTATTTAGTTTGTAGGAAATGCATACCTTTGAAGGTACATTAGTTCCAAACTATTTCAAAACAATCATATATTAAGAAAAATCAGCTAAGTTTTTAGTACATTCATGTATTGCCTACTAGGTAATATAAAATTCAAGAATAGAATAAAAAGACTTGTACTACATAAGAACATTTTCAAATATTATAGACCTTCTTAATGCATAGTGAACACTGTGTGGAATATTCAGGATCATTTTAGAAAAGCAACTCAAAAGAATTCATAGTCAAAAAGATGAGGTAAATGTACCTGGCCCTTCTAGTAAATAATGAAGAGACAAAATGAAAACCACTTGGTGTCATCCGCCTTCAGCTGCTTATCTGCAAAGCTGAAGTTAGAAAGTAGTTTGATTTCTGAGGGATTTTAAAAAAATATTATATGATCTTGTAATTTTTGTTATTTAAATGTCTGTAATTACTTACTTTGGTACAGCTAGAAAGGTTGGACTGATTTGAGGGCCCAGCTGACAGGGTAACAAGAAATAATTAGCAAACTTGAAGACATTGTTGTCTGGCACCGATGCTAAAAGTGGGTTTTACTTGAGAAACCAGAAATGTTTGTTTCTCTAAAACAGATATATTGGTGATACATTTAAAATTGAGTGATAAAGGAAAAAATGAAAAAAATGTGAGTGGAAAGTGTCATATACATAAGGACAACAATTTCTATACAGGGCACTCTCCTCAAAGTTAGTTACAATTCCCGAAATCAGGCTGAGCAGTCCACAACACCCTTTGTCCAGTATAACCAAGTCTGGATATGTTATCCACCTGTTAGTTAAAATAACCTTAAACTATTGAGGATTTCCAACTGTCAACATCATTTGCTTCTGACATTCAACCATCAGCATTGTTGTGATCCTTATTCTGACATGATCCTTATTCTGATGTGTAGTCAGAAGGTCAGTAGTAGCCTAACACTGTGTCAAAATGCCCACCTACATCATTCACTGGAATTCATGCTATCATCTGACATCATCACACACAAAAAAGATATTTTTGTTTGTCTTGTTTGGTCATTTGCTGTTTTCAGTTTTATATCCCATATATGAGTAAAATAATATGGTTCTTGAATTTTTCTGTCTTTCTTTGCTTAGCATGATATTCTCAATATCCACCTATGTTGTTGTAAATGGCAGTATTTTATCTTTCTGATGATTGAGTAGTATTCCATTGTATATATGTACCACACTTCTTTATCCAATCATATTTCAAAGGACACTTTGGTTGTTTCCATGTCTTGGCCACCATGAATAATGGTGCATTGTGGGTACATGTAATTGTTATGGATAAATGTTTTCAAATTTTTTCATATAGGTACCCAGAAAAGGGTATATGATATCTCTATTGTCTAATTTTTGACAATATGATATCTCTATTGTCTAATGATATCTCTATTGTCTAATTTTTGACAATATGATATCTCTATTGTCTAATGATATCTCTATTGTCTAATTTTTGAGCAACCTCCGTACTCTTTTCCATAATGACTATTCAGTTTATAATCCCACCAGCAGAGAATGAGGATTTCTTTTTCTCTACAACCTCTCTGACACTTGTTACTACTTATATTGTTGATAATAGTCATTCTAACAGGTGCGAAGAGGCATTTCACTGTAGTTTCATTTTGCATTTTCCTAATAGCTAGTAAAGTTCAGCATCTTTTCATATATATCTATTGGCCATTTGTATATGTTCTTGAAAGAAGTGTCAGTTCAGGTCCTCCGCATTTTTTTAACTTGTTTGTTTGTTTTTTTTGTTGTTAAGTTATATGAGTTCTTTATACATTTTGGATATTAACTCCTTATTGGATGTCCTGTTTGGAAATATCTTCTCCCATTTTTCTCTGATTTCCTTTTTGTTAACAGTTTCTTTTGCTGTGTAGAAGCTGTTTAGTTTGACATAGTCCCATTCATTTATTTTTGCTTTTATTTCCTTTTTCTTTGAGATTAAATTAATAAAATCCCCCCTCAGACCAAGGTCCATATTTTAGTATCTATGTTACTTTCAATGTAATTTATTGTTTTGGATCTCACATTGTTATATTTTATTAGTTATTAATATTAATCTTTTATAGCGACTAATTTATAAATTAAACTTTATTATTGGTATATATGTTTAAACAATAGTATAGACAAGGTTTGATATGATCCACAGTTTTAGGCATCCACTGGGGGTTCTGAAATATATCCCCTGTGACTAACATGCTAAGAAAAGAGTAACTTAATTACAAAACAGTGTAGCTCAATGTACATATCATCATTTTAAAACATGTTTGACTTGCTTTTGTGTATGCCTTAATTTCAGGATACTTTAGTATATTTTTCAGAAATAATAATCAAATCAGTATTTTAAAAATGTAGAGTTGTCTTAGTCAATTAATTAATCAAGGTATTTTTCATTATAAACTTTGTTATGTTTGTGATATTCACCCCATTTTTCTTCATTTTGTGTATTCATCTTATTTAGATTTATAATTTTTACTCATTTCTGTCTTTATAAATTATTAACAATAAAATTATAAGAGTTTTAGCCCTCACAAATCTGAATCCTTCTCTGTCTTTTGTATATGTCAATATTGATAGAGCAGGTAGAGACTGAAAACTTCTGGGAATGATCAGCTGTTTTAATGGTCTATCTTGTCTAATATAGGGGGATTCTTTAAAATGTATATATAATCACATTTCCATTTTATATTTGCTGCAATCATTTTACAAGGTTCAGTTGGACCCATGCAACTTTTTTTAGTTTTATCAAAAAATATGGCCAGTTAAGTGTGAAATTAATTGCTGTTGAGAGAATTAAATATTTAGGAGATAAATTTGTCTAGTATTTTGATGTCATATAAATATAACCATTACATCTAGAAAGGTGCATATATTATAATTGTCAGAGTTCCATGTGAATTAGATATAGGCTATTTCTATAAGAGAAGGTTTTACATATATTAGAATATTGAAAACTATTTGAAAAATAAATTTGACACACATCACTGGCCTCAACAGAAAAATGAAAATGCACATTTGAAACAAATATTACTGGAAAATTCAAGGGTTCCTGTAGCATTAACACTTAAAGCATAGCTATCTATCTATCTATCTATATATATATATATATATATATATATATAAATCTGACTGAAAATTCTATGTGTGAGAAGGAATTTCAAATCTGCATGTCATGAATATAAAAAATGTGAGGGCTTAGAAATCATATGGATCTAAATTAAGATTTTATACCTTTTAAATAAATTTTAGAGACAAATTATTTAGCCTCACTGATCTTCAGGCTCAAGATTCATAAAACTAGAAAAAAAATATTTACCTAAGAGCGATTAGCACAATAGTGAGAAAACTTATACAAATGACTGTCATACTGTGCCATCTCTGGCACATGGTAGAGACTTATTTTATTTTTCTACTTTTTTGTTAGTGTTAAACAATAGTTGTAACTTATCCTACCATATTTACATATTACACACATAAGATTTTATTACTTCTCTGTATTGATGTACAAACTGTCACTGGAAGCCAACTTATCTTCTTAGGGGGAACCAGTGTGAGAGAAGGTCTAAAGGAATTCAGGAAATAGTGCCTGAATACAATTGTGTGATGACCGGAGATCACTCCTGGATTTACAGCTATATATGCCAGAAAATACTTTCATTAATAAGCTTCTGTTTTATCTGAAAATAACATAATAAATAGAATTATATAAAATAAATAGTTATGCTGAGGAATATTAACATAAATCATTTAACAGGGAAATAAAATAATGCTTTGTAGGCATATACACATATAAATAGTGGAAGGATCCTTGATAGCTTCATACTAAAGTGGTTTGGGTATTATAGCCTTTATTCACAGAGAAGAGGGAGTTCCAGCTAAACTTTTAAAACTTTTAGTGTTTATTTCCAAGAAAAAGTTTTGATTGGTCAAGCTTTTTTTGTGTGAGTAATATCAAGGAACAGAGTACCCTACTTGCTTGATTAGTGATAAAGGCCAATAGATTTTCGTAGGTACTCTAAACTATTGAATATTTAAGCCAGTATAAATTGAATATTTAAGCCAGCATAAACACAGACCACATTTATTTTTATGTTCGGAGTCTGTTGACAGAAATCAGAGCAAGTGGTATTTGAGATGTTTAAGAGTATAGGCAATTAAAGTATTGCACAAATGGTAGCTAAATGTACTATTCACAATGTAAACCAATTGCCTGCCTTGTGGTTTGGGATATTGGTAGTATTTTGCACATTTGCAGATATGACAGAAGAAATACCAGCAGCCCACTGACATTACTAAGCCCAACTGATGGCTGAGTATATTGAGAAGTTATCTAAGTACTTTTAAATGATTTTAATGATCCATTTGTTCACATTTGAAATAAAATTATATATATTCCAAATTCATCAAGTCTGGTTCCTAATCAATTTTCTAAGCATAGTTTACAAAATGGCCTTCGAGTTAAGGTACACTTCTTTGGCCTACTGTGTTTAAAAACCAATGTATTAAGACATGTTATACAAACTTTACACTGTCTATATCTTTTTTCCTTGTCCATTTAAGAATTTATATTAGTATAAATTTTAGAATACACACATTTTAGTACACAAACTTGTTCTAAATTCTTTCCAATTGTGCTTATCCAGCTGATGCTTCTTATTAACTTTTTTATACCCAACCCACTGTAAATTTTCACTCAAGCTCACCTCTTAAGTTTTAGACCCTTCTATTTTAGTATATACAATCATTACCTAGTTAATTTTTCAAAGAACAAATGTAGAAGTGATCCAAGATGCTTCCACTTCATCTTTACATCATATGTCATCATAAAAGTCAGGCACTAAAATTTCTCAGTTTTTTCTTGTCAAATGTCTCTGGGCTCTAAACATTTCTGTCCATTTCTCATTAGTCCCCTGTGAATGCTTTCAAAGTGTGCTGTACTTATTTTACATGTGGTTTGTAATTATATAGCCTTTAGTGTGATTATTTACAAATACCAGTTTGTTCCATCAGGTTCCAAACTTCATGTGCACAGTGACAATATGTATTTTAGTCCCTGTTTTATCCCCAGAAATTAACACACAACTTGATAACTATTTGAAAGAGAACTGAATGTGGAAACTTCAAGCTATTTTCTTTTATTAAAATAATGGACTTATTAATATAATTGTATATAAATTTTGGCTATATCTTAGATTCTTCTTTAAGGTTATTTCATCCAAATAAAAATAGTTATTCAAACACAAGAAAATGCCAGAAAGTCTTATCAAGAAATATTTGATCATATTGTATTTTTCTTTCACTTTCTGGCTTATTTCACTTAGCATAATGCTCTCCAGATCCATCCGTGCTCTTGCAAAGGCCAGAGCTCCTTTCTTTCTTTCTGCTGCATAGTATTCCATTGTGTAAATGTACCATAGTTTTTGAAAGACAAATACCATATGATCTCATCTATAAATGGAACTTAATCAGTAAAACAAGCAAGCAAACAAAATATGACCAGAGACGTTGAAATAAAGAATAAATTGATAGTAAACAGAGGGGAGGGGCAGGGGAATATGGGGGAAAAAAGGAAAGGGTCATCAAGAACTATGTTTAAAGGACGCAAGGACAAAGCCAGAGGGGGATAGAATTGAGGGTGGGAGGTGAAAGTGAGTGGAGTGGGGGGCATGGAGACAACTATACTTGAGCAGCAATAAAAATGTAACAAAAAATCACTTCAAAAAATGGAGAGTTTAATAATCTATTAATAGACAAAATTAATGTCTCATGGCATCTCCTCAACCACTGAAAGCATTCTACTCTTCCAGAATTGAATTAAAAAATAACACGTCAAAAGAAGAAATATTTGATCATTTTACATTCCCCCAAAATAGAATATGAAATAATCACCTCTGCTATGCTTCCTCAATTATTGACTACTCTACAGGTTAATCTTTGTAAATAGAGAAATAAATAAGATTTTTTTGTCATTTCTTTGTATTTCAAGGATTTGTTTTTTTGTGTGGTTCAACTTCTATAATTATTGGAAATTTATATTATTTCTATAACTTGTCTTTCAGAGCATTTTCTAGTTATATTAACATAGCAATATATTCATCTGGTAATAGAAGCTATTATTTCTTAAGATAATAATTTTCTGGATTTTAGTGTCTTTTCAATTGTATTTGAGATATTTTGACATGCCAAATATTTTACATTGTATTTACCCCAAATTGACTTTTGTTTCTGTCTATAATTTTATCATGAGGAAGCATTTTTCCAATCCTCAAATTGAGATAGATATATTTTTTATTATATCTATAGGTGCTGAATTTCAATTTTATGCATATAATTCTTAAGTTCATCATGTTTGTAATCTACTTTTACAAAAAACAATGTATGAAACTTTGTCTTATAAAATAATTATTACAAATTTAAGTTCCCTTTGAACTTCGCTTCCAAATCCATTATGCAGGCATTTAATTTAGGGAATGATATATCCAATTTTGCATGATGAGGGAATAAAAACACTAATATTTTATATATTAAAAGTGAGGTAATCCAATAAACTGACATGAGTATAAAGACATCAGGTACCTTATCTAGTGAAAACAAAATATCAAGGAATTTAACAGAGCTAACAAAATTTTACATGTCCAGAGCCACAACATGGAGAAAGTCAGCAACACAGTGGCAGTTTAGCCAAGCTGAGCTGAGCTCTCACTAAAAGTGGAAATGCATCTTTTCCGGCAACCAAACCACACCTTATGGTAATAGAAATAGCACCATAGTGAGGAAAAATAGCTTGACCCATATAAACAGTATTTCAAGGTGGTACTCCACTGTGGCAGCTATTTGAGTAGACATTTTCAAAGTTTTGTGTTATTTTAACCATGGAATAAGAATCAAGTCACACGTGTCATTTTTAAATGCAGTGCTCAGGAAGCTTTGGGCATGCTTTTGGATCCACAGAGTGCTAATATATTTTTCTTTCCACTGAAATTTCATCAACTTGGTACAAATAATAAAGTAGTTTCACATTCACTCTGAATGTGCAACCTTTTTGACAGGTTTAGCACTGTTGTCTGGAAGGACCCTTGCACTGACAGGTGATGAAGCAGAGCCCCTACTTGAGTGCCTGTGCATATTGTCCTAGTTCAGCCACAATCAGAGCACTATGTCACTGGGCATATTTATAATGTAAAAATTATGTTAGTTATGTCCTTCATATGCCACTAATATTATTCCCTGCCACTATTTGTTATTGCACTTGTGGCAGTTCCTACTTTATTACACCTTTTAATGAAAAATACAAGTTTTATTATTCAGTACTAATAGTTTGGTGGTAGATTTTGTAATTTCTACAGTATTTCTTATTTTTTTCTTATTTTGCTTGATTTTTTTTACTGTAAATTAATTTTTTTTATTTTTAAGCATTTTTTATTTTAATTGTTCAAGTACAGTTTTCTGTCTTTTACTTCCATCCCAGCCCCCCCCCAACCACTCCCCACCTCCTTTGCATTTCCACCCCCTTAGTTTTTGTCCAGGAATACTTTATGCTTGTTCCTGTGAATCCTCCTTCTTTTCCCCTGAAATTCTCTCCCCTCTTTCCTCTGGTTCCTGTCAGCCTGTTCTGTATTTCAGTGCATTTGGATATATTTGGCTTGCTTGTTTGTTTTGTTGTTTAGCTTCCTGTTAATGGTCAGATCATATGGTATATGTCTTTCACCACCTGCCTTATTTCACTCAGCATAATGCTTTGCAGTTCCATCCATGATGTTGCAAATGATAGGAGCTCCTTCTTTCTTTCTGCTACATAGAATTCCATTGTGTAAATGTACCATAGTTTTTTGATTCATTCATTTACTGATGGACATTTAGGTTGCTTCCAACTCTTCACTATTGTAAATTGTGCTGCTATGAGCATTGGAGTGCATAGGTTCTTTTGGATTGGTGTTTCAGGTTTCTTAGGATATACTCCTAAGAGTGGAATTGCTGGGTCAAAAGGCACGTTCATTTTCAGTTTTCTTAGAAAATTCCATACTGTTTTCCATAATGGTGGTACAAGTCTGCAATCCCACCAACAGTGAACTAGGGTCCCCTTTTCCCCACAACCTCTCCAACATTTGTTGTTTGTTGCTCTGTTTATGATGGCCATTCTGACTGGTGTAAGGTGGTATCTCATTGTGGTTTTAATTTGAATCTCTCTGATAACTAGCGATATTGAGCATCTTTTCATATGTCACTGGACCCTCTGTATGTCCTCCTTGAAGAAGTGTCTGTTCAAGTCCTTTCCCCATTTTTTAATTGGGTTGCATGTCTTCCTACAGTGGAGTCGAGTGAGTTCTCTGCCTATTTTGGAGATTAAACTTTTGTCTGAGGTATCATTGGCAAATATGTTTTCCCATACACTTGATTCTCTTTTTATTTTAATGCTGTTTTCTTTAGCCATGCAGAAGCATTTTATTTTGATGAGATCCCACTTGTTTATTCTTTTCTTTATGTCCCTTGCTGTAAGGGACATATCAGTAAAAATATTGCTGTGTGAAATATCTGAGATTTTCCTGCCAATGTTCTACATTTGTATTTTAATGGTGTCATGGCTTATATTTAAGTCTTTTATGTACCTTGAATTTATTTTGGTGTATAGTGTAAGTCAGTGTTCAAGTTTCATTTTTTTGCACGTAGCTGTCCAGTTCTCCCAACACCATTTGTTGAAGAGGCTTTTTTTCTCCATTTTATGTTGCTACCCCTTTGTTGAATATTAATTGACCATAGAGACTTGGGTTTATTTCTGGGCTCTCTGTTCTATTCCATTGGTCTATGTGCCTGTTGTTATGGCAGTACCAGGCTGTTTTTATTACAGTGGCCTTGTAATACAGTTTGGTATCAGGTATTGTGATCCCTCTGACTTTGTTCTTTCTCAAAATTGCAACTGCTATTCGGGGTCGTTTATGGTTTTATATAAATTTTTGAACTGTTTGTTCTATCTGCGATTTATGCCATTGGTACTCTACTAGGTATTGCATTGGATCTGTAAATTGCTTTGGGTAGTATGGACATTTTGATGATGTTAATTCTTCCAATCCATGAACACAGTATATGTTTTCATTTGTTTGTGTCTTCATTGATTTTCAGTGTTGTGTAGTTTTCTGCATACAGGTCTTTTACCTCCTTGGTTAGGTTTATTCCCATATATTTTATTTTTCTTTTTGCTATGCCAAATGGGATTCTCTACTTTTTTTCTGCTTCTGCTTTCTATTGTTACTATACAAAAATGCCTTTGATTTTTGGATATTGACTTTGTCTCCCACTGTATTGCCAAATTTGTTCATTAGGTCTAGCAGTTTTTAGGGAGAGGCTATAGAAATTTCCATGTACCCTATCATGTCATATGCTAACAATGCCAGTTTTTTTCATCCTTTCCAATTTTGATGCCTTTTATTTCCTTTTCTTGTTTGAGCCCTGTAGCTAAATCTTCCAATACTATATTGAATAGAAGTGGTGAAAGTGGACAACCTTGTCTTGTTCCTGATGTTAGTGGAAAAGATTTTAGTTTATGCCCATTGAGTATGATGTTGGCTGTAGGTGTCTCATATATGGCCTTTATTATATTGAGGAATGCTCCCTCTATTCCCACTTTGCTGAGTACCTTTATCATAAATGGGTGTTGTACCTTATCAAACACTTTTTCCACATTTATTTATATGATAATGTATTTTTGTCTTTGCTTTTGTTTATGTTAGATATTACATTTACTGATTTGTGGATATTGAACCATTCTTGCATCCTGGGGATGAATTCCACTTGGTCATACTGTATGATCTTTTTTAATGTATTGTTGGATGCGATTTGTCAATATTCTGTTGAGGATTTTAGTGTCTATGTTCATCAGTGACATTGGCCTGTAGTTTTCTTTCTTTGTTGTGTCTATATCTGGTTTTGGAATTAGGATGATGCTGGCTTCATAAAAAGCGTTTGAGAATCTTCCAAAAATCCAAATCCTTTTGGATTTTTTGGAATAGTCTGTGAAGGATAGGGGTTACCTCTTCCTTAAATGCTTTGTAGAATTCTCCTGTGAAACCATCTGGTCCAGGGCTTTTGTGTGATGGAAGTTTTTGATTACGGCTTCAATTTCATCTGCTGTTATTGGTCTGTTCAGGTTTTCTGTTTCTTTTTCATTGCGTTTTGGAAGATTATATTTCTCTAGAAATTTGTCCATTTCACCTAGGTTTCCAAATTTCTTAGCATATAGTAGTTCATAGTAATTCCTTACAATCCCTTCTATTTCTGTGGTATCAGTTGTAATCTCTCCTCTTTCATTTCTGATTGTGTTCATTTATGTCCTCTCTCTTCTTTTTTTGATGAGCCTACTTAAAAGCCTGTCTATTTTGTTTATCTTTTCAAAAAACCAACTCCTGGATTCATTGGTCCTTAGAATTGTGCTTTTAGTCTTTATGTCATTTAATTCTTCTCCGATCTTGGTTATTTCCTTCCTTCTACTTGCTCTGGGCTGTCTTTGTTTTTGATCCTTGAATTCTTGCAGGCAGAAGGTTAGGTTGTTTGTTTGAAATGTTTCTATCTTCTTTAGGTAAGGCTGTATTTATATGAACTTCCCTCTCATGGCTGCCTTTGCTGTGTCCCATAAGGTTTGGGTTGTTATGAGTTCATTTTTGTTTGTTTCCAGAAACTTTTTGATTTTTTCCCTAATTTCATTCTTGACCCATTCATTGTTTTATAGCAAGGCATTCAATCTCCTTGATTTTGAGTGTTTGGGTTTTTTCCTTTGGGGTTGGTTTCCAGTTTCAGTCCCTGTTGTCAGAGAAAATGCTTGGTATGATTTCTATGCTCCTGAATTTGTTAGGCTCGTTTTGTGCCATATCATGTGGTCCGTCTTTGAAAATGTTCCATGTGCATTTGAAAAGAATATGTATTTAGCTTCTCTGGGATGAAGGGCTCTATATATATCAGTTAAGTCCCTTTCATCTAGGGTGTTGTGTAATGCCACAATATCTTTGTTGATATTTTGTTTGGAAGATCAGTTCGTTTTTGACAGTGGACTGTTATAATCCCCTACTATAATTGTGTTACTGTCAATATCTTTCTTGAGGTCCTCTAAGATTTTCTGTATATATTTTGGTGCTCCTATGTTCGGTACATACATATTAATGATGTTGATGTCTTCTTGGTGGATTCTTCCCTTGAGTATTATGAAGTGGCCTTCTGGGTCTCTCTATATGGACCTTTTTTAAAAATTCTGTTTTGTCTGATATGAGGATTGCTACCCCAGCTTTTTTTTCTTGTTTGTTGCTTGTAAAAATTTGTTTTGAGCCCTTCACTTTTAGTCTGTGTAGGCCTTTTGTCCTGAGGTGGATCTCTTGTAGGAAGCATATGTATGGATCATGTTATTTTATCTATTCCACTCTTCTATGTTTTTTGACTGAATCATTTTATCCATTCACACTTAAGGCTATTAACCGTAGGTACTTATTCATTGCCATTTTTTTCCTCTATTCCTCTCTGTCTCTGTCTTTTCTTTCTTTTCTTTAAAGCAGTCCTTTCAGCATGTTTGCAGAGCTTGTTTGGTGGAGGCATATTCTTTTAGGGTTCTTTTGACTTGTAAGCTCTTTATTTTTCCCCCTTTCTTGATTGAGAGCCTTTCTGGGTAAAGTAGCCTTGGTTGCAGGCCTCTGGTTCTCATTACTTGGAATATTTCTTGTCATTCTGTTCTCGCTTGGAGTGTTTCTGTGGAGAAGTCAGTAGCTAACCTTATTGGTGCTCCCTTGTATGTTACTTCCTTTTGCTCCCTTGTTGCCTTTAAGATTCTCTCTTTATCTTGGAATTTTGCCATTTTAGTGATGATGTGTCTTGAAGTAGACCTCTTTAAGTTTCTCTTGATTGGGACTCTCTGTGTTTTCTGGATTGTATGATATTTTCTCTCATCAAATTAGGGAAGTTTCCCCTCATTACTTTTTAAAATAGATTTTTTATCCATATTTCTTCTTCTTTTTCTGGTATCCCTATTATTCAGATATCATTATGTTTCATATCATCTTGCATTTTTCTTAATCCCCCTTCGTTCTTTCTGAGCCTCTTTTCCTTTTCTTGCTCTTTCTGGGATTTTTTTTTTTTCTGCTTTGTCCACTAGCTCACTGCTCCAATCTTCTGCTTCATCGATCCTGCTTTTCATTCCTTCTACTGTGTTCTTCAGTTCAGAAATTGTATTCTTCCTTTCCTCTTGGCCTTTGCTGATGATTTATATTTCCTTTTTCCTGTTGATATAGTTTGCAGAGAGTTCATTGTAGCTCCCCTGTAGTTTCTGGTAGCTCATTGTGAGCTCTTTGAACTTCCTGATAACCATTGCTTTGAATCCAATATCTGATAGTTAACTTTCCTCTATTTCACCTAACATTCTTTCTGAGGCTTCCATCTTTTCTTTCATTTGGGGATTGTTTCTTTGTCTTCCCACTGTTTGTGAGACTCTTCTTGTTAGCCTCGGCTTCTTAAATTGATCTTTCCTAACTCCCTGGATTTATTGTGTGAACTTCTGTGGTAGGATGACTGTGAAATTCAGTGGTGCAGTCTCCTGCAGGTTTCTCGATGTTCTCCCCTTCCACCTACTCGGTTTTGTGTGTCTGTGTGTGATCAATTGGATGAGGAGGCAAAGTGGTTTATGACAGCTGAAAAGTGTTTTATGATATTTACAGTCACAGCTTGTAGAGAAGAAATAGAAGATCTTCAGGCTACATATAGTATTAACCATAATGTTCAACCCAACTTGCCACTCTTAAGAAAGGATGGACAAAATATATGTCTCTTGTTGGGGAGGGAAGGCTTGTGAGTTGGATCTAGAAAGCACTGAGGTTGGCAGTTGTCAGATTCTGAGGTAAGGTGAGGGTAAAGGATAGTAAATAGGTGTAGTGTGTGAGCAAACAGATTTAATCACTACAGTAATAGAATTTAGGAATCTGTAAAGAAGGCTAAGATCCGAGAGATGTGTTGTGAAGTATTTACAGTTGTGTAGAACAGCTATTATTTACAATAATATTAGAGCAGTAATCATATGACAGACTCTGTGCGATTTGGATAACATGAGTAGGGGGTATAGAACTTTGGGTAGTGTGCTAAATGAAAACAAGAGGCATGAAGTATATAAAATTAGGAATACATTGTGGAGGAGAGAACAGGGCAAATCTGTCAAATAATACAATATAACCAGCCAAGGCAAAGAAGCCTATACAGAAAGAGGAGGAATACAAAGTTACTATTAAAATATAAAAGAAGTGAGAATAATAAAAAAAATAATAATACAAATGTGCTGCAATTTGTTGCTTCTCTGCTATAGCAAAGTGAAATTTGTCTCTCCTTCTCTACTGTTGGGATGCCCCCTGTTTGGGTCCAACTCTGGTGTTTTTTCAGTTGTTAGTTGTTTGTGTCACTTGTGGGTAAAAGAAAAAAACAAAACAACAACAGCAAAAAAATAGGCAGGAGAAGGGGGAAAAAGTAATAAGTTTGATAGAAAGAAAGAATGAATAAACCAGGAAAGAAGATAGGAGAGGAAAAAAGTATTGAAAGATAAAACAATAATAAAATTAAACAGAGAAAAGAAAATGTTATGTGTAAAGGAACATATGATTCTGAAGTAAAAGATTAACATTTTAATAAATATTATCAACGTTTAAAAAAAGTTCAAAATTACTTTAAAAAAATCTCTTGTTGGTTTCAGACTGGCCAAACCAGTTTTTCTGGTTGTAGCCCTGTGGGGCGAGAACTCTCCCAAGAGCCAACCTGGGGTGTCTCCCATGAAAGGGGTCTAAGTTCTTATCAGAGCACTTTCTCCAGGGGTCCTCGCTGTGGGCTGCAGTGCAGATGTGCATGAGCCAGTCAGGCTGTCCAGGTCCCACGGAATCTGACACGGTCCTTCCCAGTTCTGTGAGGGAACTCAAGGGCTTCCACCCACCTTCTGGATCACTGCCAGGCTGGATGGGGAGAAGGACAAGCAGCTGCCACAGAAGAATTTTTCAGTTTACTCTTCAAAAATTTTCTCAAGAAAGCCTGCCTCTCAGCACATCCTAATCCCTCAGCCAGACCAGTGACTATCAGAGTCAGAGCCCAAAAATGTGCCTCTCAATTCTCCCAGGCTGGCAACCACAGAGTTCGAGGTTCAACATTGTCCTTTGTCCTTATTACCCTCTCTGTAAACTCAAGCAGAAAGGTCTCTCCCCGTGTTGCCCACCCTTGCTTAGAGGGGAGGGAGGTAGCTGATGACCCGGCTCTCTCCTAAGGATCTTGTGGCAGATCCAAGGCTCCCAAAGAGTCAGCCATAGACCCGCAGGTCACCGAAGAGTCACTGGCAGACGCACCAGGCGCTGGATGCTGGTCACCAGCCGAGGCCGCTGGGCGCAGGCCAAGGCCGCTGCTGCCCCAGTCCCAGCTCTGGTCCCTGAGACCCTACTGACCTGCCCTTATCTCCTTACCATCAGGTTTTTCCGTGTCGATCACAATATCTGGTCTCTTATTTTCATGTATGCTGGGGAACTGTTGGCTGTTTACCCTGTTCCTCCGTAGACCGGCCAGGATTCTCTCCCATGTGTACCGGGAAATGGAATCTGCTTTTTCCTATTCTGTTGCCATCTTCCCTCTCTCTGATTTTGGTTTTTAGTTTTCTTTTTGTTCTTGTTTATCTTGTCTAGCTTTCTGGGCAGAAAATTTTCATTTATTTAAAAGCTTTCATATTTACACTAAATAAATTAAAAATATAACTTCTTTTTTTATATATAATTTTTATTTAATTCTTGTTCAAGTACAGGTTTCTGTCTTATATTCCCAACCCTGCCCGCCCCCCACCCCATGCTCCCCGCCTCCCTCCCCTTTCCACCCCCCACCCTTAGTTATTGTCCATGTGTCTTTTATACTTGTTCATGTGAGTCCATTCCCTTTTCCCCTACAATTCTCTCCCCTCTCCCCTCTGGGCCCTGACAGCCTGTTCCATATTTGAGTGTCATTGGTCGTATTTTGCTTGCTTGTTTGGTTTGTTTAGATTCCTGTTAACACTGATATCATATGGTATTTTTCTTTCACCACCTGGCTTATTTCACTCAGCACAATGCTTTCCAGTTCCATTCATGATGTTGCAAAGGGTAGTAGTTCCTTCTTCCTTTCTGCAGCATAGAATTCCATTGTGTAAATGTACCATAGTTTTTTGATCCAGTTATTTACTGATGGGCATCTAGGTTGCTTCCAACTCTTGGCTATCGTAAATTGTGCTGCTATGAACATCGGGGTGCATAGGTTCTTTTGGATTGGTGTTTCAGGGTTCTTAGGATATACTCCCAAGAGTGGAAATGCTGAGTCAAAAGGCACATTCATTTTTAGTTCTCTTAGAAAAGTCCATACTGTTTTCCATAGTGGTTGTACCAGTCTGCAATCCCACCAACAGTGAACTAGAGTCCCCTTTTCCACACAACCTCTCCAGCACTTGTTGTTTGTTTCTTTGTTTATGATAGCCAATCTGACTGGTGTTAAGTGGTATCTCATTGTGGTTTTAATTTGCATCTCTCTGATAGCTACTGATATCGAGCATCTTTTCATGTGTCTCTGGATCCTCTGTATATCCTCCTTGGAGAAATGCCTGTTCAAGTCCTCTGCCCATTTTTTGATTGGGTTGCTTGTCTTCTTTGAGTGGAGTCGAGTGAGTTCTTTGTATATTTTGGAGATTAAACCCTTATCTGAGGTATCATTGGCAAATATGTTTTCCCAAGCTGTTGCTTCTATTTTTATCTTGATACGGTTTTCCTTAGCCATGCAGAAGCTTTTAATTTTGATGAGATCCCATTTGTTTATTCTTTCCTTTGTATCCCTTGCTCTAGGGGATGTATCAGTAAAAATCTTGCTGCGTGGAATATCTGAGATTTTCCTGCCAATGTTCTCCTCTAGGACTTTAATGGTGGCACGGCTTATATTTAAGTCTTTTATCCGCTTTGAATTTATTTTGGTGTATGGTGTAAGTTGGTGCTCAAGTTTCATTTTTTTGCATGTGGCTGTCCAGTTCTCCCAACACCATTTGTTGAAGAGGCTGTCTTTACTCCATTTTATGTTATTGCCCCCTTTGTCGAATATTAATTGACTGTAGAGAGTTGGGTTTATTTCTGGGCTCTCTGGACCAGATGATTTCACAGGAGAATTCTACAAAGCTTTTAAGGAAGAGCTAACCCCTATTCTTCACAGACTATTCCAAAAAATCCAAAAGGAGGGAAAACTCCCCAACTCTTTTTATGAAGCCAGCATCACCCTAATTCCAAAGCTAGATAGAGACACAACAAAGAAAGAAAATTACAGGCCAATATCACTGATGAACATAGATGCTAAAATCCTCAATAAAATATTGGCAAATCGCATCCAGCAATACATCAAAAAGATCATACACCACGACCAAGTGGGATTCATCCCGGGGATGCAAGGATGGTTCAATATATGCAAATCAATAAATGTAATACACCAAATAAACAAAAGCAAAGACAAAAATCACATGGTCATATCAATAGATGCGGTAAAAGCATAACTTCTTTTTAAGTGTTGCTTTATATATATTTGCATATTTAGTGTTGTCACTTCATTCAAATTATTTTAAAAGTTTTAATTTGTTTTTTGTCCTCTCCCCTCAATTGTATAGAAATAGTTTCTTTCTCTAGATGTTACCTATTGGTAGTTTAAAATTTCATTAAACTGTGGTCAGTAATTACAATCTTAATAATATAAAATGTGAGAAATTTGTTAAAATTTCTCTTATAATTTTATGCATTAATATTTTATAAATTGAGTTTATTCACTTTTTAAAAAAAATACATGTATTCCTATATATATTTGAGCACTGAGATCAAGATAGTTAATTGTGTTATTTAGTTCTGAGTGTTATTTATTTTCTGTCTGACAAATGTTCTGTTTCTTAGCAAAGTATATTAAAAATGTCTAAATGTTTTTAGGCAGTTGCCAATTCTCCTAGTAGCTTTTAGTTTTTCCTTAGATGTGTGAAAGTCCTTAACCTTTGGAAGGTAAATAAATAGCATTATTTTTCTTTCAAAAATTTAAACAACTTTTGTTATAATTTTACTTAAATTTCATTGTGTGTCATAGTAAGATTGCTACATAGTGTTTTTAATTTATATTTTCAGTTATATGTATATGCCAACACTTATTTTGAATTGTTTTATTTCAAAGATTTTAGCTCATTTTTAGCTAGGTTAATGTTTTTAAGTCTATCCTCATATACTTGTGAAATTTTTAATTCTAAATTTAATACTACCTTCTTACCTTGTTATTTTATTAACTAAATGTTTTTTTAACTAAATGTCTGTTTCAATAACCTTATTAAAATGTATTTACATATATTTTATTGATTATACTATTACAGTTGTCTTATTTTTTCTCCCCTTTATTCTCCTCCACCCTGCACACTCCTCTCCCACCATCATTTCCTATCTTAGTTCATGTCCATGGGTCATACATATAAGGTCTTTGACTTCTACATTTCCTATGCTGTTCTTAACCTCCCCCTGTCTATTTTGTATCTAGCATTTATACTTCTTATTCCCTGTACCTTTTCCCTCATTCTCTCCCCTTGCCTTCCCCACTGGTAACCCTCCATATGATCTTCATTTCTGTGATTCTGTTTCTGTTCTAGTTGTTTGCTTAGTTTGTTTTTATTTTTTTAGTTTCAGTTATTGGTAGTTGTGATTTTGTTATCACTTTTCTGTTCACATTTTTTATCTTCTTCTTTTTCTTAGATAAGTTCCTTTAACGTTTCATATAATAAGGGCTTGGTGGTGATGAATTCCTTTAACATAATGTTTTCTAGATAGCACTTTATCTGCCCCTCCATTCTAAATGATAGCTTTGCTGGGTAATCTTGGATGTAGGTCCTTGACTTTCATAACTTGGAATACTTATTTCTAGCCTCTTCTTGCCTGCAAGGTTTCTCTTGGAAATTCAGATGATAGTCTTAAGAGCACTTCTTTATAGGTCACTATCTCCTTTTCTCTTTCTGATTTTAAGATTCTCTCCTTATCTTTACTCTTGTTTAATATAGTTATGATGTGCCTAAAGCACAATGGTGTGTGCTTCCTCGGATCTAACTTCTTTGTGACTCTCTGAGCTTTCTGGACTATTTTCTTTTCCAGACTGGGGAAGCTCCCCTTCATTTTTTTTTAATAAGTTTCAATTTCTTGCTCTTCCTTTTCTCTTCTGGCACCCCTATGATTCTGATGTTGGAAGGTTGAATGTTGTCTCAGGGATTCCTAAGCCTCTACCCATTTTTTAAAATTCTTGTGCCTTCATTCTGTTCTGGTCAAATGTTTATTTCTTTCTTCTCCTCCAAATCATTTATCTGAGTCCTGGTTTCCTTCCCATTGGGGTTGGTTCCCTGTGTATTTTTCTTGATTTTACTTTCATAGCTTTCACTTTTTCCTCTATTTTATGACCATACTCAACCATTTCTTCTGTGAGCATCCTGATTACCAGTGTTTTAAACCCTGCATTTGATGGAATAATCCACAAGTATTTCTGGCCATCACTTGACCTCCTGTCTCCAGAAGCCAAGGCTCACCTCTCCTCTTGCTCCATAACTCCTGAAAGTGTTTTCAGACTCCCATAGAAGCCTTCAGTCTTCTCTTCCAGGACAGAGAAGTAGAAGGAGGGTACAGATGGGATACCCTTATCTTTACATTTCAGCCTGGTGAAATTATGCCACAACTTTGGAAAATTGTTTTGCTTGCTCTGTGGCTATGGATACCTGGGAAGCTGGGATATGTGATCCCTAAATGGAAAACTACCTCCTTAGTGGCACCTTCACACTCTAATGATAAAATCTGAATTTGGCAAATATTCAGCAAACTCTGCCACACCAGGTTTTCTCTAAGGCAACTAATGCTGTTGCTGTTAAATAAATCAAATCTTTTCACATATGTTCTACATATACAAGATAAATATCACATATTTTTATTTAATTTTAATAGTTTGTTTCTTTACCAGTATCTTAATAACATATTGTTTGTAAATTTATACTAACATTTTAATGTCTGATATGAACTTATTATTGTGCTTTTTAAAATAACTTTATTTATTTATTCAATTTTTAAAATATTCCTTTAAGAAAATTTAGCCTTGGTCTCCTTCTTCTACTGCTTTCAGCAAGCTTGAAAAAAATTTCCATTCTCAAAATGTGCAATCTTTTCAACTTCAGAAGCTTCAGGATTTTTTTCTTCTGTGATCACATAAAATAAAGCTCTTATTAGAGTTACCAATGAAATTCCTGCCACTTAATGTACTGAGGAACCCACAATTCTCATCTTTGACACGTGACCATTTCTTTCTGCTGGAAATATTTATTGGCCAAGGTGGAATTCTTGGCCACTTATTACTCAGTTTCCTTAGTCATACACACATGGCTCTATTAATTATTAATTGCAAGGTTTCATTTTTATAATGTTTTGCATATAAATATAAATTTCTAAAGTTACTATTTGTGTGTCCCACTAAAAATTTTATGTAATATTTCTGTACGTTGTGTTAGTACTATAGCCAAAAATTTTCAGAAAGTTGTCAGGAGCTAATCATTCAAGAATTCTTCAGGATTTATTTTACAAATATATATATTTAAATAAAGTCTTTACTCTTTTGATAAAATAGTTCACATTAGTTATAAATAAATTAATAAATATGGTAACACGTAAAGAATAAAATTTAAAAAGTTACTTATGCTCAGGCCAGTGTGGCTCAATTGGTTAGGTGTCATCTAGCAAAGCAAAAGCCTCCTGTTATGATTCCCAGTCAAGGCACATGCTTGGGTCAGAGTTTGGCCCTGGTCAGAGAGTGTACAGAAGTGTACAAGAGGCAACCGATGGGTGGTTCTCTCTCATGTCGATGTTTCTTTCTATCCCTTTCTGCCTCCTTTCCCCTCTCTCTAAAAATAAGTAATTAAATAAATAAATAAAGTTTTAAAATTGTTCATTATAACCATCTTTAATATTATATAAACATCTCTAAAAATATCTAGTCATAAGTAGAGTGTGTGGACAAAAATTAACAACACCTAGCTATTCCACTTCTGGAAACATATCCAAGGAAATCTGAAACACCAATTCAAAAGAATATATACATCCTTATGTTTATTTCAGAGTTATGTACAATAGCCAAGATTGAGAAGCAACCCATTTACCTACCAGTAGATGAGTGGATAAAAAATGTTGTGGTACATTTACACAATGGAATACTACTCATAGTAGAAAAGAAGGAAATCTTACCTTTTGCAACAGCGTAGATGGACCTGGAGACTATTATGCTAGGTGAAATAAGTTGGTAAAGAAAGACAAGTACAATTTGATTTCACTCATATGTGGAATCTAATGAATAAAAAACTAACAAACAAAACAGACACAGACTCATAAAAACAGAAAATGGACTGACAACTGTCAGAAGAAATGGAGGGAACTGTGTAAAAAAGATGAAGTGATTTCCCTCCCCCACATTGTCTTTGTCCACAGGTCCTTTATACATGTTCTTCGACCTGACCCTTCCCTTTCTTTACCCTGTATCCCTTCCCAAAAGAGAAGAAGTTAAACAAACTAAAAAAACTCATAGCCACAGACAATAATATGAGTACCAGAAGGAAAGGAGGATAGAGATACATTGAAAAGGATAAAAGGGAGATAAGTTGTAATGGAAGAAGACTTCATTTAGTGTGATGAGGATGTATTATAGAATTGTTCATCTGAAACCTATATATTTATTAACCAATGTCACCTCAATAATTTCAATAAAAATCACTCTGCCTACACAGAGAAAGAAGTTAGCAAAATTCTTTACCCTTTTGCATAATAAGTTGGCTTTTGATTAACCTCCTAGTTGTATTCCACTTCTCAGATAAAATGAAATATACCAACTATGATAATAGGCAACATTACTTAGGGTGGAACTAGAAAAAAGCTATTAATGCCTCATGAAGTTGGGGGGTGGCCTCTTCATTGAGTATGGTGAAGCATAACAATTGAGCATAATATTTGATGAAATATTAGAAATTATGCCTCTGTTATTGTTATTGGAATGACTGGATCATATGGGGCTTCTATAAAATTCTTCCAAAATCCAACTGCCTTTAGCATCTTAAGTCACCACTTCCCTTATACTTAAAAGTGGTACTTAAAAGTGATTTGTACTGTCTCCACTTTTTCATGGTGTACTTATACCATATCCTACAATTTGAATTGAAGTTGATTATACCATTTAAATTGTTGTCTCAAAAGAGGCCTGTTATTTCTCTCCTACCCACCACACCTCTGTGCCTATTCTACTAGATACTTCGGAACCAATTCATACTATTTTGTATGTTTGAAATTTATTGTTGTCTATCACCACCCACTTCTGTACAGATTTTGTTCTCATTCTGATTTATTCTTTCCAGCTCCTCTTTATTTTCTCTTCTGTCTTTCTCACTAGATACAGGCATCATCCAAAAACAGTACTGTGTTTCCCCTTTTACTCAGCTCTATTGTTTCAATGATCACCTTAATTTTATGCCTGCCAAATCACTCACGAAAAGATTCTAGCCTTTATTTCAACAGGTAGAGGGTGTAGATATGAGCTCATCATTCCTCAAAAACTAACAACCCTTCTGTTCATAGACTTCCATTTTACTCCTCATTTGTGTTAAAAATATTAGATACTTGTGAGTCTTCCATTTCCTCTCATCCTCATCTAAATAAGTAGATCAGGAAAGTATACTTTATCTTTGAATTATACCATGAATCATTATTTCTATTCCAATTTATCATTACTACTATCACAAACACATTATTTCTCACATACCCTATCTCAATAACCTAAAATCCATTCTATAAATGACCACTAATGGAATCCTGAAGTTGCCACCACCATCCCACTGCTAAAAAGATCTATAGCCTACTAAAATAAACCTTACTTCTTTAATATGCTATTTAGTAAAAACCAAGGGTCACAGATGCAAAATCTTTCCCAGGGTGAGGAGAACTGTGAAAAAGCTGAAATGTGCCAGATGGAGAGTGTATGCTCCATATACGTAAAGGAAGCAGCTGCTACTTAGTTTTAGCATGATGTTGCCATATGGAAATGTGGTTTACTGATCCAAGATCTTCAATTTATCAAAAATATTCAGAAGTCCAAATTTGGGACATTCTATAAAACTTTTTATTTGAAAAAGTTGATCTTTATTTCTTTAATTATGTGTGAGTCAAGCAATAAATGTTTTCTGGCCAGATCCTGTCCATGGTCAACAGCCTGTGGTCAATTTCTGTTTAACTGCCCTTGTCACAACCTTTTCCCTCAGTTATCTTATGTAACATATATTCCACAGAAGTTAAATTACTACTTACATAATTTGTACTATTCATTTTTTTTACTTTATTTATCTAAATTTCAGTAACATTTTTCCAACTATACCTCCTTTTAGTCATTTTCAACTTGTATAAACACACTACTTGAAATAAAAATTGCTGTATTCTTTTAGCTCTACCTTTTATGAACCAACTTTCTTTGATCTTTTCTACATAATCTAGAATAAAATTATTCATAATAAAAGTTTCTGTTGAATAGTTTCACCAACTAAACAATCTATAAATTTTCCATGACTATGGTTCTCAGTAGAGGTGGCATGACACTCTTTTCTAGGGATCATTATGGAAATTAGAAGACATATTTTTTCTTGTCATAATAGCTTTGTTTGTTGGGATTTTCTGTGGTTTACTGCATGTAGTCAAGAAATACTATATATTTTGTAATACATATCACAAGTCTGCTCCTATAATCATCCTGTGCTTGGCCATCCCAATTTTCTAAAGTCTTATTAGATATTTATGATAGTAAAAAACCTGTTTAGATCATTTGGGCTGAGGAACAAACACTGTTTCACAGAGAGACCAAAGTCTGTTTTGCATGATTTTTTTTAGATTTCATTTATTTATCTTTAGAGGGGAAGGGAAGGAGAGAAGGAGAGAAATATCAATGTATGGTTGCCTCTAGTGGGTTCCCTGCTGGGAACTGGCCTGCAACCCAGGCACATGCCCTGACTGGGAATTGAACCAGGATCCTGTAGTTCGCAGGCCCATGCTCAATCCACTGAGCTACACCATCCAGGGCCTGTTTTGCATGATTTTAATTTTTGTTTTCTAGGAGCATAATACTATTCAAATTCAAATATTTTACTTTGCTTTATTTGGATTTTTTAGTAAGTTCTACAACTACCTTGGAAAATTATATAATTAATGGAAAGCTGTTTATAGTGTTTGCGTTTCCTTCAAAATACATGTGTATAATTCTATATTTTAGCTGCCATGTTCACCTTAATTTTAACATCTAATCATCTAATTACTTTAGTATGTTATACAACAGTAATAATTAAGCATGTTCATATCAAAATATATATTCTATTCAAAATTTCTGGACTTATTTTATATCAAAGAATTATTGATTTTGTTTTATAAATGTTTTAAGGGGAAGTTATACCACCTATAAATTGTTGGTAGATATTAAGTAAACCATTACAAAATAATTTTAGTGATTTAAAATAACAGGGGTAGCTGGGACCCACCATGCTGAAAAGCATACTTCTATGGTACACATGGTCCTGGGTGAGCTTTGGCTTCCTTGGGGTAGCTTTATGATGGTAGAGACATTTAAGAACGGTGTGAAGATTAGGTATACAATTGAAAATAAAGTACCATTCCAGGTCAATTTTATTGTGTTTAATGATGTGAGAAATGAAGGAAAAGAGAGAAATTTAGTTCTGCTCCCTTGTACTCTGTGAAATGAAACTGTGTTATAAGTCTATCAGATGTTTCTCATGGAAACCACAGCTTATTCTTGCTTTAGCAATTAATTATTAAATATTGCATGTTTTGCAACTGTTCATTTATTTTTGTTCACTAAATTGCACAATCCTTGATCAGAGTGATGCGCTTACTTTCTTTTAACATACCCTTTACCTAGCATATACTAAATGATATCCTTTTAATTACAAGCAACATAAATACATTCTAACATGAGAAAAGTTGTGGTTATGAACTTTAATATATGGGTAATAATGAGGCTTATATAATTTAAAGGATAGCTAAATAACTGAGTCTCAAGAAAACTGGAAACCAGAGTAGCACCAAACATGTTCAGTGTCTATCTTTGGGGAATCAGTTTTGTTTAGGTCCTGATTTCTGTCTTGGCAACAATCAGTCATGACTGTTGAAAAAGAAAGGTATCACCATTAGAATCTGTAAATTGCTAGGAGTTGAGTAGCCATTTTGGTCTGTATCTATTGTAAGGTCTCAATATTTGTTTAACAGAGGAATGAATAAAAGAGAAGAATGTTATCAAAAATATTTTCTATGAGCCATGGCTGGATGGCTCAGTTAGTTGGAGCATCATACTGTACACCAAAAAATTGCAGGTCTGATTCCCCATCTGGGCACATACCTAGGTTATGGTTTCGATCCCCAGTCAGGGTGCATATAGGAGGCAATTGATTGATGGTTCTCTCCCGCAGTAATGTGCCTCTCCATCTCTGTCTCTGTTTCTCCCTCTCTATCTCTTCCTTTTTCTCTCTCTAAAATCAATAAATACATATCCTCTGGTGATGTTTTAAAAGTTTATATTTTCCATGAGCCAATATTTTACAATTTTTCTCTAATCCAGCTTGAGAAAAAAAATTGTCCTTTTAACTGAACTAAATCACTATATTGATACATTTTTGTTGATATTTACATTAAAATGCATCTACCTTGATTGAAAAGTAGAAGAATATATGTTGAATACATAACAAAAGTATATTTTAGAACTCTAAAGTTTCATCCTAAATTGATAGATGAAAATATTTCACAATGAACTATACAATTATTTTCCTCCAAATATCAATTTGCATTTCCAAAATACAACCAGAGACATTGAAATAAAGAACAATCTGACAGTAACCACAGAGGAGAAGGGAGAAGGATAATAGGGGATAATGAGGGTGCCATCAAGGAACATGTATAAAAGACACATGGACAAATTCAAAAGGGATGGATTTGAGGGTGTGAGGTGGGGATGGTTGGAATAGAGGGGCATGGTGGGGTGAAAAAGGAAACTAAACCATACTTGAACAACCAATAAAATTGAAAAAAAACAATTTAAAGGAACTAAAAAAATAGAAAAGCTAGTGTATTTCAGAATAGTCAATGCCTCTGCTTATAACAAAACAGAATTTCAAGATAGTTATCTCACAGCAGGCTACTGAAACCTTCCCCCAAACTTTTCCCAGAAGCCATAAGTAAATGTGGCAGAGTCTGTCTTGTACCATAAAATTTACATGATATAGTTTTGATTTAATAGTTTCTCTTTCTTCTCTTATAAATGTTGTAATGTTGTTTAATCCCTGGCACACAGTATAGCTGTGAGTCAAATAACTATTGTTAAAAAAAGACTATACTCCACAGCCTACAAAAATTGGAGCATACTTGCAGGAGGAGTTACTATATCGCCAATAACATTATTTTTAATGTTTTATGCTTTTAATGATCTATTTTCAAAATCTAAAGTGTGTTTTTTATATCACCTCAGTTAATGTAAGAATTACTTCCTTTCTTACTTTACTGAGATTTACTGTGTGTTAATACCAAAAATGTCCTTTAGACTTATCTTTGTGCATGTTTCCTCTATTGATGTGAATACCTTAAATTTAAGCATTTTTCTCACATCCCAGTTGGAGATTACTAGTTTGTATTTAAAAGCTTCACATATGATGCTACCCAACTAAACTCAGGTGTGTATTGATTTATTTAGCCTGAAAATATTAATCTTGGAAACTTGTGTTGGTTAGTCCTCAGTGATGTTTCTTCTGGTTTTATAAATATAGTTCTGAAAGAGGTATACTAGATTAATCTCTCTGTCCAATATGGTAGCCATTAAATTACATTGTTAAGAATTTTAAATATGAGTAATACAAATGAGCAACTGATTTTTAACTTTAACTTTAATAAAAATTAAGTTTAAGTAATTAAATTTAAATACTAATGGTAAATTTAGTTATTTGGAAACTTGTATGTTTGGAATATCTGGGGTATATAAATCATCTTTTCCAACAATAAATTTGATAGAAGTTCAATACAGATCAAGTTTTATCATAAAAACTGAGTGGAATAAGATGTGCTATAAGAGTGAAATTCAGAGCAGATTTTGAAAGATATTTTAAAACATCTTCAGGACAGAGCTAGAAATTTTAAGTTGTGTGCATTCTACAAGCAGCTGGTAACTGTATTTCCATGCCTTCTAATAGGATCTCTGTGTAACTGCATTCAATTACAAGGAATTCGGTCACATAGGTTAAATAATTTTGTTAAAGTAATCATATATACCTTTCTGTTTTATTAAGTATTTTACATACCTTGGAAGTTATTTCACTAAGTGATTCATAATATAAGTGATTCAAACAAATCCTAATTGATTAACCTGTGTTTTGCCTGATTCGGATTGTTGTTAAAGCCTAACATTGCTCACCTTTCTTTGTAATATTTAAAAGTCTACAAAAGGGATTGCTGGGTCATCCAGGGTAGGCAGGTGTTCGTACTTCTGTAATGGGAGCAGAAAATGGAAGGTGAAATTAAGAAAACCCTACATGTGGAATTATAAACCACTTTTGCCTATCCTGGTTTCTGAACCCCAACTGCAGATTTCACATCCATGTGGATGTCTGGAAAAGCTTAATCTAAAAATGTGAAAAGTTTTCAAAAATGAATTCATTGCTGCCAGCATGATTATTCTGTGATTCTTAGGGAGGTAGAGGGTCAGTGAGCTTTTTTTCTCCAATGGTCACAATTACATGGCTTTTGATTACTCTGAGCTTTTAAAAAATATATCAGTATGTTATTTTGGTAAAAGCTGGTAATATTAAAAATGGCAGAAGTTAAATAATATGCAAAGAAATCCATAGCAAAAAGAAGTGAGACACAATACTTCTACTGACACCAGGCAGTATCAGTTGCAAAGCTATGAGTGTTCCTCTGGCACCTGAGATTGGAGTTTTAACTCCCTTTTCTATATGAACATGCCCTAAAGAATAAATAGTAAAACTAGGCATAATTTGTTAAAAATTGATTAGGTGAAGAATGCAGCAATCAGAAGCACATTTGAAATTTAAAAAATAATTTGATTGACAATAAAAAATACTTAACAACCTAAACACTTGACATTTCAGGAAATCATTGCTTATTTATCACTCATCCTTAGAGGATGACATTCTTCAGCTTTATTTGTTATGGAGATGAATAGATGCACATTATCTATTTCTACTACAATATAGCCTCTATATCTCAGCCAAATTTAAAATAAGGCTAAGCTAAATACTACAACACTAGTGCTTTTAAAATCTGTTTTTTTATTTTAAGTCACTATTTTTATGTATTTATTTTAATTTTTGCTCAAGTACAGTTTTCTGTCTTTTACACTTACCCCAGCCCGACCTCCCCACCTCCCTCCCATTTCCACCCCCTTACTTTTTGTTCATGTGTCCTTTGTACTTTTCCTGTAAACCGTTCCCCTTTTCCCCTGAAATTCCCTCCCCACTCCCCTTATGTCACTGTCAGCCTGTTCTCTATTTCACTGTTTTGGGTTTTATTTTGCTTGCATGTTTGTTTTATTGTTTATGTTTTTGTTAAAGTTGAGATCTTATGGTATTTGTCTTGTTTAGAGACCTGGCTTATTTCACTCAGCATAATGGCTTATTTCACTCAGCATAATGCTTTCCAGTTTCATCCATGCTGTTGCAAAGGGTAGGAGCTCCATCTTTCTTTCTGCTGCATAGAATTCCATTACGTAAATGTACCACAGTTTTTTGATCCATTTATTTACTGATGGGCACCTAGGTTACTACCAACTCTTGGCTAATGTAAATTGTGTTGTTATAAACATTGGGGTACATAGGTTCTTTTGGATTGGTGTTTCAGGGTTCTTAGGATATACTCCTAATAGTGGAATTGCTGGGTCAAAAGGCATATTCATTTTTAGTTTTCTGAGAAAATTTCATACTGCTTTCCATAATGGTTGAACTAGTCTACAATCCCACCAACAGTAAACTAGGGTCCCCTTTTCTCCACAACCTCTCCAACATTTGTTGTTTGTTGCTTTGTTTATGATGGCCATGCTGACCAGTGTAAAGTGGTATCTCATTGTGGTTTTAATTTGCATCTCTCTGATAGTTAGCAGCATATTGAGCATCTTTTCATGTGTCTCTGGATCCTCTCTATGTCCTCCTTGAAGAAGTGTCTGTTCAAGTCCTTTGCACACTTTTTAATTGGGTTGCTTGTCTTCTTAGAATGTAGTCATGACTCTTCTTAGAGTCATGTAAGTTCTTTGTTTACTTTGGAAATTAAACCTTTGTCTGAGGTATCATTGGCAAATATGGTTTCCCATACAGTTGGTTCTCTTTTTATTTTAATACTGTTTTCTTTAGCTGTATAGAAGCTTTTTATTTTGATGAGATCCCAATTGTTTAGTCTTTTCTTTATGCCCCTTGATCTAGGAGACATATCAGTAAAAATGGTGCTGTGTAAAATATCTGAGATTTTCCTGCCAATGTTCTCCTCTAGGACTTTAATGGTGTCACAGCTTATATTTAAGTCTTTTACCCACCTTGAATTTACTTTGGTGTATGGTGTAACTTGGTGCTCAGGTTTCATTTTTTCACACTTAGCTGTCCAGTTCTCCCAATACCATTTGTTGAAGAGGCTATTTTTACTCCATTTTATGTTGCTACCCCTTTGTCAAATACTAACTGGCCATAGAGACTTGGGTTTATTTCTGGGCTCTCTGTTCTGTTCCATTGGTCTATGTGCCTGTTTTTATGGCAGTACCAGGCTGTTTTGATTACAGTGGCCTTGTAATACAGTTTGGTATCAGGTATTATGATCTTTCCAACTTTGTTCTTCTTTCTCAAAATTGCAGCTGCTATTCAGGGTCATTTATGGTTCCATACAAATTTTTAAAGTGTTTGTTCTATGTGTGTGAAATATGCCATTGGTACTTTAGTAGGTATTGCATTGAATCTGTAAATTGTTTTAGGTAGTATGGACATTTTGTTAATGGTAATTCTAGTTTATGAACACGGTATGTGTTTCCATTTGTTTGTGTCATCCTTGATTTCTTTCTTCAGTGTTGTGTAGTTTTCTGCATACAGGTCTCCTATGTCCTTGGGTAGGTTTATTCCTAGATATTTTATTTTTCTTCTTGCTCTATCAAATGGGATTCTCTTCTTGATTTCTGCTTCTCCTGTTCCATTGTTGGTATACAAAACTGCCTTTGATTTCTTGGTACTGACTTTGTATCTCCCTGTTTTGCCAAATTCATTTACTAGGTTGAGTAGTTTTGGGGTAGAGTCTATAGGATTTTCCATGTACACTATCATGTCATCTGCAAACAGTAACAGTTTTGTTTCTTCCTTTCTGATTTGGATGCCTCTTATTTCCTTTTCTTATGTGATCACTGTGGCTAAAACTTCCAATACTATATTGAATAAAAGTGGTGAAAGTGGATAACCTTGTCCTGCTCCTGATCTTAGTGGAACATATTTTTGTTTTTGCCCAGTGAGTATGATGTTGACTATAGGTCTCCATATATGGCCTTTGTTATATTGAGGAATGCTCCCTCTATTCCCACTTTGCTGAGTACCTTTATCATAAATGGGTGTTGTACCTTATCAAACACTTTTTTCACATTTATTGATATGATCATGTGATTTTTGTCTTTGCTTTTATGTGATGTATTACATTTACTAATTTGTGAATATTGAACCATCCTTGCATCCCTAAGATAAATCCCATTGGTCATGGTGTATAATATTTTTTAATATTTTGTTGGATGTGGTTTGCCAATATTTTGTTGAGAAGTTTAGTGCCTGTGTTCATCAGTGATATTGGCCCAAAGTTTTTTTTCTTTATTGTATCTTTAGCTGGTTTTTAGATTAAGATGATGTTGGCTTCATGAAAAGAGTTTGTGAGTCTTCCATCCTTTTGTATTTTTTGAAATGGTCTGTGAAGGATAGGGGTTACCTCTTCTTTAAATGCTTTGTAGAACTCTCCTGCAAAACCATCTGGTCCAGGGCTTTTGTGTGATGGAAGATTTTTGATTACTGCTTCAAGTTCATCTGCTGTTATTGGTCTGTTCAGGTTTTCTGCTTCTTCTTCATTGAGTTTTGGAAGATTATATTTTTGTGCAAATTTCTCCATTTCACCCAGGTTTTCAAATTTCTTGGCATACAGTTCTTCATAGTAATTTCTTACACTCCTTTGTATTTCTGTGGTGTAAGTTGTAATCTCTCCTCTTTCATTTCTGATTGTGTTTATTTGGGTCCTCTCTTTTTTTTTCTTGATGAGCCTACTTAAAGGCTTGTCTATTTTGTTTATCTTTAAAAAAAAAATAGCTCCTCGATTCATTGATCCTTACAATTGTGTTTTTAGTCCCTATATCATTTAATTCTGCTCTGATCCTGGTCATTTCCTTCCTTATACTTGCTCTGGGCTGTCTTTGTTGCTTCCTCGAGTTCTTGTAGGTGTAGGGTTAGGTTGTTTGTTTGAAATGTTTCTATCTTCTTTAGGTAAGCCTGTATTTCTATGAACTTCCCTCTCTGGATTGCCTTCACTGTGTCCCATAAGTTTTGGGTTGTTGTGAGTTCATTTCCATTGGTCTCCAAAAACTTTTTGATTTGTTCCCTAATTTCATTCTTGACCCATTTGTTGTTTAATAGCATGCTATTCAATCTTCATGATTTTGAGTGTTTTGGGTTTTTTCCTTTAGGATTGGTTTCCAGTTTCAGTCCCTTGTGGTCTGAGAAAATGCTTGGTATGATTTCAGTTTTCTCGAATTTGTTGAGACTCATTTTATGTCCTATCATGTGGTCTATCTTTGAAAGTATTCCATGTTCATTTGAAAAGAATGTGTATTTAGCTTCTCTGGGATGAAGGGCTCTCTCTCTCTCTCTCTCTCTCTCTCTCTCTCTATATATATATATATATATATATATATATATATATATATATATATATAATCAGTTAAGTCCATTTTATCTGGGGTGTTGTTCAATGCCACAATATCTCTGTTGACATTTTGTTTGGAAGACCTGTCCATTTTTGATAGTGGGGTGTTAAAATTCCCTACTATAATTGTGTCAATATCTTTCTTGAAGTCCTCTAATATTTTCTTTATATATCTGGGTGCTCTTATGTTAGGTGCATATATATTTACAATGTTTATATCTTTTTGGTGGATTATTCCCTTTAGTATTATAAAGTGACGTTATGGGCCTCTCTTTATGGCCCTCTTTTGAAGACTATTTTGTCTAATATGAGTATTGCTACCCTGGCTTTTTTTTCGTGTTCGTTGCTTGTAAAATTTATTTTGAGCCCTTCACTTTTAGTCTGCGTTGGTCTTTTGTCCTGAGGTGGATCTTTTGTAGGCAGCATATTTGTGGGTCATGCTTTCTTACCCATTCAGCTATTCTATGTCTTTTGATAAAGTATTCAATCCATTTATGTTTAAGGTTATTATTGATAGGTACTTATCTTCTTTTGTCTTGGAAGCTCTTTATTTGGCCTTCTCTCTTGATAGCCTTCCTGGGTAAATTACCCTTGCTTGCAGGCCTCTGGTTCTCATTACTTGGAATACTTCTTGCCTTTGTCTTCTTGTTTGGAGCATTTCTATTGTGAAGTCTGCAGCTAATCTTATTGGGGCTCCTTTGTATGTTACTTTCTTTTTCTTCTTTGCTGTCTTTAAGATTCTCTCTTTGTCTTGGAATTTTGCCATTTTAATGATGATGTGTCTTGAAGTGGGCCTCTTTGGGTTCCACTTGATTAGGTTTCTCTGTGATTCCTGGATTTGTGTGACTTTTTCTCTCATCAAATTAGGGAAGTTTTTCATCATTACTTTTTCAAATAGGTTTTCTATCTCTTGCTCTTTTTTCCCCTTCTGGTATCCCTATTATTCAGATATGATTATGTTTTGTATTGTCTTGCATTTTTCTTCATGCTTTTTCTTTCTTTCTGAGCCTCTTTTCCTTTTCTTGTTCTTTCTGGGTGCTTTTTTTCTACCTTGTCTTCCAGCTCACTGATCTGATCCTCTGCTTCATGGAGCCTGCTTTTGATTCCTTCCACTGTGTTCTTCAGTTCATAAATTGTATTCTTCATCTTTTATTGTCCCTTGCTGATAGTTTTTTTTCCTATTTCATGTTGATATAGTTTGCAGTGAGTTCATTCTACTTCCCCTGTTGTTTGTGGTAGCTCATTATGAGCTTATTAAACTTCCTGATAACCAGTGCTTTGAATTCAATATATGATAGCTGATTTGCCTCTATTTCTTGTAGCATTCTTTCTGAGGCTTCCTCTTTTTCTTTCATTGGGGATTTTTTTGTCTTCCCATTGTTTGTGAGACTCTTCTTGTTAGCTTCAGCTTCTTAAATTGATGTTTTCTTGCTTCCTGGATTTACGGTGTGAACTTCTGTGGTATAATACCTTTGGAAATTAGTGGTGTAGTCTTCTTGATCTCCCAAGCTCACTGGTCTTGGGCTGTCCTTTAAGTTGGCTCTGTGTTTTGATGATTGTTGGGTCCTTCTTTCTTGGGTCCTTCCCACCAGTCAGTCAACTGTTTGTCCCTCTGTCCATCTCCAGTTGTAATGTTTTGTGCTGGTGAGGACTGGTTGTGTTGAAGCTAGTTCTTCTGTTTGTACAAGGTTTTGAGTATTCTCTTTTGCTCCTGTTGAGCTGTTTGTACCGGGTAGTTTTTCCACTATTTAGTTGTATTTCCAAATAGGGCCTGGATTGAGGTTTGTGTGGTTTCCACTCCCTCCTTCACCTTTTTCTGTTTTTATCTGTTGGTGGTTCTTTTGTTGTTGGGTTTCCTCTTCCAATGGGTATTCTGGTGTTACATCTTCTACCTACTCTTTTTTGTGAACAGTTGGAGGGGAAGGCAAAATGGTTCATGACAGCAGAAGAATATGATATTTACAGTAGCAACTGGTAGCGAAGTGATAGGAGATCCTTTGACTATGTATAGTGTTAACCATAATCTTCAACCCATCTAGCCACTTTTTAGAAATGATGAAAAGAAGATAAGACTCTTGTTGGGGAGAGCAGGGTTGTGAGTTGGATCTACAAAGCAGTGAGGTTGTGGGAGGTCAGATTCTGATGTAAGGTTAGAGTAAATGTTGGCAAATAGGTGTAGTGTGTAAGAGAATAGAGTTAACCACTACAGTAATAGAGTTCAGAAAACTGTGAAGTGGGTTACGATCCACGAGGGGTGTTATGACGCATTTACAATTGTGTGGAATAGCTATTATTTATGATCATATTAGAGCAACAATCATATGACAGAATCTATGTGATCTGGATAACATGATAGGGGGTGTACAACTTTTAATAGCGTGCTAAAGGAGCACAAGTGATGTGAAGGGTAGTAAATTAGCAATACACTGTGGAAAAGAGAACAGGGCAAACCTATGAAATGATACAATATAACCAAGCAAAGAAGACTATACAGAAAGAAGAGGAATGCAAAAATACCATTAAAATAAAAGATGTAAGAATAATAAAAAATAATAATACAAATATGTGGTGACTTGTGGTTTCTCTGCAATAGCAAAGTGAGATTTGTCTCATTGTCTCTACTGTTGGAATGCCCCCTCTTTGGGTCCAACTCTGGTCTTTTCATAGTTCCAAGTTTTTTGTCTCACTTGTGAGGAAAAAAAAGGCTGGAGAAGGGAGGAAGAAGAGATAAGTTTGGAAAGAAAGGAAGAAGGAATAAAAAGAAAGGCAGAAGGAAAAGAAAGAAGAAGAGAGAGGAAAAAGGTATTGAAAGATAAAACAATAATAAAATTAAAAAATAAAAGAGGGCTTCTCAGAGAAGGTCAAGATAAAGCAGTTCATCATCACCAAGCCCTTATTTTATGAAATGTTAAAGGGATTTATCTAAGAAAAAGAAGATAAAAACTATGAAGAATAAAATGACAGCAAACTCACAGTTACTAACAACCTAACCTAAAACAAAAAGAAAAACAAACTAAGCATGCAACTAGAACAGGAAGAGAATCACAGAAATGAAGATCATATAGAGGGTTATCACTGGAGGGGTGGGAAGAGGAGAGAATGGGAAAAGGTACAGAGAATAGGTAGCATAAATGGTAGGTAGAAGAGAGACAGGGGGAGGTTAAGAATAGTATTGGGAATATAGAAGCCAAAGAACTTATATATAATACCCATGGACATGAACCTAAAGTGGGCAATGCAGGTGGGAGGGGGTGTGCAGGGCAGCGGGGAATAAAAGGGGCGATGGGACAACTGTAATAGCACAATCAATAAAACATATTTTAAAAAAGATTACTTAAAAAAAACTCTTGTTTGTTTCAAACTGGCCAAACCAGTTTTTTTGGTCTTACTGGCTGTAGCAGGCTGAGGGGCGATAGGTGTGGCTTTTCTCCCTTCCTGATGTGTACTCAGCCAGTTGGGAGCACTTTCTCAAGAGCTAGTCTGGCGCCTTTCCCCAGAGCCCTACGCAGGGGATCCAGGTTTTCTTCAGAGCTCTCTTTCCCTGGGGGTCATTGCCATGGGTTGGGGTGGAGAGGCGCACTCCCTGCCAGGCTGCCTTGGTCCATGGGTTATGGCACAAACCCTTCCCAGTGCTATTGGGGAATGCACGGCCTTTCACCTGGCTGGGTTGGGACTAGGCCGAGTGGCTGTCACAGGAAAATCCCTGAAACAGTTTTACTTGTTGAGAAACCCCTCCTACTCAAGCCTGCCGCTCAGTACAGCTCAATTCTCCAGCTACACTGGTGATTATTTGAGTCAGAGTCCAACACTGTGACTCTCAACTCTCCCAAGCTGGTGACCACAGACTCTGTGGGTGATCACGGCCCTTGTGTGTTTGTCTCTTTATCCTATCCCTCCTCTGCTACTTCAAGCAACCAGGTCTCTACTGATGCTGCTCAAACCCTGCATGGCTGGGGAGGGAGGGTGCAGTTGACCTGGCTCTTTCCCAAGGACTCTGTGGCAGGCCTGCCTTTCCTAAGGAGTCTGTGATAGACCCAGCACCTGGAGCCAGTCACCAGAGCCGAGACTGCTGCTGCCTCTGTCCCTGCTCTGGTCCCTGGGACCTTATTGTCCTGCAGCTGTCTCCTTACCATCTGGTTTTGCAGTGTCCACTACAATTTCTGGTCTCTTATTTTCATATATGCTGGGGTACTTTTGCCTGTTTGCTCTGTTCTGTAGATCAGCCAGGTTTTTCTCCCATGTGTAGGGAGAATAAAATCTGTTTCTTTCTATTTTTTTTTTTCACTTTGAGGAGACAAAGTTGATATGGCAATAAATTTTTAATTTAAAAACAGTGATTATCTAAAATGTGTTGTATACTGGGTAAACTCATTTGGTGGTAAATAAATAGATACATAATCATAACTCAATGTACAATTAAGGGGACAGTTTGCCTAGCAAAATTTTGGGAATTGGTAATTGCTGAGGTTGTGACATTAGAACAAAAATTTGAAAGACAGATTAATGCAAGTTCACCAAGAACTTAAAGTATGAAAAAGCAATCAGAGTTATCTGTGTCATTGTAAGCATACAGGCATAAAAAATATGGCATTTTTAAAGACTGAAGTAATTCATTTTGAGTGAAACTTTCGTGTTTTTGAAAAAAAGTGAGATCATATAAGAAGGCAGGAGACATATCATAAAGACCTTCAAGAGCAAGGTAAGAAATTTAAAATATAAAATAATTTCAAGGGACATATATAATATAGTATCAATTGTGAAGATAAATTAAAATTGGCAAACTGAAGTGATGATATCAAAAAGACGGGATAAATATGAAATTCCTTAGACCAATAGGATGTGACTAAGGCAATAAAGAAAAAAGAAATAGCTGTCAGGTGACAAGGCTCTTAGTGGCATTCTCTGAGTAAATAAATATTGGATATTAGCAGTAAGTGAGGTTTTGTGTTTGGTGTGTTTGTCTGGGGAATATTTTTATGAGTGATCTTTTGGATATTCATTAATCTGTTCAAACATATCTATTGTGTGTATTCTATAAACCAAGGTATATTTATATACATGGATGATTAGTTCCACTCTCTGCAAAATAGCTCAGTGAAGGTGGGCAGAATTATACTCTAAATTCCTGCCTGAAGAGAAGTATATAAATTTCAATTTTTATTTTATTATGTATAAGTATATAGCTATAGTGACATTTATAAATCATGTATAAATATGCTACCATATATAAATCATGAGGCTAGAATACGTTTTTGTTGCAGAACATGTACCAATTAAGGCAAGTGTATTTTAATTTAAAATTTTGTTGATAAAGAAAAATAAATACATATTGGTAAAAGGGTCAGAAATTTGAATGGGAAATTACAAAAGAAGGACATTTTTAGTGAAAAATCTTACAATTAATTTTAACAAAGTTATCATTAAAATTGCTTTAATAAAAGCAAGTGAAATAGACACTCACCAATTTTAAACTTAAACTTTAGGCAGATTTTAAGAAATAGAAGTAAAAGTCGCCCAGGATTTGATTTCTCAAAAGCAAACTGTATGTGAATGTTGTTTAGACTGAGCCTTACATGGAGACCTGAACTTCATTAGAACGGCAGTCCCCAAGGAAGACTCAGGTGAAGGAAAAGCAGAGCTCAGGTGGTGATGAGCTTCATTAGCCCCATTGTGGAATTGGGGGTGGAGGGGTGCCAGAGGCAAAGCAGAGTTCAGTGGAGCTTCACTCCCCTGCTGTGGATGGGGAGGGTGGAGGAAACAGGAGGCAGAGCTCAGGCTACCTTTGCTTTTTGCCATGTTCCTAATAAATTCCCATGTGAAATGCATCTCATATTTAGTTATTAAAAAATGGATGCTAACATTAATATAACACTATAGGACTGGAAAAACCTTGTATAAATAAATGATGATCATATTACCTGAAAATAAGAAGAGATGAATTTCTCACATTTGAAATGGTCTGATGATTCTAGTTTTTAATTGTAAGAATCGAAAATAAATAAATAAATAAATAAATAGGATCAAGTCTAGAAAGGAATTGCATGTGGTATTGACCTAGAAATTGAGGCATAAGGTAAGGCCAGGTGAAAGGAATAAAAAGTGGGATATGTGGGCTGGTGGCATTAGCTAAGTATTTAGGGCATGATGAGTTTCACTAAAATAAAAATTCTTCCATTTTTTAATTTAGCTATTGGCAAGCTGTGGTAAGTACTGTGCCCTGTCCTGTGGACATATTAACTGGCAAAGATTAAGACTCACTTTGTGCACTGCATAGAATACTTTAGTGAATAGAGATTAGTGAGCTTAGCAACACTTTTATTTCTGGCAAATACCAGTTATTTTTTAAATGTTTGGAAATAGCGAATTCTCAATAACAGACCAAGAATATTCACCCTCCTAATAAACCCATGTATTCTATACTATAGAATAAATGTAGCATTTCCAATTCATTTAATCTCATCTCATTGCAATGTTATGATAACAGTGCTATTGCTATTTTGGGGCCAAATTGTTGTTGAGCTTTTTAAAAAAATCCAAAAATAACATTTTAACCAGTTGTAAAACCAAATTGAAATTGATGTGGGCTAAACTAGCTGAAAACATGTATTTCACAATTTCACAAGGGCACCATGCCACACATTCATTCCCCTGTAACTACCGAACATAATCCTGATGACCAGTGCCAGCAATCTGTGCCATAGTCTTCTTACATTTACAACTTGTATGATGGTTATGTACACTATAGTCTCGTTGTACTATAAAAATGTGGCTGTTTAAATTGCAAATATTTTTCCCTTTTTTTCCATAGATAAATTACTGTTTGAGATGTTAGATACTTTGGGACATCCATAACATATTTCAATGATTTGTGGTACATTTAGCAAAATAACTCACTCCAAATACACAAGTATCTTGGAAAATAGCATACCTTAGTTATTGGTAGGCAGTACTATATATATAAGTAATCTTAGGAAGTGATTCTATATAAAATATTAAATGTTCAAAATTGATTCTCTATTTTCCCAAGATAAGTGAGTGAACTAGGGCACATATGAATGTCATAAAATATATTAATAAGGGGTAAAATATAAGGTAAAAATAATAATTTTGAGCTGATCCCAGATGATGTTGCTGTCAATATATACAGATTAAAATATATTGGTTCTATTTATATAGGTAAAGGAAAGGGCATTGCAAGTGGTCAGAACTGTTTCTGATGTCTTCATTCATTATCCATACATTCATTCATTCTTTCAACACCAGGTAGTCAAAACACATTTATTCATTTTGAACAACATGTTTGCCAGTGTGCCTGAAAACAAATACCAACAACATTTTCGTGGAGGGGACACACACATAAGCAATGGATTAAAATAGATTGTGATAGGATTGATGATAATAAACATGTGAAGTTTTAAGAAAATAAATAATTAGAACTTACTGGATCATAAACATTCATAAAAGTTATATTTTTACAAAATCTTATGAAATTTGAGTAGATTACAGATTAGGATATGTGCAATGATAAATCCACAAAAAGACTAATACCTGCAAAGGTTTTAAAACTGATACATACTGGGAGAGTGAACATGCAAGCTCCTGATGAATTCATCAGTGGCTATGCCTATCACTCAAACTTCCCTAGCTCTATTCCACTCACCACGCAATAGCTGATAGTGTAAATTAAAGAGGATATTTGTAATTTTATGTGTGTGCATATGTGCAAGGATAGACAGAGAGATGATAGATACGTAGATAATAAATAGATAGATGATAGATAATAGAAAGACAGACACATAGATGTGTGAGTGACTGTGTGTTTATGAGTGTTTACCCATATATATACCTATACATGTGGTAGGTATAGAAGATATTTGTAGTTTGGTAAGTCCTTTGAATAATTATTTTGATTGTGTGTATTTTTCTGATATTTATAAACTCATCAACACCCTTTACCAATTCAAGCTCACTCAGATTTTCTCAGTTCCTCAGAATTCCTATATTCTTTTTTTAGATATGTTTTTTATTTTAATTTTAATTTTTATTTAATGCTTGTTCAAGTAAAGTTTTCTGTCTTATATTCCCAGCCCTGACCCCCCCAGAGCCCCCCACCTCCCTCCCATTTCCACCCCCCACACTAGTTATTGTCCATGTGTCCTTTATACTTGTTCACGTGAGTCCATCCCCTTTTCCACTATGATTCTCTTCTCTTTCCCCTTTGGACCCTGTCAACCTGTTCCGTATTTGAGTGTCATTGGCCATATTTTGCTTGCATGTTTGTTTTGTTGTTTAGATTCCTGCTAACGGTGATATCATATGGTATTTGTCTTTCACTGCCTGGCTTATTTCACTTGGCATAATGCTTTCCAGTTCCATCCATGATGTTGCAAAGGGTAGGAGTTGCTTCTTCTTTTCTGCAGCATAGAATTCCATTGTGTAAGTGTACCATAGCTTTTTGATCATTTGCCAATGATACCTCAGACAAAGGTTTAATCTCCAAAATATACAAAGAACTCACTCAAGTCCACTCAAAGAAGATGAGCAACCCAATTGAAAAATGGAGAGAGGACTTGAACAGACATTTCTTCAAGGAGGACATACAGAGGATCCAGAGACACATGAAAAGATGCTCGATATCACTAGCTATCAGAGAGATGCAAATTAAAACCACAATGAGATACCACAGTACACCAGTCAGAATGGCTATCATAAACAAAGAAACAAACAACAAGTGCTGGAGAGGTTGTGGGGAAAAGGGGACCCTAGTTCACTGTTGGTGGGATTGCAGACTGGTACAACCACTATGGAAAACAGTATGGGATTTTCTAAGAAAACTAAAAATGAACATGCCTTTTGACCCAGCAATTCCACTATTAGGAGTATATCCTAAGAACCCTGAAACACCAATCCAAAAGAACCTATGCACCCCGATGTTCACAGCAGCACAATTTACGATAGCCAAGAGTTGGAAGCAACCTAGATGCCCATCGGTAAATGACTGGATTTTTTTTAGATATGTTAATATATTTAATCCTTTAGAGTTAAATCCTCTGGCCCTGGAGGCTTGCAGTCTCTTTAAGTTGGATTTTTTTCTTAAGACACTGATTTTATAGTTTAATCTCCAGGGTAATTTATTTCCTTATTTTACTGGTGCTTGGGGGATTCTTCATGTCTAAGTTATGTGCCAATTAGAGCATGATGATATAAAAATTCATTGTGTATGAGCAATTTCCTGGAATAACAAACAAGAAAGTACTACTAGGAAAAAAAAAGGACTGGAATGGTAAATTAAGGACTCATTCAAAAGACTAAGATCTTTTGTCATACACATTTGGCACTAGTAGATTTTGGACTTGAACATGGTGATGTCTTCCTATTGGGTGCATCGTAAGAACAGTAACATTTACTATTTTGTCAAAGTTCAACATCCAAGGTTGCCTTGCATTTAGCCCTACAGAAATTTTTTATTTATCATGATATTTTTGTGCAGATGAAGCTAAAAATGATTGCTTATGGTATATCATTGCAATATTTTAAATAAATATATTATGCAATTGTGGAAAGAGCATACATTTTATTATTTTATTGTATTTATTAGGGTGACAGGTTAATAAAATCATACAGGTTTCAGGTATACAATTCTATAATACATCTGTGTTATATAATACATCTGTATATTATATTATGTGTTCACCACCTCATCAAGTCTCTTTCTATCTCCATTTATCCCCTCAGACCCTGTTCTACTGCCCCCCCAACCCTCTTTCCCTCTGGTTATCACCCTAGTGTTGTCTGTTTCTATGAAGTTTTTTTTTCTTATTCCCTTCACTTCTTTCACCAACCCCCCACAAATCCCCATCTCTCTGACAGTTGTCAGTCTGTTCTCTATCTATGAGACTGGCTCTATTTTGTTTATTAGTTTATTTGGTTAATTAGATTACACATATGAGTAAATCCATATGGTTTGTGTGGCTTTTTGACTGGATTAGTTCACTTAGCATAATGCTGTAGCAAAGGTAAGATTCGTTATTTTTTCATAGCTAAGTATATTGCAATGTGTAAATTACCACCACTTTTTAATTCACATATACTGATGGACTCTTGGGCTGCTTCCAAATCTTGGCTATTGCATGTAATGCTGTATTGAACAAAAAGGTACATACATTCTTTTGAATTAGTGTTTTAGGTTTCTTTAGATACACTATTTGTTTAAGCATTAGAGACATTGAAGATTTCATAATAAAATGCACCTGCCTTAAAGACAGTATTTGGTGGGATAAAAATAATTGAATGATCAGTTAGGTAAGAATTTGTTTCATGTTGATTTTCAACATATAGGTCAGACTATTAATTAATAATAATGTTCTTTAAATTAGCAATTTTAATAATTGCTTGTTATAATTTAATTTTAATAATAATTTTCTTTAAATAATTATTTAAAGGGTAATGATTAAATAATTATTTAAAGAGTAATAATTTTCTTACTCTTTAAATAATTTTGTAAAATAAAAATTTATGAATAAGAAGTCATAAAATACAGAATTTGGTAGTTTTATAGAACACAAAACACAAATGTTCATTTTCTGAGTTATAGATTGGATACATTTTTATAGATAAGAATAGGAATTCAGAGTAGTTCTTAACTTTGCAAACTATATATTCACATAAAAATAATAAGGTAGCTTTAGGAGATTAGAGCTGAATCAATACATTTATTGTTATTTCTAGTGTATGGAAGCAAAGTTCAGAACCTAATCACTGAAAGAAAAATGTACTCCTTCATTGGTATGATAATTAACTCTTAGAAAATCTGCAAATATCTGATGCAGTTTCACTAAATTTTACTTGAGAATGTATATGATAAATAGATGTAGAAGACACAAATCTATTATCTTGAAAAATAAAGTGCTTGGGGTTGCAACATGTATTACCTGCCATTAGTATTCAACACTCAGGCCAATGCAAGAGCTGAGGGGAAACTTAAAGGCACATACAGAATATTACTGTGAAGAGAGGAAAAGGTTATTTCTCCAAGTGCAGTTAAAATCATGAAAGTACTTCAGTAAAAATATGATTGTAGGGGTCTGCATTTATTCTTTTTCAATGACTTTTACAGTAATGCTTCACATTTATGTGGGAAAAGATGATTCCAATAACTGCCACGACCACAGACTAAGTCTGGGACATTAAAAACGAAGCTGTTCTTTTTACTTCTCACACAGGGACTGATATTAAAGCATCCTAGGAATTACTTCATTGACGATTTAATTCATGATGTGCAAGGAAGGAGAGAAATTGACTCATTCTCCCACAACTATATTGACTCTTTAGTTCTTCCAGCAGCAAGAACAACTTGTTCTTGTGTAGAGCAAACAGATATATAACTCAAAGTAATACCAGTAGCACAGATATGTTGAGAACAAAAGTGTCAATTTTATATAGTTTCTTTTCTTCATAACACTGCACTTATAGTCCATCCGATACGTTTTATTTTTCAGTGCCAGCCTTCTGGTGCTTCAGAAAATTGAGAAGCACTAAGCACAATGTTTGAGAGCCATATCATTAACAAAAAGCACAATGTTTGAGAGCAATATCATTAACAAAAAGCACCAAAATGCTAAAAAGGTAGGGGGTGCTAAATAGACCATAAAAAGGACACTTGTTTCTAGTATGAGAGCTAAAACAAGAAGACAGAGTGTCCACACCTTGTTAACCTCAGCTGGGTGTAGGCATTTCAGAAGATTCAAATTCCTCACCACTCTCCTATTTGTGAATGACCATGAAAGCATCCCAAGCATTGATTTGGGAGTTACAAAGTATTTTAGTGAGTGGACAACTTCACAAGGGATCTACACATAATGAGGATTGTACCTGTATATACTACATTTATAACACACATGTAAAGTCATTACATATATAGTGGCATGTAAAGTACAGACTGATGCAGATATATTCTTTTTTTGTAAATAATTTTAAATCGAGAAGGGGCATTGCAATATAAAACTCATCAACGATTGTGAATTAATCTTGGTTAGTTTTCTAACAAAATAAGATGTGCTCTCCGTTGTCATTTGCCACTATGAAGCTGCATAGGAATCACCACGACTCAATGATTTTAACAGTTAGCATTTATTTAGCACATCATGAATTAATTGGTAAAGCTGGGCTTGCCTAAACAGCTCTCCTGGCCATGGTGAAGTCACTAACTGGGTTTTCTGTCACTTGATCAAGGATGGACAGGAACAACTGAGGCAACCAGACTTTATATTTCCTATATCCATCAACTAGAACAAGCCAAAGTGATAGAGCCTGCAATGTAACATGGGGAAGAGCACAGATACAAGAGTTTTTAGGAAGAAAGGCTTAGATAATTTAAAGTAAATAAATTATTGCACTATCTGTATATGATAACTGAGTTAGTAAACTATTATGTGTTCAGAGAAAATGTAACAATGATATTTTAAACTATGTCAGAGTTTTACAAATAATATTACATTTATAAATAAGAAAATTAATAAAAACCACTATGGGTATTTTGATATAGACAAAACCATATTGAAAAGAAAGCAAATTTTCATCTAGTCTCCCAACCCCCTGCCCCTGGCAACCACCGGTCTACTCTGTGTGTCTGTTTCAGTTTTGTTTGTTTGTTTTGCTTTTCAGGCTCCACATATAAGTGAAATCATCTGGTATTTGTCTTTCACTGACTGGCTAATTTCACCTAGCATTATACCTTCCAGATCCATCCATACTGTGACAAATGGTAGGATTTCATTCCTTTCTATGCCAAGTAATATTCCATTATATATATGTACTAAAACTTTTTTATCCTTTTGTTTATCGATGGGCACTTGGGATGTTTCCACTTATTGGCTATTGTAAATAATGCTGCAATGAACTTATGGGTGCGTATATTCTTTCACAGTTTCTTTGGGTATATTCCCGAAGTAAAGGTGAGAGGATTAAGAAGTATGAATTAGCGGTTACAAAATAGTGATGTGGATGTACATTATAGTATAAAAACTTAGTCAATAATATTGCAATAATTATATGAGATGTTAGAGGGTGGGCAGGAAAAAGCACTTTGTGAAGTATAAGCACTATGCTGTACATCTGAAACTAATACAAAATAACATTAACTGTAAACTGTAATTGAAACAAATTGTAGGATTATTAAATAAATAAAAGAAAATGTTATTTTCATCTTAAAACAACTGAAATAGTTGTATTGTTCCTGAACAATTTGATTTGAGAACTAGTATTTAACTTTGCTATCCTGGTTAAAGATGTAAGCCTCAACTGTTGTTTGAATATTTTGTCACTTTTCTGAAGACATAAGAAAAAAATGATTAAAAATTAAATATTTGGAAGTCAAATGGAAAGGACAGTAGAGCATGAATACTGTGTCAAATATTTTTTGCACAGAGCAAGCTAGCAGCCAAGATAACTTCTGCCTGGAAGAAAGGAACTAGAGAATTTAGTATCATCTGTCAAATGACATATAACATGATTTTTTTATAATTGTTTTTTTAATTTTTCTTTTTTTAAATTTAATTATTGTTCAAGTACAGTTTTCTGTCTTTTACTCCCATCCCAGGCCACCACCCCCCAGGTGCTCCCCACCTCCCTCCCATTTCCACCTCTGTTAGTTTTTGTCCATGTGTCCTTTATACTTGTTCCCATGAATCCTTCCCTTTTTCCCCTGAAATAAACATGATTTCTGCCTTGGGTTTTTTGAGTTTAGTTCGTCATGTTGGAATCCCATGACAATTGACCTCTGGAAGCACTTAGAAGAAAAGAACATCTAGTTGCCTAAATTAAATGCAGGACAGGAACAACTGAGGCAACCTGAACTTTTAACTTTGGAGGTCTTCCGGTTTTCTTTTTTTTTTTTTTTTTTGAATTTTAGATTGATTTTAGTATAAATATATCCTACATGATAACAGGGGCACTAAAATAAAGTTTAGTATATCTCATTTACTATTTGAGTCTTACTTATATGAAAAGAAATTAGTTGTACAATATGCCCATGTGTGACTAAACCAGAAATTAAAAATGTGAAATGGTTTTAAATAATAATAAGCAGGTGGTGTGTTAGGATAGCTCTGGCTGTGGCACGGAGACTTGGGACCTGGGTTCTGGGGTGGCTGTCCACCAGGTTCCCACCTAGAGCTTTTCTGTAGGCTCCTCACTATATCATAGCTCCGGAGTGGGAGGGCCCCGTGCTGCAGGCTCTGTCTGCCCCTTACACCTGCACATGCTCATCCTGCCCCTCAGGGGAGTTGCTGGGCCAATCGGAGACTTAGCTTCAGGGTTTTGAGGATACTCATTCCCAGGTAGCTCTGGTACCTTCTGAGCAGCCTCACAGGGGCAAAGCCTCTCAGTGGCTGGAGCCTTGCGCTGGCTTCCCATGCAGATGATGACCCATGTGACTGGGCTCAGAAAATGGAGCTCTGGGGAGGGACCTGTGGGCACCTGGAGACCAAGATTGGGGTTCTGGCTCATTGGGCTGCCCATTACCACTGTGAGTGCCCTGGCCTGGCCATGGGCATCAGCCTTATGAGCGGGGCCGGCCTCCAGCCATGAACCCTCACAGTAAAGTTGGGCAGAGTCTGAGACCCCTCAGGTGGGGTCCCTGGTTCCCTCAGGACTCTTTCTCCTTCTGAGAAGGGAGCCGGATCCTCCACCCGTGGTGGCGGTGGTGAGTCTTTTTTTTTCCTTTAACTCTTGTTCAAGTACGGTTTTCTGTCTTATATTCCCAGCCCTGCCCCAACAGTGATCCCCACCTCCCACCCATTTTCACCCCCCACCTTAGTTATTGTCCATGTGTCCTTTATACTTGTTCATGTGAATCCTTCCCCTTTTCCCCTGTGATTCTCTCCACTCTCCCCTCTGGTCCCTGTCACTCTGTTCTGTATTTCAGTGTCTTTGATCGTATTTTGCTTGGTTGTTTCTTTTGTTGGTTAGGTTTCTGTTAAAGGTGAGATCATATGGTATTTGTCTTTCACTTGGCTTATTTCACTCAGCATAATGCTTTCCAGTTCCATCCATGATGTTGCAAAGGGTAGAAGCCCCTTCTTTCTTTCTGCTGCATAGAATTCTATTGTGCACATGTACCATAGTTTTTTGATCCACTCATTTACTGATGGGCATCTACATTGATTCCAACTCTTGGCTATTGTAAATCGTGCTGCTATGAACATCTGGGTACATAGGTTCTTTTGGATTGGTGTTTCAGGGTTCTTAAGATATACTCCTAATAGTGGAATTGCTGGGTCAAAAGGCATGTTCATTTTTAGTTTTCTTAGAAAATTCCATACTGTTTTCCATAGTGATTGTACCAGTCTGCAATCCCACCAACAGTGAAATAGGGTCCCCTTCTCCCCACAACCTCTCTAGCACTTGTTGTTTGTTTCTTTGTTTATGATGGCCATTCTGACTGGTGTACTGTGGTATCTCATTGTGGTTTTAATTTGCATCTCTCTGATACCTAGCAATATTAAGCATCTTTTCATGTGTCTCTGAGATGTCCTCCTTAGAGAAGTGTCTGTTCAAGTCCTTTGCCCATTTTAGGTGGGTCTAGTACTTGCATCTGAACAGGAGTTTGAATTAATATTTCCTATGTAATTCAATTGGTTAGTGTTGAGGTTGACAGTTAAACACAGATAAAACACAAGCCCAGTTTATTAACATCACTGTAATGAATCCAAATGTGTTTTGCACATCTTCTAATTTTTGAGATTTTGCAGGCTTTTATTAAATTCTGTTTCTAATGTGACCATTTCAATTGCTCTTCAAGTGAGCACACTCTTGCATAAAAATATTGCAATACTTGAGGTTATTGAAATAATTCTCAGATATGAATAATCTTGAGATTTTGCAAAGTTTAATCAAATTGATTTTTAAGAAGTCTGTATCCTCCTTATTTTTATTTTATCAGTAGTAGTATTAGGTTTGAGAACAATAATTATTTTATATTTTTGCTAATTTAATAAGCACAAAACAACCTATATATTTTCTAACTATAATGTCTGTTTTATACACATCTACTTACTTATTTTATTTCTTCTTAGGTAAAGTATATGTTATGGTAATGGCATGTATAGGAAACATTTTTAAGTATATATTATTGATTATGCTATTATAATTGTCTCAATTTTTTTCTCCACTTTATTCTCCCTCCATCCTGCACCCCCTGCCCTCCAGCATTCCCTGACCCCTTAGTTCATCTCCATGGGTTGTACATATAAGTTCTTTGGCTTTGCTATTTCCTATACTATTCTTAACCACCCCCATCTTTTTTGTGCCTATCAACTATGCTTCTTATTCCCTGTACCTTTCCTGCCCCATTCTTCCCCTCCTCCTCCCTACTGAAAATTGTTCACGTGATCTCCATTTCTCTGGTTCAGTTCCTATTCTAGTTGTTTGCTTAGTTTTTTTTTAAAGTTCAGTTGTTGATAGTAATGAGCTTGTTGTCATTTTATTGTGCATAGTTTTTGATATTCTGTTTCTTAAATAAGTCGCTTTAACATTTCATATAATAAGGGCTTGGTGTAGAGTGTTTAAAGTTGTCCCAGAGGTTCTGGAGCCTCTCCTCATTTTTTTGAATTCTTGTTTCTTCATTCTGTTCCAATTGGATGTTTATTTCTTCCTTTTGTTCCAAACCATTGATTTGAGTCCCAGTTTCCCTTTCTTCACTGTTGGTTCTCTGTATGTTTTGTTTTATTTCACTTTGGGTAGCCTTCATTTCTTCATTTTATGACTGAACTCAGTCAGTTTTGTGGGCATCCTGATTATCAGTGTTTTGAACTCCGTATCAGATAGGTTGTTACTGAGCTCTTTTTTTTGAGTTTTGATCTGTACTTTCACTTGGACCATATTTCTTTGTCTCAGCTCACGTGTTATGTTGTAAGAGTGGAGTCTTAGGTTTCACCAGGGTGGGGAAACCCTCACTGCTGCATTATAATGCTTTCTTTTGGGGAGGAATCAGAAAGTGAACAATGCCACTCTGCTCTAGCCCCACTTTCCAATGATCACTCCTATGAAACTTGGAGTTTCTCCCACTGTCACAACCCTCACAGTATTTTACAGCTATCTTTTAGTCTTTAGTTTCCCATTCGGCCAGCCCTGCCTTACCCATGCTGTCTGCCACAGCCAAGCTGAGAGGAGGCATGGCAATGTGGGCATCTCTGCCCCACCTACCAGTCCAGGTGGGTGTTTCTTTAACTCCTTGGTTGTTAGAGTTCCATGCAGTTTGATTTTCTGGTACTTCTGATTGTTTATTGTTTTTAAATTGGTTGTTACCCTTCTTCTGGTTGTGCGAGGAAGCAAAAGTTTCTACCTACACTTCTGTCTTGGCTGGAATCTCCTCCTCAGGAAACTTCTAAAATAAATATCATAATACAGCATCTCTATGAATTAGGAAAATTCTAATGCAATCAGGCTTGTACATTCAACTACCACTAAAAAATTTGCAAAATATATATTTTACAGAAAAATAATTATAATTATGATTGAAGACATTCTAATATTATGTTATTGAAAACTAAATTGAAGAAAGTAATCAATGGACTTTAGAAGAAAATCTCAACAAAAGCTAATAAATGCTAAAAGTTTTTTAAAAATTATTTTAGATAAAACAGCAACATAATTAAACAGTTAATGTAACCAGGATACAATTTAGTAGAGGAGAAATATTTTAAGTAAATACAATTGATAAAATGAAATTTTGTTTTTATTCTATATATAATTTAAGTTATAGATATATTTTCTTGGAATAAGCATACAAGCATGCAAATATATGTATAAATTGTTTTAGTCTATATGTAAAACTTAAAGATTACCCTTAGCCTAGTCAGTCTTCTGAAATGTTAGCCATACCTCATGGATAATTCATCATAAAAATTTCATGCATAAATGAGGCAATTGTTCCAATAATTGCTAAATGAAAGTATTTGTGTTTGATTCATTTAGATAATTCAGTGCAAGATATGAAATATATTTTTGGTGGGAAATAAGTTATTTATAGATATTTGACAGTAGACATTTGATGTTTATGGACTTTAGAGCAGATTTAATAAAACATTTTTGTTAATAGTTAACAATTCTCAGAAAATGCATCAGAACTAAATGTGATTAAGCTTACTGTAACAAAGATAAAATCTTTACATGCAGGTGGAAACATTTCATTATAGTTTTTTTCTATCACAACTCACAGGCAACAAAGCCCATTGGTTTTGCTCATTGAACCAACCAAACAGAAGCAATCAAAAGGCTTACATAGCACCTGTAAACACCAGAGAATACAAACAGAGTGCAAGAAAATGCATCTCAGGGGCTCTGTTTGTGTAGGCCTGGCCTCTCTAATGTCTAGTCAAGCTCAGTGCACTAGCTGGAAAGGCTTTGCTTGATTCACTGCCTAATGGCTTGGCTCTTGAGTTCTGACGTATTCCATTATGGCACATATGTTATGCTGCCTGTGTACAGACTATGAGACAGAATTGAAGCAACACATTCCCAACCCAAACAAACTTAAAATTAATGCTATGAAGGGGAGAATAGCATTCTGAATTTCCATGAACCACTATCTGTGCTGAATTGAAGAAATATCAAAGAAGCCATGAAGAAGTAATGTAGGAAATTTAAAAAAGTAAAAGGAAAAAAGCCCATTTGGAGTTGAGTGCTTTTAATTAAGTGAGGTACATATTCTATTGAAAAATATACTCACAACAACATATGAGATTCACAGGTAATTTAACATGTGCCTTTAATCACTGTTCAATCCCTTGCAAATTGTTGTACTTTATATAATTGAAATCTATTCTCTAGTCGAGGTGAAATATAAATAGAGGTATACAACACAGCCCCTGATTTTAGCAAGTTGGGAAGCTTTAGGGGAAACATTGTACATGCTTAGATTAATAATTCAAGGTGAGGATCATTATGTAAAAATTTTTAGAATAGAAAAATTAGCTTTATGAGTTAACAGGTGGAAAATGAAAAATATATTTCAACTTGTTCTCTCTGTTAACATGATAATGTCTTGTTGTACAATTTGTAATTTGGCCTTTTTCCCAAAAAAGAAAAAAGCTAAAATTATGTATGCACCATCTCTTATAAAGTAAATTAAAATATAATTAAGAGATCTGGAAATGTAAATATCTCTAATAATTATGTGTGCACATTTAACTTGTATTTCTAATTACATAGTAGAGATGTCTAAGTGCATAGAAAAGGGGGTCTTGCACATACCATTGACTGAATTTTCAGTGAAAGAATGGCCACCAGCTGAGAAATGGATGGTACTAAGCAATTTTGTGCTGTCAAAGTGGGAATTTTACATGGTGTTCAGAACCGTTCACTGTTTTCAACTTTAATTAAACTTTTCAATTCCATGGTTTACAAATGTCTAAGTACTCAGTTGCATGCTGCTACTCAATCCAAATGATTTATGCAAGGTCTTTGTGTCCAAGATTCATGTGGAAAAATTCCTGTTTAGTAATACTTGAGAAAACTCTGAAGATACAAATATGTTTAATAAAAATCAAAACTGTTTACTCTTTCTAAGGGTCTAGCTGAGGCATGGGACCAGTGTATTTTAAAGTACTATTACCTTAGTCTCAAATCTGCTCACCTTTTAGTCCTCAAAAAAATCTGATGAGTATTATTAAAGATTAAGTATGGAAAATTTTTGATTAAGGCAATTTCATGTATATTATTCATGAATAATTATTTAAGTTTAAATGCATGTACTTACTAGCTCTCCTTTCCTCTTTAACAATATAAACCTTTATTTAACAGCATTGAAAACCTTAATATGATTCTTAGAGGTGTTTACTATTACTCATAAGAACATATTTTTGCACTAATATGTCATTCTTTCTTTACAATTTATGCTTCCACGGTCTTTTAATTTGATAGAAAGGATAAATGAGTATCAATAATCATTAAGTTTACTTCCTGTACTTTCACTTATGTTCAGGAGACAAATTTCTTAAGTCAATAGGCAGATTTCCAAAATGTTTGTATGTAATTAGATAAAAATTAATGGGAAGCTTTATTATGTCTTTCACTGTAAAAGATTAGTTAAGGTTTAATTAATTTACTGGTATTGAGCTTACAGAAGTGCTTTCAGGAAAGCAAAATTATTGATACAATTTAACTAAGGCAGATTCTCAGAGACAACAAGCAAGAGATATAATCCCTGAAGAATATAGTAGTTTCCGTCCTCACTCTGGTATTTTAAATTAGAAGAGAAATAATACTGTCTCTTGTTTTCTTATTTCTCCTCAGATGGCATTATAAGTGTTGCAATGCTTGGACCCCTAACACTGTGAGATGGGTGTCATTGATTCCACCATACAGAAAACAAATCCAAAGCTTATGAAGGCAAAGTAACAAAACCATATTCATGAAAAATAGATGACATTTAGACTTAGGGACATTGTGATTACACTTGTCTTAACCACTGTACACAAATCAAAAGAACTATATAAAGATAATAAATATAAGAGGCCATGAGGAAGTGCTGATTAGGAAGCTCATAATAAAGCGTGTCACATATAAAACTGCAGTTCAAATACCATATGATCTCACCTCTAACAGGAAGCTAAACAACAAAACAAACAAGCAAGCAAAATATAACCAAAGACACTGAAATAGAGAACAGGCTGACAGTGACCATAGGGGAGAGGGGAGGGAATTTCATGGGAAATAAGGAAGGGATTTAGAGGAACCTATATAAAGGATACATGGACAACAACTGAGAAGGGTAGAAATGGGAGGGAGGGGGGAGGATGGGGGGTGGGATGGGATGGGAGTAATAGACAGAAAACTGTACTTGAAAAATAATTAAATAAAAAAATGGAAAAAATAAAACTGCAGTACTGTGTGAAATTTCTCAGAAATATCAAAACAAGAAGGTATAGAAGACTTTGTAGAATAGCACTAGCTGCTACCCAGAGTTCATTAAAAGTCTGGTAATGTGAATACAGAAAGAAAATTAACATTCATAAGAAAGATTTTCCTTATACTACAGAGGAAAATGGAGCCATCCTCTGGTAACTTCCTTAAGCAAGAGCACACAATCAGAGGTGAGAAATATTTTGTCCCACATGTCATCTCTGGCCACTTGATACTGGTGCTTGGGAGCATTAGTAGAAAAGATTGTAAAACAACATACAACTCTGGATATAAATAAATTACCCATTTGATCTTCAAAACTTCTAAGGGACATTCAGTATTATTAATGAGGATGATTCTTGCATCATTTTGATGTATAATGCAGTCAATCTATGCATTTAATGCTTTTAATGTAGACATGGCTTGTGCTAGTTAAGTGAGGGGTTCTTAAACTGCAGTGTTCACATCTGTCTTCAGAGCAGCTTGCTAAATGTAGAGATTTCTGAGTCTCTATTCTCACTGGTACCATTAACTCAGATAAGGCTTCTGGACCAGCATTTTGAAAAGGAGTATAACATTCTATTGTAGGCATTGGTTAATAGAATAACAATATAGAGAAATACTGGCTTAGCATCTTTCCCCTGAAACTGAGACAAAATATGCATCACCAACAAGAAAACTCAGTAGCCTTTTGTTGACTCCAAACCTTCTTCTATCTACTGCTACATTTCTTTGTACCTCTTCATCAACAAATAAAAATTCTTGCCCTGGCTGGTGTAGCTCAGTGGATTGTGTGCAGTCTGTGAACCAAAGGGGTGCTGGTTCGATTCTCAGTCAGGGCACATGCCTGGGTTGTGGGCCAGGTCCCCATTGGGGGCCACATGAGAGGCAACCATATATTGATGTTTCTCACCCTCTCTTTCTCCCCACCTTCTCCTCTCTCTAAAAACAAATGATAAGTAAAACCTTTAAAAAATTCTTGACACATTTTCTACCTACACTGTTCAACTTTCTCAAATTCCATTTATTTTTCATTAATTCTAGTTTGATTTCTGGCTTTACTACTCTATTGAAACCTTCTAGTCAGCATCACCAATAGTCACTTGTTAAACATCTTGAAACCAACAGACAACATTTTATGCATCCTCTACCGAGTCATTGAATAGATTTGGCTGCTCCCTCCTTTCAGAAATAATTTTTCTCTGCCTGTTTTTGGGAACTATTGTTCTGCTTCTTTTTTATTTCCTCACCAAGCTATGTACTCCTCATGTTATTTTCTCATGTTTCCTTTCTTTTGTTTATAAATGATGCTGTTCTTTATTTTTTAATAATTTATAAAAGTGACTCATCTTCACAACAACAGTTACAGTAAATGATTGTTTATGGTTATAATAGTTCCATAAATGTCATGAGTGGTACTAAATAGGCTCTTATTTATGAGTTTTATTTTGTTAAAAAATCATTAATATCTTGTGGAAACAAACCAAATCTATATTGTTTAGACATTTTTAGTGCAATTTTTATGGCATACTGTTGGTTCGTAGATGCCTATGAAATCCTTCAAAGAAGAAATATGTTAAATTCAAGCTTTACAGTTGGGAATACCTGAGTTTTATTCATACTTCCTCCATGATACATGTATTCAGAGAAGTAACCTGGCCTCACTGAATCTGATTATCAGTGTCTGAAAGACAGAGAGAATTATATTATAGTAACTAGTACAGACATTGTCAAGATTAGAGATAATGCATGCATAGAAAGCATCTAGTACATGAGGTTTCAAAAAGTAATCTCTGTCATTACCATTCATCATTCATCATCAGTGTTTTATAAGAAATGGTTAAACAGTGGCTAGCCAGAGAACTAGTGGTGGGAACAAGGTGGAAACCACACAGGAGTCCATTCCACAATCATACAAATACAACACAGGTTCTAGGGCGCTTCTAAACTGCCAAGAGATCATCATAATATCATTGGTGATACTATTACAACAGCTTTTCTGAGCACTTTCTCAATTTCTGTGCCACCACCACTCACTTGCTCTGTGGCCTTAGACAATAAAATAAACCCATTGCATTTCAGTTTTCTCATCTATAAAATAAGAATAATACTTAATTTGTGGTGAATATTACATTATTTAATTCATCTAAAGTGTTTAATGTAGTATCTGAAAAATAATTGTATACATTAAGTATTATCCTTATACTTATTATATGTATTGGGCTCTAGCTATACACCTGATGTATTCTATCATTAATTCCCACAAACTTGCTGTAGAAAAGTAAATTCTTTATTAACTCAGGATAAGAAAACAGGTATGAAGAGGCTAACTATTTTGCTCAGAGCACATAGCAAATACATAAGAAAACTGAAAGTTAGCCCTGGCTGGTATGGCTCAGTAGATTTCACACTGGCCTGTGAACAGAAAAGTCACTGGTTCGATTCTCAGTCAGAACACATGCCTGGACTGTAAGTCAGGTCCTCTGTTGGGGGCATGCAAAAGGCACCCAATCAATGTTTCTCTCCATGTCTTTCTCCTGTCTTTCCCCTATAAAAATATAAAATAAAATAAAACCAAAAAAAGAACTGAGATTTAAAGGTAAGTCTGTATAATTTTTAAGTTGTGCTGATGAATTTTTTGAGTAATCTGTCACAATTAAAATTTTTATACAGTGTTTTTTTAACTTTTAAAATCACGTGTCTTTTTTAGAGTTTAAAATGCACGTATCGATTCTTAAGGTTCAGGAAATATAGAATCGATATTTATATCAATTTATTATTATTTATTTATTTATTATTTATATCTAAATAATAATTAATAAAATATTAATTTTATATTTCATATTTGCTAATTGATTTACTTATCCTATAAATTTGAATAAGCACTGTTGAGAACAGCTCTGCCTGGTTTCAGGAGTTGTAACTGCCTCCCATGGATAAGGCTGAGTGAGCGACCTTCGGACTGTGAGCCACTAAGGTGACAAAGCTTATATCCCTGGCAGGAGCACTGCTCCTGCTTCATCCATCTCTGGCCCCAATGCTTGGTTGGTTAGTCAGTGATGGGTAAGACCCCTCAGAGGGGGGGCAACCCAAGCCAGACATGGTCACTTGGGAGGCCCTCAAGGAAGGATTTGGGGACTGCAGAAAAGAGGGGCTGATGGACCCTTGCCCCCCGGCTATTCTGACATAGTCTGAGTCCCCATTTCTGTCTGGGAGAAGGGCTTCCTGGCTCTAATCCAATTAGGCCTAAAAACTTATGATGGGGAGGGTGGTGGGGAGAGTGGGATCTGGGGTGATCGGGCATAAGAAAAAATTCACAAAATCCTGTGAAGCCTGTTTTGCTAAGAGTACTTTCATTCATATGATAAGGGTCCGAGCATGAAATGAGTATGCCTCCCAAAGTTTGTGCAACTCCCTTGCAAAAACACTGACTCAGATTAAGCCTTCAGATTTCTTTGAAAAGTTATCTCTCATTTGAGACTTGCCACCTGACATTGATTGATAAACTTTACCTGTATTCCTGTGTATTACGAACCTAATAAATGCATTTGAGGAAGGGGTTCTTGGTCCTTCTCCTGTGAAAGATTGAGCACCTTTCCTCCCCAAGCAGATCATATTTTGGCAGTTTTATTTTCACCGTGGTGGATGGGGGGACTTGGGGGCAAAGTTTCCCCCACAAGGCACCACACATTTTTTAAAAATGCCGATAGAATTTTACTAGTTAAAATATGTTGGCCATGATGACCTCTCTCTAAGTACTTTCTTTCCTCTTAAACTAAAGTGGAGTAATTATTCAGCTAAACATCAAAAGTGTAAATAAATTGCAGTCTCCTCTTTAAAAAACTGTAACTACTTTGTGTAGCATGCCTCAATTTCTTTTAAGTCAACATAACTTTCTCTAAAGGCAGTCTACTAGAAGCATTCAGGGAAGGATCACCTTGTAAACTGAATGGAACTATTCATTACCCTCAAGTGTACGTACAAATAACACTGAGAGAATGCACTATATTAAGGGTGGAGAGTCAACATAAACATAGGTAGTTTACTGCTCATTTTCACATTAGGAAAATGACTTTTATACTCATTTTCTTTTTTTTTTAAAGATTTTATGTATTTATCTTTAGAGGGGAAGGGAAGGAAAGAGGGAGAGAAATATCAATGTATGGTTGCCTCTGGTGTGCCCCCTGCCGGGAACTTGGCCTGCAACCCAGGCATGTGCCCTGACTGGGAATCGAACGGCAATCGTCTGGTTCGCAGGCCCGCGCTCAATCCACTGAGCTACACCAGCCAGGGCCTATATTCATTTTCTTATTTTCCCATCATTAAAATAAAAAATCTGTAAACATGCACATTTTTTCCTAAACAAAAAAGGAAACTTTTTGAAAAAATGAAATTTAGTTGAAAAAGAAATCCTTCTGGAATGATCTTCCTGCTGTAGTCAAGCAATATCCTAGAGAAGGCTAATTATTTCCTTAAGCCATCCTTCAGCAGAAAGATAGGCTGTGCCATAAACAGCCAAATCACTGGAAGACAATGGGATTTAAGAGAGCAAAATATAGAAAAAGTCTTCATGCAGCTGAAATAATATTTTTAATTCAGTGTTTGATAGAAATGTTCAATTTTATGATAATTTGTTAAGGAAAAAAAGAGGGTCAAGCAAGGTCTTAAGTAGAGAAAAAACGACTACTGAATTTCACAGTGAACTTTTTGTAACATACTCAGATTACTTCAAAGAAGGTCACAATTTTTGGAAATACTTGAAATATTATTCATTCATTAGTTAACACTTTCAAAAGTGATTATTCACACAATACATCTGTGGAAGAAAGCACATCTCAAATTTATGAGTAAAAATATTATAATCATTGACATAAAGGACACAGGTCTTAAAATATTTTAGAGGTATTTTGTTTGTAGAAAATCACTATAATTGTATTTGCATTATAATATTTAAACATATTACTTTCAGGAACATATATTTTATATACTCTCTTGATAGGCAACAACAATTACATATTAGCTTCTAAATTACTATTATTCACCTGTTTGTTACATGCTCTGGGCTATTATTCATAACCTTTAATGACTGAATATTTAAAGCTTTCTCTCTTTTAGTCCTCAGTGTTATTGTAAATAAAGGAAAATTCCTTCCTTAGTCCACAGTTTCCTCATATTTTATAAGCCTGTGGCTATGAAGCTTTCAAGTAAATAACAGATTTACTTTTGTAGTATCTAATGTACTATTTATGGTGTTTCATTCAGTGTTCAAAATGAAAATACTGTATTTAATATAGATCCAGTTATAAGGTGTAGAGGAACAAAATCTACTACCCAAAATATGTCATTTTGACATAGTGATCATTTTGAATTAAAGTTATTGAGAAACACCCAAGGCAAAAAAAACCCCCTCTGATCCTTATCTTCCCCCGCCAAAAGCAGGAAATAAATATCTCATGTAAAGTTATCTTCCTTATACCAGGAGGCTAAAAAGAATCCTATCACCAGCATTAGAAATTTCAAGACTGAAAAGCTACATAAACAAAAATTGTTCCTTCTCCATTAGTTTGCTACCCCAAACACAAACTCATTTTCTCCAACCTTCACAAATAATCATTTCTTTGTTTAAAAATGATATATAGGCCCTGGCTAGCGTAGCTCAGTGGATTGAGCGTGGGCCTGCGAACCAGACGATTGCCATTCGATTCCCAGTCAGGGCACATGCCTGGGTTGCAGGCCAGTTCCTTGCAGGCTAACTACCAGCAGGGGACGCACAAAAGGCAACCATACACTGATGTTTCTCTCCCTCTCTCCTTCCCCTCTAAAGATAAATAAATAAATAAAATCTTTAAAAAAATAAATAAATAAAAATGATATATAAATAATCTGCTTTGGCAGATATAGAGCCATATTTGGCTCTATATCTATGAAACATCCATACATATATATTTAAACTTGATTCCCTTCTTTTACTCATCTTATCTCTGTTCAACTTTTCGAACAGGCAGAAGAACCTTGAAAGGTAGAAATAAAATCTTTTTGCTCCCCAACAGAAGCTAGTTTGACCAGACTGATTAATATGTTCTGAAATGAATTGATATAAATATAAAAATAAGCCCTTCACTGTGTATTAGTTTTTTGGTTTTGGGGTATTTGTCTTGTTTTGTTATTAATAGACATCTTTGAAAGGGATTATAAAATGAAACATTTAGGAAAGAAGTAAAATTTGTGGTTCAAGAAGAAGTATATTATTTGTAATTATAAGCATTCAAAATTATCTTTCCATGTGGATTAGGTTTGTTTAAAAAAAAAAGATTTACTAGTCTTTCCAATTACTTAGGGAGTACTGATTTACATGTAAATTTGTTACCTAGAACATTTCTTCCTTTTTTATTGCTGTTCAAGTACAGTTGTCTCCATTCTTACCCCACCACAGCCTCCCACCCAACCCATCCCAGCCTCCCACCCTCTAACCTACCCCCCTTGGCCTTGTCCATGTGTCCTTTATACATAGAACCTTTCTTCTTTACCAGAAAAAAAATGCATGTGACTCAGACACAATATTCTATCATTTTATCAATTAAAACTNACTAGTTCTTTCCAATTACTTAGGGAGTACTGATTTACATGTAAATTTGTTACCTAGAACATTTCTTCCTTTTTTATTGTTGTTCAAGTACAGTTGTCTCCATTCTTACCCCACCACAGCCTCCCACCCAACCCATCCCAGCCTCCCACCCTCTAACCTACCCCCCTTGGCCTTGTCCATGTGTCCTTTATACATAGAACCTTTCTTCTTTACCAGAAAAAAAATGCATGTGACTCAGACACAATATTCTATCATTTTATCAATTAAAACTAAAAGCTGTGAAGATTAACATTGTTTAAAAACATTTGAAATAAAATGTAAATATTTATTATTAACCTGCACAAGCTTACTTTGCCAATTCTAACACTACTTTCAAGATAAATTTTCAACCTTATTCTTTTTTTACATTTTCTCACTAACCCACAGCTCCCCAGATGGTGTTTTCTTCATGTTTCTCTTTTAGAAACATTTCATGCCTTAAAGCTGGATAAGACATACATCTCATTCCTTTACAATGCTTTCTTTGCTAACAAATAATCCAGGACACACAATATCATTATAACACTGCACTTAGCACTTATTCATATAAAAGACTTAGTGTTCTTCAATCATGTGTATTAATCATTTCTAATTTCACAGTATTGAAGCCCAGGAGTAGTTCCACAAGAAGCACTGTATTGTCAATAAAGCTTCAGAGTTAGAAGTTACATCTATGCATACATAGATATAAATATATTTGGATTTAACTAGAGAAGGGAAAGTACGTTTGTACAGAGAACAAAAATAATCAAAAAGTGATCTAAAAAAGGCCTGCTCTAGTCCATTGTGAAATCTCCTAAATTAAAAATTAGATGTCTATGTCAATGGCAACTTGTCTCCTTGACTTACTGTATTTTGAAATGTCAGATCAAATTTCTCAGTAGGCATTTGTGTGTTTACTATGATTCAGAGTGCTTTTTCTGTTTGCCAAGTTGTCAGTCATCTTGATTTTGGTATATTTGCTTAATTCTAAGTAATCTCCACTTGTTATGTTAACTGTTAACTGCATTATTTAGTTTTGATAAATACCTTGCCTAAAGAATGATTCCCATTCCTCAGTTTGATAGAAATAAAGCTTTAAACACAAAATAAATAAATAAAACAATAGATGTCTGGTATACAGTCTTATTTTTGGTTAAGTAACAATGTGATACAAAATATAACTTGAACACTGCTGGCTTTGCATAAGGATATAAATTAAAACATAAATTTTTAAAAAGTGAAATACAATTCTTTAAAATGATCATTCTTTGCTACAGTGATCATAGTAAAGTTACTCAAATGTGGAAGAAAAAAACTTAACTCAGGTTGAATACGTAACACTTTTGAATTTGACAATGCCAGGTTTCCAACCTCAAATTCAGTTTTACAATCTGTATGACCTCAATCATGTTGTTTGACTTCAGTTAATCAATCTGTAAAATAGTCTGAATAATTCCTTTCCTAAAGGGTAGTGAAAATCAAGTGAAATAATAGAGCAAAATCCCTGTCAGGAGATAGAATAAATGGTAACTACAAAAACGAAATTTATTTTTTGTAATTAGGACAAAATTTTAAGAAAACACAGTTAAAATATAAATATATCATAGGAGAGGATAACATGTTAATAACCACAAGCATGTAAATGGCATCCATTTAGCATTTTCTATTTAATAGCAAAGACTCTGATATAGACTCAGGACTGTTTATTTCAGGTACTAAGCATGCAGATGAGTCAGTGAAAGTAGAAAACACATATAGGCCCTCTGACTTAGTTGAAATTAGGCCTCGTCATTAAGTCTCTGGGGACTAAAGGTAGGCATGTGGTGATAGGTTTCAAAAACTCCACCTGCGTAATAATGCAGTTTAGTGAAGGCAGGCCAGCTTTGACATAGTTACTCATACATTTCATTAACATGATTTTTATAGAAAGAAAACAGATGTCCTGTAAAAACATGAGTCTTGTCCCATTAAAGACTATCTTTTTTAAAAAGATATTTTAAAAATTTAATTAGTATTATAGGGAAAATTATTGTGACTTATAGAAGAATATCAAAATATAAAGAGACATTTAGAAATACTTATTTGAAAGTACATTTAAATTATTATTCTCCTACATTTATCATTCTTTTTTTTTCCACATTGTTTTATCGTTCAAGTACAGTTGTCTCCATTTTCCCCCAATACTCCTCCCCACTCCAGCCATCCCCACTTCACACCCTCATTCCAACCCTCCTTTGGTTTTGTCCATGTGTCCTTTATACATGTTTCTTGATGACCCTCCTCCCCTTTCCCTCATTATCTCCTCCTACCTCCATTCTGGTTACTGTCAGTTTGGTCTTTATTTCAATGTTGTATTTTGCTTGCTTGTTTGTTTTGTCAATCAGGTTCCCCTTATAGGTGAAATCATATGATATTTGACTTTCACTGACTTATCTTGATTTCTTAAGGCCAAATTAGGTATAATTTTAGATATTTAGATATAATTTTAAGATATACCTAATATCTTATTAAGTATAATAAGATACCTTATTTCAGTAATGGTACTAGGATACACTTTAAATATTGTTCTAAGCATTAATGCATATTTTTAAAATATGGTAGCATATGTATCTTTATGGTTTCTTTGATTACTCCTAAGTTTAAAAAACTGTATACGTATAAGATAAATTACATGAATGATTTGCCATGTGATATTCTACTTTAGACTGATGCTATATATTAAATGGAGACAAACATAATTATTGATTGTATAAAAGCTCAGAAGACAATTGATATAACATGAAAATTGCTTTCTCTTCATAGGAGCAATTCAGTATGACTGTAAAATATTTTTTGCTGGCTCAATATCAAAATCATACCTCAAATGACACTAAAACAACTTACCTTCTAAAACCATAGCTTTAGTATCAGGGCAGTGTTTATGTACCCAATTTAATATTTTTCAAGGTTGGAGACCACAAATATGACTTTAATTAGCAAAATTCCTTCAGTCCTCTTCCCCTCCAGACTATAAGATGAAACTCTACTTCTTAGCTAAGAATTGAGTGGCTAATTCAGCTTGCTTCTAATCTATTTTTCAAGTCTGTTTAATTAAATTTTTCTACAGAAAAGATCTGGAGTATATTGATTTATTTATTCATTTCTCCCTGAAATTAACTATGTCTCCCTTTATTCTAACCCCTTTTTACTTTTCCTAAGAGGTCTAACTTCTCTGTAATGCCACCCTCCCTTTCTTTCTTCCTCTGCCCTTCTCTTATTCTTTCTCTCTTTGCCTTCTGGAATCATTCATTCATTTTGCTGAAATATTTTATTTAAAAAACTATAGAAAATTATACAATTGGCACATTGTTCATCACAAATTTTAGTAACTAAAACATCATATATATCATAGAGGCCCTCTGTTTATCCACTCCTGGTGGTATTTCCCACACTCTGTTCTTATCCACACAGATGTCACTACTATTTGAATTTATTGCAGAGCACAAAGAAAATATCCAGCCCTTTGTTTATTCTGTTATATTGGACACTGGAATGTGCAGCCCAACACCTTCCTATAAATGATTTGTTGCGACTGTAGGAATTATGGTGGGTGGAAATCCTTCAGCCATGAGCCTCTCTGTGGCATTGTTATACCTCACATACCACCTTCATTAGGTCATAGGAATATGAAAGGTATAAAGTTCTGGCCAATTCCACTTAATGGGGAATAACATTAAGAGATCATTCCACCTCCAGAGGTCCTTGTGGGGATAGCTGGGCTGGTTGCTGAAATTACCTTACATATTAACCTTTCCCTGTCTCAATTTCATCTTGTTTGAGAATTAGGCCTTATATTACAGTGTTGAATAAAAGTACCAATGTGTGCCATTATAGTTCAGTCTTTTTATTTCACCTTTCAGTTTTGTAATTGTAAGTTTTTATTGGAAGGATTTAAAGTTGTGCTATGTAATAAGCACATGTTGCTAGTTACTACTACTTGAAATTAAAGTATATGATTAAGTGCACCAGAAGTGAAAAAGTATGAACAAATTCAAAATACCTCATTAATGATTTGTATTTCTTATTTTGATGACTTGTTGAAATGATATCTTGTACTGGGTTTAATAAAGTATATTAAAATACCAGTTTCATCTATTTCAGTTTATTTTTAATATGGTTATAGAAGGTTTAATAATAGCAAACTTATTATTTGCCAAATTTCTTTTTAATTGAATAGTGTGAAAGTCTTATGAAATGTTTTCTCTGCCTCTATGAGATCATCTTTTAGTTTCTTGCATTAATCAGTTGATGTAGTGAGTTACATTGATAGATTTTTCAAAACATCAGCTATCCTTGCTATTGAGTGATTTAAACCAATTTAATCATATATATTTTTATAAACACAATGTATAGTTAGTTTGTTCATATTTTACTCAGGGCTAATTAATCAGTTAATTAATAATATTAGTGCATAAATTTTCTTCCTTATTCTGCCTTTGTCAGATATACACTAGTCCAATAAAAGCAGAAGTGATTCTGATGAATTTTATGGGTAGTTTTTGTTTTCCCCACAAGATTTAATGTTGTAGATAGTTATAGAACCATTAATATTTTTCACTTTTACTTGTATCAATTTTGGTAATCCCCAAACTTCATTGTTTATATTCTGCTACATTCTTTGAGTGAATCTCTTGTCACTTTGAGAAATTCTTAATCTAAAAACAGTTCACTTAATCTTTTCTTCTACTAGCATTTTTCTAGAAATTACCCTTTCATTAATATATATTAATACCATTCAAACTTAACTTCTCAATTATTTTTTCAATTGTATTTTTGATATGCTTTATTAGATACTTTTTTGTTGTAGACTAACTCTGTCTGCCTGGTTTTAGGAATTGTATCTGTATCCCTTATGGATAAGGGCGAGGGACAACCTTTGGAATGTGAGCCCCAGGAGACAAAGCCTATCTCTGGTAGCAAACGCTGCCTTGGTTTCTTCTTCCTGCCCCCAAAGCTTGGTAGGAAGTCAATGATGGGTAAGACCCCTCACAGATGGGGGCAACCTAAGCCAGACTCAATCACTTGGGAAGTCTTCATGGAAGGACTGGGGGGGAGGGTGCTGCAACAGAGAGCAATGGACTCGCCCCCCAGCTTTGTCAAATCCAAGTCCCCATGTTCTCTGGGAGAAGCACTTCCTGGCTCTAATCCTCTTAAGCCTGAATACCTGATGGGGAAAGGTGCAGCTCCTTACCTTGCTAGAGCGTGTCCTGGGGAAAAATCTGGCATCACAAAGACTTGCTGATAAACCTGTGAAATCTGCTCTGCTAAGAGTGCTTTCATTCATATGATAAGGGTCTGAGAGGAAATAAGTATGTCTCCCAAAGTTTCTGCTACTCTCTTCTTGACAGACACTGACTCAGACTCTGAAGCCCCCAGATATCTTTGAAATGTTATCTACTGTTTGATCCTTGCCACCCTGTATTCCTGTGTATTACAACCCAATAAAGGACTATGGAACAGGGGGCTCAGGGTCTTGTTCTCCTCTGAGAAATTGGCCGCTGCTGGCCTTTGTCTCCCCTGAGAAACTGGCCACAGGTAGCCTCCCCTCACTAAGTAGATCTGTCATGTCTAGGTCATTATTCACTTTCGTCCATGGCACACGGGTGGACTCTTGAGAGAAGTCACCCCCACACTTTTTCACACATTATGGTATGTATTTTAAATTCCAACTACATAAGATATATTTAATTAATGTTTTATTACTTGTAAAAATATTATGATGGTTAGAAAATATGGTAAATATTACTGTTATATGGCACAATGATACAATTTTCACAAATGTATCCAATGTTTAGGTTGTTAACTTATTTTTTAAGGTTTTATTTATTTATCTTTAGAGATAGGGTAAGGAAGGAAAAAGAGAGGAAAACCTAAAAGTATGGTAGCCTCCTATGTGCCCTCTTCTGGAGACCTGGCCCACAACTCAGGCATGTGCCTTAATGTAAATAAACTGGTGACACCTTGGTTCACAGGCTGGCACTCAATCCACTGAGACACATCAGCCAGGGAATATAATCTTATTTTTTAAGTCAAGTATTCTTTTTTGACTTCCAGAATTACTCCTTTTTATATTTATTATTGTCTTATTAAGTCAATATTTGTCTATACTGTCTCATGTTTTTATTTTTATTTTTTATTTAGACTTATTTAATTATTGTCTAAGTACAGTTTTCAGTCTTATATTTCCAACCCTGCCCACCCTCCCAGTGCTACCCACCTTCCTTCGATTCCCCCAACCTTAGTTTTTGTCCATGTGTCCTTTATACTTGTTCCTGTGAACCCTTTCCTTTTCCCCTATGAATCTCTTCCCTCTCCCCTCTGGACCTTGTCAGTCTATTCTGTATTTCAGTGTCTTTGGTGATATTTGCTTGCTTGTTTGTTTTGCTGTTTAGGTTCCTGTTAAAGGTGAGATCAGATGGTATTTGTCTTTCAACACCTGGCTCACCTGGCTCAACATCACTCACCATAATGCTTTCCAGCTCCATCCACACTGTTGCAAAGGGCAGAAGCTCCTTCTTTCTTTCTGCTGCACATAATTCCATTGTGTAAAAGTGCCATACTTTTTTGATCCACTCATTTACTGATGGGCATAGAGATTGTTTCCATCTCTTGGCTATCGTAAATTGTGCTGCTATGAACATTGGGGTGCATAGGTTCTTTTGGATTGGTGTTTCAGGGTTCTTAGGATATATTCCTAACAGTGGAATTGCTAGGTTAAAAAGCCACTTAAATTTTCAGTTTTCTTAGAAAATGCCATATTGTTTTCCACAGTGGTTGTACCAGTCTGCAATCCTACCAACATTGAACTAGGGTTCCCTTCTCCCTACAACCTCTCCAACCTTTGTTGTTTGTTGCTTTGTTTATAACAGCCATTCTGACTGCTGTAAAGTGGTATCTCATTGTGGTTTTAATTTGTATCTCTCTGATAGCTAGCAATATCGAGCATCTTTTCATGTGTCTCTGGATCCTCTGTATGTCCTCCTTGGAGAAGTGTCTGTTCAAGTCCTTTGTCCACTTTTTAATTGGGTTGCTTGTCTTCTTAGACTGGAGTCGAGTAAGTTCTTTGTATATTTTGAAGATTAAACCTTTGTCTGAGGTATCATTGGCAAATATGTTTTCCCATACAGTTGGTTCTCTTTTTATCTAAATACTGTTTTCTTTAGCAATGCAGAAGCTTTTAATTTTCATGAGAATCCATTTGTTTATTTTTTCTTTTATGTTCCTTGCTCTATGGGAAATATCAGTAAAAATGTTGCTGTGTGAGATATCTGACATTTTCCTGCCAATGTTCTCCTCGGTGTCACGGCTTATACTTAGGTCTTTTATCCACCTTGAATTTATTTTAGTGTATGGTGTAAATTGGTGCTCAAGTGTCATTTTTTTGCACATAGCTGTCTGGTTCTCCCAGCACCGTTTGTTGAAGAGGCTATCTTTACTCCATTTTATGTTATTGCCCCCTTTCTAGAATATTAATTGATTGTAGAGAGTTGGGTTTATTTCTGGGCTCTCTGTTCTATTCCATTGGTCTATGTGCCTATTTTTATGCCAGTACCAGGCTGTTTTGATTACAGTTGCCTTGAAATGCTGTTTGATATCAGGTATTGTGATCCTTCCTACTTTTTTCTTCTTTCCCAAAATTGCGACTGCTATTTGTGGTCATTTATGGTCCCATATAAATTTTTGAAGTGTTTCTTCTATGTCTGTGAAATATGCCATTGGTACTTTATTAGGTATTGCATTGAATCTGTAAATTGCTTTGGATAGTATGGACAGTTTGATGATGTTAATTCTTCCAATCCATGAACACGGTATACATTTCCATTTGTTTATGTTTTTCTTTATTTTTTTCTTCAGTTTTGTGTAGTGTTCTGCATACAGGTCTTTTACCTCCTTAGTTACGTTTATTCCCAGATATTTTATTTTTCTTTTTCCTATATTGAATGAGATTTCTTCTTGATTTCTGCTTCTGCTGATTCATTGTTAGTATACAAAAATGCCTTTGATGTCTGGATATTGACTTTGTATCCCACAGTTTTGCCAATTAATTTATTAGTTTGAGCAGTTTTTGGGTAGAGTCTATAGGATTTTCCATGTACACTATCATGTCATCTGCAAAAAGTGACAGTTTTGTTTCCTGCTTTCCAATTTGGATGCCTTTTATTTCCTTTTCTTGCCTGATCACTGTGGCTAAAACTTCCAATACTATATTGAATTGAAGTGGTGACAGTGGACACCCTTATCTTGTTCCTGATCTTAGTGGAAATGATTTTAATTTTGGCTCATTAAGTATGATGTTGGCTGTATATCTCTTATATATGGCCTTTATTATATTGAGGAATGCTTCCTCTATTCCCACTTTTCTGAGTGTCTTTATCATAAATCGGTGCTGTACCTTATCAAAAGGTTTTTCCACATCTATTGATATGATCCTGTGGTTTTTGTCTTTGCTTTTCTTCATGTGATGTATTACATTTACTAATTTGCAAATATTGAACCATCCTTGCATCCCTGGGATGAATCCCACTTTTCGATGTATTGTTGGATGCGATTTGCCAGTATTTTGTTGCATGTTTTAGTGTCTATGTTCATCAGCGATATTGGCTTGAAGTTTTCTTTCTCTTTTGTGTTTCTATCTGGTTTTGGAATTAGGATGATGCTAGCTTCATAAAAAGGGTTTGGGAGTCTTCCGTCATTTTGAATTTTTTGGAATAGACTGTGGAGAATAGGGGTTAGCTCTTCCTTAAATGCTTTGTAGAATTCTCCTGTGAAACCATCTGGTCCAGGGCTTTTGTGTGATGGGAATTTTTTGATTACTGTTTCAATTTTATCTGCTATTATTGGCCTGTTCAGGTTTTTTGTTTCTTTTTTGTTGTGTTTAGAAGATTATATTTTTCTAGAAATTTGTCTATTTCAACTAGGTTTCCAAATTTCTTGGCATACAGTTCTTCATAGTAATTTCTTATAATCCCTTCTATTTCTATGGCATCCATTGTAATCTCTCCTCTTTCATTTCTGATTGTGTTCATTTATGTCCTCTCTCTTCTTGATGAGCCTACTTAAAGGCTTGTCTATTTTGTTTATCTTTTCTGAAAACCAGCTTCTGGGTTCATTGATCTTTAGAATTGTGCTTTTAGTCTCCATGCCATTTAATTCTGCTGTGATCTTGGTTGTTTCCTTCCTTGTACTTGCTCTGGGCTGTCTTTGTTGTTGTTCCTCGAGTTCTTGCAGGTGTAGAGTTAGGTAGTTTGTTTGAACTGTTTCTATCCTCTTAGGTAAGGCTGTATTGCTATGAACTTCCCTCTGAGGACTGCCTTGGCTGTGTCCCATAAGTTTTGGGTTGTTGTGAGTTCATTTTCATTTGTTTCCAGAAACTTTTTGATTCTTCCCTAATTTCATTCTTGACCCATTTATTGTTTAATAGCATACCATTCAGTCTCCAAATTTGGGGTGTTTTAGGTTTTTTCTTTGGGGGCTGGTTTTCAATTTCAGCCCCTTGTGGTCAGAGAAAATGCTTGGCATGATTTCAATTTTCCTGAGTTTATTGAGGCTTCTTTTATGTCCTATCATGTGGTCTATCTTTGAAAATGTTCCATGTGCATTTGAAAAGAATGTGTATTTAGCTTCTTTGTGATGAAGGGCTCTTTATATATCAGTTAAGTCCATTTCATCTAGGGCATTGTTCAATGCCACAATCTTTGTTGATGTTTTGTTTGGGAGATCTGTCCATTTTTTACAGTGGGGTGTTAAAACCCCCTGCTATAATTGTGTTGCTGTCAATATCTTTCTTTAAGTCATCTAAAATTCTCTTTATATATTTAGGTGCTCCTATGTTGGGTGCACAGATATTTATGATGTTAATATCTTCTTGGTGTATTCTTCCCTGAGTATTATGAATAGACCTTCTGGGTCTCTCTTTATGGCCCTTTTTAAAATTCTCTTTTGTCTGATATGAGAATTGCTACCCTAGCTTTTTTTTCTTGTCCGTTTGCTTGGAAAATTTGTTTTCAGCCTTTCACTTTTAGTCTGTGATGGTCTTTTGTCCCGAGGTGAGTCTCTTGTAGGCAGTATATATTTGGGTCGTGTTTTCTTATCCACTCAGGTATTCTATGCCTTTTGATTGGAGCATTTAAGCCATTTCCATTTAATTTTATTATTGATAGGTACTTATCCATTGCCATTTTTGTACCTGTGTTCCTTTCTCTCTCTTTTCCTTCCTTTCCTTAAAGCAGTCCTTTTAGTATTTCTTGTAGAGCTGGTTTGGTGGAGGCATATTCTTTTAAAATTCTTTTTCTTGGAAGCTCTTTATTTGGCCTTCTATCTTGATTGAGAGCCTTTCTGGGTAAAGTGGCCTTGATTCTAGGCCCCTGGTTCTCATTACTTGGAATATTTCTTGCCATTCTCTTCTTGCTTGAAGTGTTTGCATGGAGAAATCAATAGCTCACCTTATTGAGGCTCCCTTGTATGTTACTTCCTTGTTCTCCCTTGCTGCCTTTAAGACACTCTCTTTGTCTTGGAATTTTGCCATTTTAATGATGATGTGCCTTGAAGTGGGCCTCTTTGGGTTCCTCTTTTTTGGGACTCTCTGTGATTCCTGGATTCATGTGACTTTTTCTCTCATCAAATTAGGGAAATTTTCCATCATTACTCTTTCAAATAGGTTTTCTATCCCTGTTCTTCTTCTTCTGCCTCTGGTATTCATATTATTCGGATATTTTTACATTTAATATTGTCTTAAATTTCTCTTAATCCCTCTTCATTCTTTCGGAGCCTCTTCTTCTTTTCTTGTTCTTTCTGGAAGTTTCTTTCTACTTTGTCCACTAGCTCGCTGCTCCAATCTTCTGCTTCATTAATCCTGCTTTTGATTCCTTCTACTGTGTTCTTCAGTTCAGAAATTATATTCTTCATTCCTCTTGGCCTTTGCTGATGACTTCTATTTCCTTTTTCAGGTTTATATAGTTTGTGGTGAGTTCATTGTAGCTCCCCTGTAGTTTCTGGTAGCTCATTGTGAGCTCTTTGAATTTCCTGATAACCAGTGCTCTGAATTCAATATCTGATAGTTGACTTGCCTCTCTTTCATCTAACATTCTTTCTGAGACTTCCACCTTTACTTTCATTTGGGGATTGTTTCTTTGTCTTCCCATTGTTTGTGAGACTCTTCTTGTTATCCTCCACTTCTTAAATTGATCTGTTCTGACTCTCTGGGTTTATGGTGTGAACTTCTGTAGTAGAATACCTGTGAAATTCAGTGGTGCAGTCTCCTGCAGGTATCTTGATAATTTCTGCTTCCACCTACTCCTTTTTTTGTGTGTGTGTGATCAGTTGGAGGGGGAGGCAAAATGGTTTATTGCAGCAGAAGAATATTTTATGATAGTTACAGTCACAGCCGGTAGAGAAGAGATAAAAGATCTTTAGGCTATATATAGTGTTTACAGTAATCTTCAACCCAACTTGCCACTTTTAAGAAAGGATAGACAAAAGATAAGTCTCTTGTTGGGGAAGGAAGGCTTATGCATTGGATCTAGAAAGCAGTGAGGTTGCAGGCGGTAAGATTTTGAGGTAAGGTGAAAGAAAAGAATAGTAACTAGGTGTAGCATGTGAGCAAATAGAGTTAATTACTACAGCAATAGAATTCGGGAACCTGTAAAGTGGGCTAAGATCCGAGAGATGTGTTGTGAAGTATTTACAGTTTTATAGAACAGCTATCATTTACAATAATATTAGAGCAACAATCATATGACAGACTCTATGTGATCTTTCTGAATAGGGGGTATAGAGCTTTGGGTACTGTGCCAAAGGAGAACAAGAGGAGAAATACAAAGATACTATTATAATATAAAAGAAGTGAAAATAATGAAAAAAATAATACAACTATACAGCAACTTGATGCCTCTCTGCTATAGCAAAGTTAAATTTGTCTCTCTGTCTCTGTTTTTGAGATGCCCCCTCTTTGGGTCCTACTCTGGTACTTTCACAGTTGCCAGTTGTTTTTGTCTCTTGTGGGTAAAAGAGAACAAGAAACAAACAAACAAACAAACAAAAAAGGCAGGAGAAGGAAGGAAAAAGGGATAAGTTTGGGAAGAAAGGAAGAAGGACTAAAACAGAAAAAACGAAAGGAGAGGAACAAAGTATTGAAAGATAAAGCAATAATAAAACTAAAAAAATATAAAATTACTAAAAAAGAAAAATAGTTACTTAAATAAAAAAACAACTTCCCTTGTTGGTTTCAAATTGTCAAAACCGGTTTTTCTGGTTTCAGCAGGACCTCTCTGTGGGCTGGGGTGTGGGTGCCTGCACACCCGACAGGCTGCCTGGATCCCATGGGATCTGGCATGGTCCTTTCCAGTCCTGTGGCGGGACTCAAGTGCTTCTGCCCCAGACAGGTGACAATAGTGCTCCTCTCAATTCTCCTGGGCTGGCGACCACGGAGTCTGCGGTTGAACATGGCCCTTTGTCCTTATTACCCTCTTTGTAAACTTAAGCAGACAGGTCTCTGCCCGGTGTTGCCCAGCCTTACTTAGACAGGGAGTGAGGGAGTCAGTTCTCTCCCAAGGACCCTGCAGCAGGCCCAAGGTTCCCAAAGAGTCTCCTGTAGACCCGCTGGGTGCCAGGCTTCCGAAGAGTCCTCCATGGCAGATGCCCGTGGCACTGGTCACAGACCGAAGTCTCTAGACCCTGACTGGTGGCAGCGAGGCCATTAGACACTGGACGAGGGTGCCAGCCCCGCCACCGCTTTTGTCTTTACTCATGTCCCAGAGACCCCACTGACCTGTAGCTGTCCGGTCCGTCCATCACTATCTCTGGTTTCTTATTTTCATAAATGCTGGGGAACTGTTGATTGATTGTGCTGTTCCTCAGTAGATCCACTTGGATTTTCTCCCAGGGGTACGGGAACTGGAATCTCTCAGTCCCCCTCTCCCTGTCTCACGTTTTTACTGGTAAGAAGTTTTATTCCAACTTTTATTTATTAGTTTTTTTTTTAGTTATGCTTATGTTTATATACATTATTTAAACAATCTGTTATCTTAATTTCTAAGAGGAGTAATTCTGATTTTTTCCTGTTGTTTTGGTTCCTAATGGATATTTTTCTCTCATGTATTTGCTGAGGGCCTCTCAGTAGAAAGATATCTGTGTTAGTTTATGTCATGTGCCCTATGCATTACATGTTTTAGGCTAACTACTGTAGTCAAAACTATATATACTACTCTGGTACTAAAAAGTTCAATTCCAAACTCTAGTCTAGGGTAATATATTTTTGAGAGGGATATTTTTTTTCTTATCATCTTTTTGTGCCTAGAGTAAAACAGGGAGGTTTCCTGCTTTCTTCCTGTTTAATTGGCATTTTTAAAATAAATTATTTCATTATTTTACATCATTATACCCAGTGATGGTTCAATTTCCCTCCTTTGTGGGCAAAAGAACTTTTCTACTCCTCATTTCAAGAAACTTCAAATCTTCGAATATTTTGAGACTAGCAAAACAGAGAAAGCCAAGTTGAATTAATAAACTTTTTAGAGACTCCTTTGGGAATTTTTTCCTTATTTTTGTGTAAGCTCTGTCAATCCTATAAGGAATTGTTAATTAAATCCAGCATTTTTATATCCTGGTAGAGGGAGGTTGGGGAGAGGATTGGAGCTGTACACATATGCACCACGGCTGCATATTGAGATGATTGCGAGAGAGATGGTGGGGTAAGGGAGACAGAGAAGGTGTCTGGGGTGGGGCTGGGAGACCACATCCTGAGTGTGAAATGGACAAGATCTTTCAATCTGTGATTGGGAATATGATCATCTTTTATTTTCATACCAACAAATAAAACATTTTTAATGGCATTGGCCATAAAAAAATTAGAAAATTTGTTTTTCAGCATTACATTCACATTGATTTTAATATAGTATAATATTTTAAAATAATATAGCATTTGTCTGTCTTTTGAAAGAACACTAATTTTCTTATTCTCATTTTATCTACTACACTTACTCATCCTTACTCATCGTATGCAGAACTATGATACCTACATTATTTGAAGGTTTCCAATATGGTTCCCAAGATGGTTAATATTAGGTGTTAATTTGGCTAAGTCAAGATATTCTGATATTTGTACAAACATGTCTAGATGTCACTGTGAAAATATTTTTAGGTGGGATTAAGATTTAAACCAGTAGACTTTGAATAAACGTATTATCCTCCATGATGTGGTGGACCTCATCCAATCAGTTGAAGACAAGAAAAACACTAATGTCTCCTGAGAAAGAGGGAATTCCACATGCACACTGCCTTTGGATTCAAACTGTAACCTCCACTCTCCCCTAGGTCTCCAGCTAATCCCACAGATTTGGACTTGCCAACCTCCACAGTCATATTCTTCAGAGAACCCTGACTATTATATCTCTACCTTGAATTAAGCTTTCCTCTCCTGAATTTGTTAAGTAGCAGCTAGGAATGAGCAGCCAAAGGGAAAGTAAAGTAGGGCCCTCACCATTACAATATAACCAAAAACTTAATACAGAGGGCTAGAAACAAAAGAGAGACATATATCACCAATTAATTTAGCTGTCCTGAGCCCAGTTCGATAAGATTACCAGGTGTCCCTAACATCACAAGCAAAATAACACCAGAGAAGGGGAGTCCTCGAGACTGCTGAGGAAGGGGGCTTCTGTAAGCTTCTGTGACAATCCCACCAAGATTGCCAGGTGTCCTAAATATCACAAGCAGGAATAGTGCAGGAAGAGGTAAGGGGTCCTTGAGATTCTATGCTGGAAAAGGGAGCTTCTGTAACCATTTCACTAACTAAGATTAAAAAAGACAGCTTTTGTAGCTGTACATTTCCCCAAGGTAAAGAAGGAGGGGGAACCTAGGAGCTGACTAAGTTATTTATGTTACAGCTGGTCAAGGCCCGAGAGGTATGAAGTATTGGGGCAGATGGAAGAAAACGCATGGAGACATGGGAATGCCTGGCATACTTTTATTCACAGGTGGGCATGCCACACACACTGCAAGCTGCATGTCCCCCTGCATGTCTCTGTGTGGCACACTGCATGTAACCCGTCCCCTTGAATGGCACATGTTGTGGCACCCAAGGGGGAGTCCCTACCTGCTAAGTACTAGTAACCAAGAAAGTCAGCAAAAAGTAAAAAAAATGCATGCTATAGCATGATTCTGCTCACATGAGCCCACTTCATGGTATGGGAACAATTTACTGGACACAGTCTCAAAGCTATGCAAATAATACCATATCAGGCCCATTCAAGGTTATGGGAAAACTGCTTTCCTTAGTTACCTAGACACCTGCCTGAGGAAGCTAGACAGCCTCCATTTACCCTACTGTATTTAACCCCTGAACCCCAATAGTCAGCGTACTTAGATTAGCTAAGTACCAGTTTGCAGTCTGTATTCAAGTGTGTAGAACAAACTTATGAATAAACTCACTAACATCTTTCTTCCCCCTATACCAGGGCCATTTAGACTAGCCATGTGCCTGCTTTCAGGTTTGTGCTTGTGTGTGTTTCACAAATAAACTTGCTATTTCATCTCCACTATATTTGTTTGTCTCTCTTTTGAATTTGTGTCTTGTGAGTAGGACAAGAACTGAGGCAGGGAACAGGGGCCTGAGATATCTCTCCATAAGAAATTCATCAAATGATAGAATGAGTGTAAAAGATCCTTGTCCTTCATAATTCTGCAATTCAATATTTTCATAGTTACAGAACTTCCTCACATAAAATTTCAGAACTGATGGTCCAATCAAATGTTCAGCCCAGTTGTCTTAATTCTGCTTCCCAATTTTGAAACAATGTTTCTATATTTTTCCAAACAGCTACATTTTTCACTGTTACTGACTCCTTCCATTTTTATTGGCACACATATTCTCAACTAGATATTGTTTGTTAAATTTTTAAAGGACAGCAGTTGTAAAGCTGTAGAGGTACTAAACTCAATTGTATTTTATATGCCTAATATCAGATAAAATTATCCATGTACAAAAATACACTAAATAATCAAATATAATTTAGAAAATATCTAATAAATTACTAAAGAACCATAACATGGCAATGATATTCCTTATATAGAAAGAATAACATTATGTTTTCAAATATATGTCAATAAATTGTCAGGATATTTCATATCACTGCTCTGCAGTCCATTTTACTTCCCTTTTTAATAAATTACCTTATTTGTCCTCAGGGGCAATTGCATTCATGTCTTGGAGATTAATTATTTAACATGCATTCTAATACAGGTTTAAGTTTTCTTTTAGTGTCTTTAATTTTTTATAATGATAATAACTGAATGTTATTATTTTAAATATTTTATTTGTTTTCTTTTTAAAAAGAGTGGGAGGGGAAAAAAGGAAGAGAAACACTAACCAGCTCCCTTCCGAATGCCCCCAGCATGCCCCCAACCCAGGACCTGGCCCATCATCCAGGCAGGTGCCCTGACTTGGAATCCAACCTGTGACCTTTTGGTTCCTAGGCCAGTGCTGAACAACTGAGCCACACCAGCCAGGGCTAAATGTTATTTTAATGTAGTTTTGGGGTATAACTCTATTTCCCATGGAAAATATTTGTATTAGAAACCACAAAATGTTGACTTTTCTTTTTTACTGTTTTCAGATGTGTGCAGTTTGACAGTTGTTTTCACTTAAATTATCAGAGTGGTGGAGAAACAATCATTAGAAAAAGAAAGCTTTTGGTTAGTGATTTAACTTTATCCATATATATATATATATATATATACATACATACATACATACACATATACATACATTCATGGTTATGTTTTCACCACATGTTATATTAAAAGCTTATATATTGGTAACTATTAACAAGCTACCATGGTTAACTACGTTTTCCTACTTCACACTTGAGAGTTAAAGATTTCAAAACAAATTAGTTATGATTTTAAAGTATTTAAAAATCATACTGACTCTACAGCCATACTACCCTGAACACACCCAATCTCATCTAAAAATCACATTGATTTCCAGCTAGTGATCCCAGGTTGTTGCATCTTCACTATGCTTTCTTAAATAAAATGGTGAGTATAGTACACAGGTTAAATATTTTTTATAAAATCCGATAATCGTTTAGTTAAACCAAGTTCTTTGCCTGGAAAAAGTCAAACTCGTTTTAAACTGCTTAAGAAACTGAAGTGCAAAGACTAGTATAGAAAGATTCCTAAATAAACTAGTTGTGTCTTTAAAATGTGTGGAATCTCAGGCCTTAATTATTTGAAAAAGCTTCAGATAGCCAGGAAATAACTTGTTTTCCAACCATTTTTAATGGCACATAACAAAAAAATTATATTTCTGTTCCAAGAGTGACCCAGTACACATTGACCCCTCCATAGGTCCACACAAAGACGAGAAGGAGAACAGCCACCCTGACTCTATTGTTCCCTAAATTCTTGAAGCACATCACTGCTAAAACTCAAGGCAACTGCTGTCTGTGAGACAGTGAGGTAGAATAGTGCTTCTCGGTCCAAATGATTTCATTTTTTTATGAATCTGACAACTATATCAGAATTTTACAGGGTAACTAAAAGAAAAGAAAAAGCATCTTATACAGCAAGGCCTCAATAACATTGTTTCATTTAAACATGGTTTCCTTCCATATCTTCTCATTATAACATTGATTTTAAAAAAATGATTCTAGCCTAGGGTATTGCCTGTATGGAGTTCATGTTCTTTCTCTGTCTCTCTAGGTTTTTTACTCTGGTTTCCTCATGTATCCCAAAGATATACACATTAAGAGAGCTGGCACATCTGCATTGTCCCTGTCGGTCTGAGTAAAGGTGTGTGTGCATGTGAGATGTGATGGAATGGATCCTATACAAGGTTGTTGGTTCCCACCTTGTGTCTCCAGCTGCTGGGATCAATTCCAGCCACCAGCAACCTTTGGCGGAAATAAGTGGGTTGGAAAATCATTATCTTACTTGTTTTTCTCAAATGTATGTATTACATATATTTCAATGGTTAATATTAGAAATTTTCTAGATCTTTATTTAGAACTTTGGTGATGCATTTGTGACAAGAAATATGCCATAAGAACTTTACTCTTGTTTATGTCAATTACCCTAGGGTAAAATTTGTTTCATTATGTGTTGTTTAGGTTAAAGTCACAGTTTATAAGAGATTATTGACAATGTTAAGAAAGGACTTACTATATTTTAAAAACAGAACAGTGGAGAAGGTTTTTTTTCTCCCTTTTCTTGCTGCTACTTTGTAATCTGGTAAGTTCTAAGAATCTTTTAATTTTCAGTAAATGTACAGAGTTCAATATATTCCTGCTTTCTTTTTCTTGAATATATTTGGTGAATACTATGGATCCCAAGAAGATTTATTTGATATATGAATCCTGAAAAGGAACTCATCTGCTTACTTGGTCTCCCTGTGGTCAACCAAGGGCCCAAATTTGATGAATAAGAGTTTAGTGGCCATTGCTGACAAAGGGTCCTCACATACTCTGTGTACTGGGAAGAACCTCAGACTGGATCCTAGGCTTGCAACACTATTCCCCGCTTGTCTATGCCATCTGGGTCAACAATGAAGAGAAACCCTGGATTCATCTTTCTACCAAGGGCCTGAGACCTGTCCCATCTTATCAGAACTGCAAAATTTGGATACTTCTTTTATATAAAACTTTCCTAATTAGGAACCTGGAAGGGAACTTTCATTATAAAAGGTGACCTCCCTTCTGTCTTGGTTAAGTGCAATTTAGGTTGTTACCTGAATCTGTGTCTCCTGAGCTGCAACTCCTTTAGCTCAAGTAGATGCTTTTTATTCTTTATTACAGTTGAAATTAATTCAGGTTCATAGTACTGGTTTTGTTCTGAAATGTAATTTGGAGTGCACATGTCATGTTTATTTGCTTATTCCAGGATTTGGAACACTGAAGGAAGGTATTACTTAGGGTTTTCCAGAGAAACAGAACCAATGATATGAACAGATATATGCAAGAAGAGATATATTATAAGAATTGAGTCATGTGATTATGGAAGCTGCAGTCTCACAATCTGCCATCTGCAAGCTGAAGAACCAGGAAAGCCAATGGTGTAATTCAGTTGGAATCCAAAGGCCTTGAGCACCAAGGGAACCAATGGTGTCCGTCTCAATCCAAGTTCAGAGGCTCAAGTATCCAAAGGGCCAAAAGGGTAAATCTTGGTTTTAGTCTGAAGGTTGAAAAACCAAAAGCACCAATGTCTGAGGGTAGAAGGCAAACTTCCCAGCTCGAGAAAAAACATTTTTTTTCTTTTCTCTGTCTTTTTGTTCTACTTAAACCAGCAATGTACTGAATTTTGCCCACCAAATATTGGTCAGGGTGATTTTCATTACTCAGCCTATCAATTCAAATGCTAATCTATTCCAGAAACACCCTCACAGACACACCCAGAAATAATGTTTACTAGTTCTCTGAGCTATCAATTTGGTCTATTAAATTTACCATCACAAAATAGCTGAGGTGGGAGCCAGAACTGGTTTGGGCCTGGCTGCTGCCCCAAACATCCAGGTTCCACTAGCCAAGACAGGTAGCGAGCTGCAAAAATGGCAGGGCCTGATGGACTGACAGAGGGCATAGTAATAAGGCCTAGGGTCTATCACAGGAAAGAGCATTTTGGGAGACATAGTTCCAAATTATATACATTGACAAAGTGCATTACCATGTCCACTGTACTACATTTTCTATAGCTAAGCAAGACATTAAAACATCAGTAATTATGTATAACTTTATGTGAATGGAAGTACCAAATCCTGTTATGGCAACAGTTAATTTTCCACAGGTTTTGATTGAAAGGTTGTATATTTCATCTACCAAAATGAAATAAATAAAATGCATTGTGTACCAGAATCTAGATAATTTACTTGAATGTAGAAAAATTTTTAAATGGAACAATATGTTTATAAACAGTTTGTTTATTCCAGAATATTTCTGAAGCTGGTTCTATTAAGAGAGGAATATGTTCAATTTTGCTTGTGATCATTTAAGATCTGTCATTTATACAGAATTGGACACTAACTAATTCCAGAAATAAAATGTAGATATTGCACAGTCTTTCATTTAAGCCAATATGGCAGATAAATACCCAGTGAAACCTGTAGCAAACACATTAGAAATTTCATAAAGCATTATGAAATTATTTTTCAGTGAAAAATAACTTGGTAAGAAATTGAGGCATATTCAGATACCAAACATCAAATATTACTCAGATACCAAATATCCCCCTGTGAACGAAATATTTCTTATTTTTTTCAGTGTTTTATTACTAACAGTAGGGAAATCCTTGCCAATCTTATTCACTCATATAAAAATTCAGTGAATGAATAAATGAAGGAATGAAAGTTTTTTAAACTGAAATCATTAAACTAATTGGATTTCTGAAAATTGTAGACAGACATTTTCTTCAGTTGCATTATGAAATGGCTATACAAGGGGATCACAGAGGCAAATTAATTCATTAATTGCACTGACTTAGTTTTTAAAATGAGCTTTAGAGAAGACAATGACAAAAATAAAGAGCAATACTTTATCATTTTTATTACCTTGAAGTTCCATCTGCTTTGAACAATTTCTGTGTAATAGTATTTGTGTTTTTTAAATATTCTATAAATGACAGCTATTTTAAAAAGTGTTTCTGTTTCTCTGCATCTCAACTGAAACTATGAGATAATTGTTATTTTTCTACTTAGTGAGCTCACTGTATCTGAGCACTATAGTTGAACCTCACATTTACTTAACTGTAGAATCCAAAGATATTTACTTTGGCCTGTATAAGAGTTAAATTCTCAGTTACTTCAGAGATTACTTACTTACTTACCTTCTTAATACCTGCCCCTGGAGAAAAGTGATCAATGGAGCACTGCTGCCCGTGATCCTCAAACTTGAACTTCTGCCATTTTCCCCAAAGGACACATATGTCTGGAACTCATTTCCTCTTTATTACATCAAAGCTAAGGTCCTCGGCCTTTAGGGAACCACTCAATATTAATTTGTTTAGTTAAGCTTTTACTAAACTGATGAGGTGGAAAAGAGTAATTGAATTGGTAGCAAATTTGAATACATTTCATGTGGCTATACCTCTGAACATATTCATAAATTTCCATCAGAGTCCCATTTTATTAGCTAAATTTAACAATGATACGCTAACAATGATGACTCCTCACTATTTTTAGTATGCCATGAATGTATCTCTCTTTTCTAAAATCCTATTTTTAAATATTCTGCACATATTAATAAGGTAAAACTAGATTAAGCTTCTGATTAGTTCATGTATTTGCATGTAACATGGTTATCTACTTAAACCTCAGTAAAACCTGATGGGACAAGATTGTTCTATAAAATAATAAAGTACTATCCTAAAACACAGTTTTTATTATAATGTTTTACTAAGCTTAAAAATATAATTGGAACCAAAATTATATTTATTTCAGTATTAAGTAAATATGTGGCCAAACATGATTAGATTAAAATTCTTATTAGGTATATAGATAAATCACGTTGATTGCTACTTATCTATCAATAAGATAAAATGAAAAAAATGGAATAGGTTAAATATATAGATTTTACAGATGTAAATATATTTGAGTGGGTGACTAGAATATGTAATTTTACAGCTCTTATGGGAAAATTATACTCAACTGTGATTCAATTTATAAAAATGTTCAGTAAATACTTTTTAAAGAAAAATCAAAATAAATACTTTAAAGTAAATCTTTATGTGTTTTAAACATTTACTTTACCTGATACTAATGTTTCAGAGATAATGGTATTCCCCCCATACTTTCTAATATACAAAGAACTATGCTGCCTCCCTGGCTAAGTGAAATCCAGAAAAAGAACCCAGAATTCTCACAGAAATGATTTAATTTATGATGCCTATTTGCCTTTACAGATGTCATGGAATTTCATTCACTATATCCAATAATTACTTCCAATTATATTTTCCTTTGATTTTATAGTCAGCATAGAAAATAAGGATATACTTATTCGATAATCCGAATATCAAAGGAATTATCCTGCAATTATCTTGCAAATATCTTACTCACTTGAAGTAAATGTAATAATTTCTTGCTCAGCTGGTTAAAAAAAAAAAAGCCTTGCCATACATGGCTTCATAGTGTTATTTTCTTGACAGAAAAATGATGCCCAGAATTTTTAAAATCTCACATGGAATTCACATGCACTAATCAAAAATTACAGAGAACTGGGCAAGCCTTAGTGATATACATGACTGAATAATATTTACTTAAACCCAAACATTAATGTGTCCCTCTTCCCCCAAGCTGAATAACTCTTATAACACAATGGCCACCATTAAATTCTCACAGGAAACCCAGGTCTGCTTTTAGATGCCATCTGTGAGGCAGCTGAAATTGGCTGAGCTTTCCTTTGTTATGCGTATATGATGTTATGGCTTGGTTAATGGCTGAGAATTCAAGTTAAAAAGAAGAATGAATCTCTCTGATGTCATTCTCTTTATTGTGTCAGAAGATCTGTGCTCCACCACCCACCAGGCTTCCCCTGACTGACCTGTGTTTACCTTCTGTCAGTGCTGCTTCCCACTGGGTTATTGATGTGCGCCTCTGCCCAGAAAGCCAGCTCTCACAATGCACTTTGTTAAGCTGACACCACGGGCACACACGAGCTTTTGTTGTACTGTAGGTGAAGAAGAATGTTTGTGCAGGGGTGCATTGAATATCTCAGTTATGCTCTTTTTTAACAATCAGGAGAGATAGACAGACATCTTATTACACATTCTTCTTATTCAGATGATACCTGAAAGCTCATTCAGTTCCCAAGGGAGGCAAAGGTCAATTCTTCCCTATGATCAAGATCTTTTTTTTTTTACATATTATCTGACTGGTGACTTAAGGTGGTTCCCAAAGTAAAAACAAATCTGCATTAATTAAATAACAGTAAATTATAAGTTGTAGGATTAAGTATGTTTTTTCTTATATAATGAAAAATATCACTCTTATTTTTATTAAGGTTTAATGGGGTTCATACAATTTTTCATGTCTCAGAAAACATTATAAATATACTGGAAATTGATTACATGTTATAGAAAAATTTAGGTAATATTACTGACTACGTGAAAATGTTATTTGCCATTTTCACTATTTTATTTCCCCCATGACAAAAGATAGATAGATATAAGGGTAACATTAGAATATCTTCAAAATGGATATCCACAGTCTTTTTCTTTTTTACTTCTGATACAGGGTGCAGCCAAGAGGGGGGCCCTAAAAAGGGATTTGAAATGGGGTCCAGAACTCAAGGTATCTAGGAAATATTGGAGAGACATATAAGAGGTTCTAACCCCTTCCCCTACAGGTGTAAGTTGAGGGAAGGGACACATGGAGCAAGAACATGAAGGGCTGTTTTGTACAGCCACAGCCTTGCAGCTAATCCATGGCATGGTCATTTAACATATCGATAGTCTTTGGCAGGTCACTTGGACGTGTTAAATAGCTGTGACCATGCTTAGAGCCAGGGGGATGGAAGTCACTTCCCCCTAAGATGCAACTCGGGGGCAAGTCTCCCATGTTACAGCACCTACGTGGGAGCTTGGAGAGGATTGGCTCCAGGACACAGGGCCATACCTGCCCAGACTCATGATGGCAGCCCAGTAAACTTAGAATAATACAGGAATGCTGGCAGGTGTAATTAATTATAGGAGGAGTTGGAATTTGGGGTACAGCGGAAGATTGGTGCAGGAATTTAAGCACAGACATGGCAGCCACTGAGAGAGAGCCACGTGCTTTTGGCAGAGTGCAGACCCTTCTTGGCTTTACCAAGAATAGAGGGAACCATGAGGCTTAGCTAGAGTGGGGACCCCTGCAGCTGTGTAAGAAGAAAAAGAGAGTGCCATGTGGCTTTGCCAGAGGAAAGACCCCCTCTTGGCTTGGCCAGGGAAAGAGATCCATGTGGTTTGGCCAGAGTGCAGACCCCTGCAGCTTTGGTAGAAGAGGACCACAAGGCTTTGGCTTCGGGTCACTACCTGTGGGGGCAACTTCTCGAGAGTTCCCCCAGGTGCCATGGATGAGAATGAATCATGACTGATACGTGATGTGATCTGCTTGGGGAAGAGGGTTGGCCATTTTTCCTGCTAGGAAAAGGCCATGAGCTGGTGGCCAGTTTCTCAGGGGAAAAGGCCAGCAGTGCCTTCCTCCATAGCCTTTTATTGGGTTGTAATACACAGGAATACAGGGTGGCAAGGATCAAACAGTAGATAACATTTCAAAGATATCTGAGGGCTTCAGAAGTGTCTGTCAGGAAGAGAGTTGCATAAACTTTGGGAGACATACCCATTTTCTCTCAGACCCTTATCATATGAATGAAAGCACTCTTAGCAGAGCAGATTTCACAGGTTTATCAGCAAGTCTTTGTGGTGCCAAATTTTTCCCCAGGACACACTCTAGCAAGACAAGTGACTGCACCTCTCCCCATCAGGTATTCAGGCTCAAGCGGATTAGAGCCAGGAAGCTCTTCTCCCATAGAACATGGGGACTCAGGCTATATCAAAACCGGGGTGGTGGTGGTGGCAAGAGTCCATTGCTTCCTCTTTGTTGCAGCTCCCCAAGTCCTTCCATGAAGGCCTCCCAAGTGATTGAGTCTGGCTTAGGTTGCCCCCCTCTGTGAGGGGTCTTACCCATCATTGACTTCTGACCAAGCTTTGGCGGCAGGGAGAGGAAACTGAGGCAGCAGACAAGCTTTGTCTCCTGTGGCTTGCATTCCAAAGATCTCCCTCGCCCTTAGCCACAAGGGGTCAAGATGCAGTTTCTAAAACAAGGCAGAGCAGTCTACAACAACTCCCTTTGGCCATGTGGCCTGGGAAGCAGGAAAGACTTTACCTGGAAAATGGGTACAAAGAACTCTTGCTGGTAGACAATGAGAAGGTGCTATGTGGCTTTGGATTAATTAGAGATCCTGCCTAGATGGTGACACAGTGGACTGTGGCAGGAGCCTAGATCCAGGACTTTTGCTTCCTTTCCTAAGTTATGATACATTGAATTGGGGCAGGGGGAGAAGGAAGCACTGTGTGCATCTGTGGATATCCTAAAGGATTTTCTTTTTTTTTTTTCTTTACTTATTTATCTTTAGAGGGGAAGGGAAGGAGAGAGGGAGAGAAATATCAATGTATGGTTGCCTCTCGTGAGTTCCCTGCTGGGAACTGTCCTGCAACCCAGGCATGTGCCCTGACTGGGAATCGAACCACGATCCTGTGGTTTGCAGGCCTGCGCTCAATCCACTGAGCTACACCAGCCAGGAGCATATTTGAATATTGACATTTTAATGAAGACGTTAGGTCACTACTTTAAGTCTGTATAGCCTTAAATAAACACTTCATTTCCTTTTCATAAATCTCTGGCATTGAGAGACGTTCTTTCCAGTATTAATATACCGTCCTTGGTAGGGGGCCCTGTGTTTGTTCTGTAACACTTATATGCAAAATTCTTTACCATAATAGGTTAAACTTTGCCTAGATATATTACTATATATAGGAAAATGCAAGTATGATCATAAAGCAGAAAATACTCATGAACTTGCAGTTACACAAAATACAGTGGAATTAACACAAATGTTTGTAAAAGTCTAAACAAGAGATTAAGTTTTCTTATCAAATATTGATATGCCCTCTACTTCTATAGTATTCAAGTTCCTTATATGTAAAATAATTTAATTCAACTCTATCAATTCTAATGCTGTGTTTAACTCTAAAACACACAGCAACATGCAACAAAGAGAATATTTATAATGTAACTCAGAAAATAAAAGTTAAAAGTATTTATTGTCAACAACCAATCAGTGTTGGTGAGGGCAGGAAGAAGAGAACCTTTATGGACTCTTGTTGGGAATGCACATTATTGCTGCCACTGTGGAAGATACTATGGAGTTACATTAAAAATTTAAAAATGGAAATGCCTTATGATCCAGCGATTTCACCTCTGTGAACATATCTAAAGAAATATCAAACACAAATTCAAAAGAATATATGCATCCCTATTTTCACTGCAATGTTATTTACAACAGCCAATATTTGGAAGCAGCCAAGTGCCCATCATTTGATGAGTGAATAAAAAAAGCTGTGGTATATTTACATGATGGAATATCACTCACCCATAAAAAGAGAAGGGAGTCTTATCCTTTACAACAGCATAAATGGACCTGGTGAAATAAGCCAGTCAATAAAAGACGAGGTCCCTATAATTTCATATTTGGAATCTAATGAACAAAATTAACAAACACAATTGAAACAGACTCACAGATAGATAACAGACTATCAGCTGTCATAAGGCAGGTGGTTTCTTGGGCTGGATAAAAAAGGTAAAGAGATTAAGCAAAACAAAACAAGCAAACATACAACAACAATAACAACAAAACTCCTCATAGACACAGAGAACAGCATGGTGATTACCAGAGGGAAAGAGGGAATCAGTGCTGATGGCAGGAGACTCAACTTGGGTTGGTGAACTCACAATACAGTATGCAGATGATGTGTCATAGAATTGCACACCTAAAAGCTATATAATTTTATTAACCAATGTTACCACTAGAAATTCAATTGAAAATAAAATTCCAGTCACACAAAAAAGTTAAACTTAATATTAAAATTGGGAGAATGATTAATCATTTCCCTTGTTATTGGGTGTCCAGTTTTTAGACATGATATTATAGATAAACCAGTCTACTTATTTGTGGACACAAGGTAATGCGTTATGAGAATGCAGAGGCTATCTGACCTGTGCATTTTTCTTCTGAGCCACAAAACAATACTTTAAAAATACTTTAAGTAGAGTGTATTAGTTGCAAAATTTATGTCTTTATACCAGTATTTTACTCACTTTCTATAGCAAAGTGGGTACGTGAATTGCTCCCACTTCACAAAATATTGAACAGTTGTGTTAGGTGCAACTCTGACATTATTACACTGTATAATGTCATATGATGACTGCCTTAGTTTCTTTATTTCAGTTTGGATTGGTAATACATAGTTACATTTGACATTATTAAAGACTCAGGATGAGTATGTAACTTCTGAATAATGTGTAATGAGTAACTTTTGTCCAAGAAATGTTTTAACTGTTCAAGTTAATAAAAGGAACCTAATACTTATCCCTTCAGTCCTTAAGTTTAATGAGAATGCTTCTTTTTTTTTAACAGGTTATTTATTTATTCATTTTTAGAGAGGAGAAGAAAGAGAGAAAGAGGGAGAAAAGCATCAATGTGTGGTTTAGTAAAGTTTTGCTAAATATGTAGAATATTTAATAAATATGTAGAACCATTTATAAATATGAAACTAAATTATATATTTGTGTATGAAGATTATGAGTGATAGACAATATTAAATCTATCCTCTTTAGAAAACATATTTTTGATATACACATAATGAAATTAAAAACTTTGTTTCCATCTTAACATTATTTTTGGTAAGTACATACCTAGCTTTAGTTTTTCCTTGTGTATGTATCATATATACATATATTTATAAACATTTGCATATATGTAATTTAAATCACCTATATACTTAAATTTAATATAATTTTATTTCAGTTACTTTAATGAAAATTATCTTTACAATTAGGAGTTTTCACTATCATGGAGATTAATATGAATTATTATCTTATCATTTGAAATAAGAAATTTCACTACCTTGCTAATAATTTGCTGAATTTTAAACCACAATTTTCTCAGAAAATAGAAGCCAGAAAAGAGACTTCAAGTAATATTTGAAACATTTCAAACTAAAGGCAGAGGACAAAAGAATAAAATGCTTCTAGTTCAGTTATCTACATTGTTCCATTGAAATATTTTTTCTATTTTTGATCTCAGACCATTTCCTTGCTTCTGCAATTTATTATCTTCTGAAGTGTAAGCCCTTCTTTGGCTTAAATAAGAATGGAAATAATGTTTTCATCTTAGTGAATTTTTAACGGTTATTATTGGTATCACCTGAAAACTGCTCAATTTTATTTTGCCACTGATAATACATATGTTTAAAAATTACTATTAAGAACAAATATGTTATTTGTAGTCAAAACTGCCTTATCAGTGTAACAATTTGTATTTCATTAAGATTGACAAAAAATTTGGAAATATTTCAAGTTTTGTTCTATAAAATGTTTTTACAGATTAGAGTGAACAAAAATACCTCCCCCTTAACAATACCCCCCCATTTTTAAAAGAATGTTCCCTCTTTTATTAAGAATAGGTTCTTAGGCACATAAAGCAAACATAAACTTTCAGAACAGTTAATAAATACTAATAAATATATCCTCAAAATATTCTTTTAACTATGTAGACATTTACAATCACACACAATGAAAATTTTTGCACATGCAGATGAAAGCCCCATGATTTGTTTATGAATCACAATATATATGTTGAATTTCTACAGAAATATTTAAAAGAACAGTCTTGTAACATTGGAATATATTTTCTAAAACAGGAACTGTTTCTTTCAACATAATTAAATTGCCTAAACTTTATAATAACAAGCAAAGTGATTCCCAGGTGAGTTTTGGGGAAAAAAAGTAAGATGTGAAGGTCCATCCTACTGTTTTTCAAAAGTATAAAATTTATCTGCAAATGAGATGATACAGGATGTCATCTCAGTGAGCCCTCAAATTCATAGAGCTGTGCTCTATCTGCAGTGTTTATGCTATTATATTTCAACATATGAATATTCTTTCTATGTAGAACCAAAATGAGAGATTCAAATATATCACCACTTACTAGAATAGAGATATTTCAAATGTGAGCATTATGGAACATGACTAATCCAAAGCATTTACATTTGAAAGAGAAATGACTAATAATTGATTGGCCTGAGTCCAAAGTCACAGTGGGGTTCAAAAAATTGGTAAGTGGCCTCATAAAAACAGAAGCTGTATCAACCAGTTGAATTTAATTATATATGAAGGTGATGATGGAGCTAAACTGCCTGTAATTGACATCCAATCACTCAGCTGGTCTTCCATAAAATCAATTCATCTGAAAGTTTGGCATTGTCCTGCATTCCAGGGCTGCTGCTGGTTTAATTAGTTAACACTGAGGAATCTTGAAACAGTAAATTATTTTGTTTTTACTGTCAATTATTAATTAACAAAAATTGTATATAAAATTAACATCTGCTTCTAGAACAAATAAGAAAGAGCAAAGTGAATACATTTTTTGTTTCTTGTTCTCTAAAGAGACACTGAAGCAGAAGAGAATACCTTCCTATATATCATAATTATGTAAGAGTTATTTGAACTTTACAAGCTATTGAAGATGCTGCTATTACACACATTTTTCCATAGGAAATAACTTCACAAATATGCCAATTTGGTCTCTCATGGTGTACACATGCAAAAATTAAGTTTAATAACGGTAGAAAAATGTACAGATAGAGAACATTCCTGAGTAAATTTCTCTATAGAGCTTTAAATTACTTCGAGAATATTTGATAACGCTTTGCCATAGTTTTAAAATAATATTGGCTGACTCCTGTGGTTTGATAAAGTAAATCTATAATAGGTTGCTTATAACTATCAGAATTACATATCAAGTTAATTGCTGAACAGTTGAAAATATTTAAAAATTAATCTAATGGTTTAAATACAACACTTAATTATTTTTAATATGACAAAATGCAATATATTGCTGGTTGTACTGAAAATACACCATTACAAAGCTGCTGCATATTGATATCATGTAGCTCATTTTTATGTAATAGACTTCATCATATTGCAATTTAATATAGAAAAAATCAAAATTCACATTTTTTAGATTTCATGTCTAACAATTAAAAATCAATCATAAGTGAAAATATTTAATAACAAAAAGTAAATTTTAAAATGTTGATTTATCTGCAACAGTTAGTTGGTCAGACCAAAAATATAATCTTTTTTAAAGTCATAGTGGAATAAACATTGAAGTTCTCTCCAGCTACAACATTGTTTACATAGAAAAAATGAAAAATTGGGTTACATAAACCTTTGAAAGGAAATTTTATGTGTCTTCTCCACAAAAATATAGAAGTGTCTAGGAAAAGATAAGCTTGTGATTAATTATAATGTTATCAATTTTAAGATATAATTTTAGGTATTGAAATATACATGAATACCTTTTGTATATAGCCTTATTCAGCAGATGTGTCTCTTAAGATTTGTAACATTTACAATAAATAATTGTCTTACTACATAGTGCAAATAATGTAGAAATTGTGGTTACATTTTTCTGTATATCTTCCAAAAATAACAGTGCAAAAACCAATTACCTTTTAAAACCCTTGTATTTAATGCAAAATGTCAAGATAAGCTAAAGTTTTACAAGAAAACTGAAGTCAATCCATTTAAAAAGAAATGCGGCTTTGTTCAAAAGAAGCATGATACAAAATGATCCTGAAAATATTGTTCCCCTTTGCAAGATTTCACTAAAGCTTTAAAAAGGAAATGCTTTGTTTAACCTATGAGTAATTATAAGTCAAGTTAACTGGGATTTACCAACTTGATAGAATGTTGGCAATTTTTAAGGAAATTACATTGTTTTATTTTATTTTATGCTATTTCAACTTACATCTGTATAATTTGAGAGAATCCAGATTTGCCAAATACTATTAATGTGTGTGTGTGTGTGTGTGTGTGTGTACAGACACATAATTAATTATTTGTATTTATTTTGGGAAAATGTAGCATGAAATATCATTTTAAAACAATATATCAAATATGCTTCCAAACCAGGGTTAGCAGAGATTTTTTCACTTCAATTTTAAAGTAGAAATATTTGTCAAAGATGTTCCGAATACATCCATAGATAAGAAAAGGCTGGAAAGAGCTGCCTGTTTTTTTTTTCATGTGCAATATTTTTAGGCAGCTTTGCACAACATGTGGTTGCTTAGTAATACTAGGGGAGAAAAAGCAATATTGAAGAGCTCCCCATTGAGCACAGTGGCAGCACATCAGCTCGGAAATGCCACTGAACACCACTGGGAGGAAATATGAGTGCTAATGCAGGCTCTTTTGTTAGGTCTCTGAGTGTGTTCTCTCTTAAAAGAAGTAAACACACTCTATGCAAAAAGTAAACATTTTCTCACTTTACACAAATCACACATTTAAGAAGAAATATCTCATAATGAGAAAGACCTGTCCCCAGTGTCCCACTTTCTTAGTAGATTTTTTAAAAATATTTTATTTATTTATTTTTTAGAGAAGGTAAGGGAGAGGGGAAAAAGAGGTAGAGAAACATCATTATGTGGTTGCTTTGCCTATTATGTGCCCCTGACAGAGGACCTGGGCAACCCAGACACGTGCCTTAGACTGGGAATCAAACCTCCAACCCTTTGATTTATAGGCTGGCACTCAACCACTGAGCCACAGCAGCCAGGGTTTCTCAGTAGATTTTTCTCAAGGTAATAGCTTGCTATGATTGCAAAAGCATTCAGTTAAAATAAACATTTAAGGTTTTCATTTTTCTAACTTATTAGCATAAATTGCCAAAAAAGAGAGAAACTTTCTCTAGACTTTAAGAGACTTGTTATCTACATTTATAAGATTATCTAAGTAATACCATATGATATCACCGTTAACAGGAATCTAAACAACAAAACAAACAAGCAAGCAAAAGATGACCAAAGACACTGAAATACGGAACAGCCTGACAGGGACCAGAGGGGAGAGGGGAGAGAATCACAGGGGAAAAGGAGAGGGACTCATATGAACAAGTATAAAGGACACATGGACAATAACTTAGATGGGGGTTGGAAATGGGAGGGAGGTGGGGAGCACGGTGGGGGGGGCAGGGCTGGGAATATAAGACAGAACACTGCACTTGAACAAGAATTTTAAAAAAAGATTATCTAAGTAATTGCCTGCCTTGAACCTCATTGAAATAGTCAGACTCTAAAAAGGAGTTACATTTTCTTTGTGCTATATTACAGACCTAGTAGACTCTTTTACCACTAGGCACACAGGCACACACACAACACTTGTGTGCATACATAGGAAGAATCTGCCACCAAGTGAAAAGAGTTTATCTTAGAGGAGAGGGACTTTCCTCAGGTAAAGAATGAAATCTATGTGGTTTATTTAAGTCACATAGGGTCCTAAACTTACTAGAAGGACGGACAAAGATTCCTAAGGATGTCATAAATGCATGGATAAATGTGCCTTTATGCTGAAGATATGATTTTTTCACTATAAGTGCTAGGAAAAAAGAATCTTCTCTCTCATCTCTACTGAATTTTCAGTGAGCATCCTCTGGCTATGCATCAGGAAATGTAACTTGGTCTAGAAATTCAAGTGATAGCAGTAGGAAATCAACTAAATGCTTCTGGACATCCAAAAACACTGGAGAATTTGAGTAATTTGTTATTTTTTACCTCATGAAGAAGAAATATCCTGTTGCTTTTTGCATTTTTTAAACTAGTCTTAAACTACATTACAGAGAAAGAGGGAAAAATGTTGATTTGTTCTGACAGGACTTTGCTTCTGAACAGTGAGATTCCTTTTCACATCAAATCCAAACTAGGATAGGGCTCACATATCATGGAGTACCAAATCTGAAGAAACTTGACTCAAGAAAGAAAACTAGAAACATAAGTGCTGGAATGGTAATAACTAGTCATTTTGCTTCTGAAATGAATTTTTCAGGTTCTCCAGAAACATACCTGCAAATTGATTTTTTTCCCTTTGTGGGCATATCGTTATAGCATAGAGGTGTCCTCTCAGCAGCTCAGGCATATCAACTTCCTAGTTCACTTCGGAAATGTCAATATTTTACTTATAATGAAAGAAAATATAAACTGAGACTGAAAAAGATATGTATTTGTAATGAAAGCTCACATAATAAAGATATAAAACAGATTAATATAATAATGTTTATTTTATTTTATTTAATTTATTTAACTTTCAGCAAAGATGGAGGCATAGGTAGACACACTGTGACTCCTCACACAACCAAAAGAAGAACAACATTTTAAAAATGAAAACAACTAGAACTGACAGAAAATTGAACTGTATGGAAGTCCAACAACCAGGGAGTTAAAGAAGAGACATTCATCCAGACTGGTAGGAGGGGCAGAGACCGGCAGCTGGGCAGAGAGGACTATCGGTAAGGCGGCAGCTGGCCACCCTGTGAGGCGGCAGCTGGTGGAGTGGGCAGTCCCACATTCTCTAGCAGATAAACCAGGAGGAACACCTGGGGAGCGAGACTGACCACACAACAATGCAGGGCCCCAGCTCTAGGAAATAAACCCTCAAACCACTGATTGAAAACACCTGTGGTGGTTGATGTGGCACTAGAAGAAACACCCAGACTCACAGGAAAGTTCCTTGGAGGGTCCCACAGGGTACTAGAATGTGCAGCCCACCCACCGGGAATCAGCACCAGAAGGGCCCACTTTACTTGTGGGTAGTTGGGGAAGTGACTGAAATCTGGCAGAGAGTAGAGCAAGCACCATTGTTTCCTCTTGGACCCCTTCCCCACACACAATGTAACAACTCAGCAAGGGGCGTTGCCCCACCCTGCTGAATACCTAAGGCTCTGCCACTTACTATGTAACAAGCACCCCAAGCCAAACAAAATGGCCTGTCTGGTCTACATTTTTGTTTAATTTTGCATTTTTACACAGTAGAACATTTAAAAATAATACAAATATAAAAATAATCAGTGTGATTGGATTAAGCTGGGGTGCACTCTGTTTAGGGCTAGTGAGGGCAGCAAAGATAAGAGTAGGATGAGCTGACCACTTTCCCTGAACGATTTCCTTTGACAACTGTCCCACTACCGCTATAAGTCTCTGACCTGTGCACTCACAGCGTAGAAACCATTTGTCATTTTGTCGTTCCTATTGATTCCCTTCTTTATATTATGGCCGTCTACTTCATGATTTGCATCATCCATGAAGAGGTTCTTGGTTCTCTTCTAGATATTTGCTGAAATCCCTCTGTACTACAAGGTCTCTTGGCCAAATGATTACTCATTTGATATTTTTAATGGAGTCTAGGGAAGGAAAAGAAACAGATACTCAAGCTGATCTCGACACCTTGAACTGAGGACATACTTTCTAACATAGGAACAACAACTTGATACTGACTGAAGAATTGTAGCATTGCAGCATCTAACTATGTGAGTTCATGTGAGTTATACTATAAAGAAAAAATGTTTTTTCTTTATTTTTCCCAGATACCCCATGGCAGACAGACCCCAGGGTGATCTTCATCAAACCCAGGACCTTGGTATCCAGGCATTTATGTAATTTCCTCCTCTGGAGTATAGAAGGACTCTGTGAGATTTGCTACTTATAGAACATGGAAAAAGCGGGACTTCGCCCCTTGATTATGTTATGTTATGTAGAAATGGTGAGGAGAGGTTCCTTCCATGGTTATAATATCTTAGACTCCAGACTTCTAACTGGCATGACAAAGATCCCTTATTGACCTCAAAGTGCAAGCTGCCATGATGTAACTGCTTATGGAGAGGCCCACAGGAGAAGGAAATTTGGGCAGGCAGCCTCTAGGAGTGGAGGCACTCAGCCTTGTACCTGATGCAAGGAACTGAATTCTGTCAAAAAGCCCAAAGCTCCATAGATGACCCTAAGTGCTAGACGAGAACCTGGACTGCAGGCTTGGGAGACCCTGATCAGAGAAAGTCCCCAGCTACGCCATTTTTAGGTCAGAAGTCCTACTAGACTTTAAAATATAAAAATAAAAACTATAAAATAATAAATGTGTGCTATTTTAAGTTACTCACCTTCTAGTAAATAGTAATATTTTTACATACATAAAAACACAAAACACCCCATCATAACTATTTAGCTTTTTTTTTTTTTTTACGAAACACAATAGAAACTACTTCTGTTACTATGGAGCCTGAAGTGCCTGGGTTTCAGGGTTAGCCCAATGCTGCCATTCTTCCACAGTCAGGAGGTTATTTCCACTGTTTATCCTTAAACTTACTGAAATATTGAACTATTATATACCACCAAAACATATATTAAACATACAAGGACATTTTTGTCAGGGTTAGGCAAACAGATTCTCCATTCTGATATGAGTATTTTTCTTTCTAACATTAGTCACTGCTTGAAATGATTAATTTTATTTATTTATTACCACCAATTAGAATTTTAGTTCCATCAAGGCGGGATTTTCTCTGACATATTCACTGTCGTTTCCCAGTGACTTGAGCAGAGACAGGCACTCAATCGATACTGAATACATAATAATTCTTGAATGTGACTAATAATTCCTAAATAGAAAATAACTGAAGTCTCTAAAGCCACAAGAAGAAGTCCAGTTAGAAAGTGAATTACCTACCCAACAAGTTTGCTATTTTGCTTTGTGTTTGTGGCACTTTGCTTCTCTGTCCAGTTACATCTACAATGTGTGGGCATATAATGTGTATAGTCAGCAGAGGACTGAAGTATTCCTATTAGTCTGGCAGGAAACTTGCCCTACCTCTATCCACAACCCTCAGAAAATAGGCTTTCTAGGAGTAGTAAATTGAGGCTAAATGTGAATCTCTCTGGAGACAAGATGGTGACGGTCATAATTTTTCCCACAGTATACATGATTGCATATTATCCATGCTCTTTAAAATTGCATATAATGGAAAACCTTTTAGTTATATACTCCTCTTGTAGGCTGTTCAGAAGAGAATTCAGACAAGACTGATAAAAAACATGAACAGATAATCAAGTAGCAAGAATCTGCTTCTTTATCTTTCCCTCATACAAAGGAAAATGTTGAGAGATCTGTGAAACTACCAATTTTCACTATTCATTCATTCACTTGAAAACTTGAATTTTGCAATAATTTGAAAATTTAACCAAAAACATGATATTTTATTAGCAAAAATATGAAACAATTAGTGCAATTCTGTGCTTTTCTGAGCTCTCACTAGCATTGCCTCTATAATGCAATAAATAAGATCCTAAATATTTATCTCAGTCAATTATTTCAGATGAAGTTATATTTCTAATGCAATTTGGATCAAGCTATTGAAAGATTCTTATTTTCAGTTTTTTTATTTTTTAAAATATGTTTTATTGATTATGCCATTACAGTTGTCCTATTCCCCCCCTCCATTCCCCTCCACCCTGCACACCCCTCCCCCACCATTCTCCCCTTTCGTTTATGTTCATGTTATTTTCAGTTTTAACGCAAGTTATCTAATCCTGATTTATTAATATTTTCATCATATTTGCCTATATTATGTGTATCCCTTTATACACATATATACAAAGTACTCTACCTCTATACGTAATCTTCTCTTTCTTTATGGTGGAGGAGCAAATGTCTTCATCCTTGACATTCATACTCTCTATTTTTATTGAATTTGGATCCATGCTCTCATTTTCTTTTGAAAATTAATAAGAAATATCTCTATCAGGTTATGGGAGAATGTCATAACATCCTACACAATTCTTGAACATTCCTTTCCACGACGATGTGATTCCTCACAGAACCTTGTCTGGAATGGTATAATAAATAAACTGTTTTCAGAGTGGGTAGCCAGGACCAGGATAGACTTAGCCAAACTTTTGTATCTTTTAATGTTGTACAGCAAAAATCAGTGACTCTCATATATTACTTGGTTCTCAATGGCCTTGAGAATCATCAAAATAGGTTAAATAATGTGAGGTCTTGATCTGGAGTTTAGAATATATTGAGTCCATTGACAAATCAATGGTGCTTTATGGTGCTGAGCTACTCAGCTGAGTGGGAAGCCTCATTTTACAGTTACTCTGGATAAGTGATAATTTACATATCGCTGCAAGAAAGGAAAGAACAATTGCAGGCACACACATAGATAATGACCGCCCAGGAATAATTCTGTTTGGATTAACCATCCCAGGAAGGTGGCAGGTGTTATTACTGTACCAAGAGGTGAGTGTGCTTTGCATACTGAATGCTTCATTCAAGAAAAAACAATGCTTGATTCTACTTATTAAATCATCCTGCTTTCTCTTAGAAAAAATGTGGATATTTCTTTGGGGGAATCGCGACATTATGTAGTAGTTATGGAGAAAGATAATAGAGAGGACAAAAAGTAAAGTGAATTGAGTGATAATTTGCTAAAGATAAAAATCTAGGCATAATCTTTGAGCATTATACTCACCTATCTGCCATATATAAGGTATTATAATAATTAACATATTCGAAGCAACTCAAGACCCCAGCTATGGGCAGGCACAGATGGACAGCATACTGAGATTCCTCATTTATTTAAACCACCCAGAGTTAGCAGTAAATTCATTTATCGAGTCCAGTCTTTTCTTTCAACATCACACACACAAAAAACCTTTTGCTTGCAATTTATTATAATCTTATGGACCTGTCATGGATCCAAATATCATGTCATTATGCAGCACAAGACTGCATCAAATAGAGTAATTTTTTTGCCAGTGCTTACAAAATATTTCTGTCTCTGAGCCAATTTCTATATTTATTTCTTGGTTTAGGGTCATAGAAGGTATTAAGTGAAATCACCAAGTGTGGCTGGAACAGCTCTGGAGTTTTAGTTGCTGCGTTTGACTCTATTTTTTTTTTCTTCCTAACCATGACCCTGGGCAGAAAGTGATGATTTTAAAAAACTTTATTATGCCGATGGGCAGAACTTTTCTGAAAACATAAATACTTATAGATTTTGGCTTTGAAAAACAACCTTATTTTCAGATCCTTAACATGAAGTGTCTGAGGCCATCCACCTAGATCTTGACACCCCCAGCCAATAGTGGCATAATGATTACTTTGAAAGTAAAATTATGACTTTTTCAATTAATTTTATTTAAAAATATATTCTTTATTTCTAGGGGACTTTAGTCGGGCAAAAGGCAAATCACTCAATGCTGGCTTAGATGAGCGTGTAGAGATATCATTCACCAATTTTTATAATAATTTAATTAATATTAAAAAAAACAGGACATTTTCCAACTTAGTTAGTTTAAGATATAAAGAGGTAGAAAAATCACTTCATTGAGCTTTAGGGGCTTATAGAGTTTAAACAATGACAGGGATAACAAAAATAATTTTTATGATTATATAAATATAAAAATCACAAAAATTTTGTTGAAGAACATTCTATATTGAATTTGTTATGTGTGATCCTGTGATGTAGTATATCTTCTTATATAGTCTAATTTTTTACACTTTGCATCTGTGTACTGATGAAGTAATATAGAATTCCTCTTAGCCTTACTGTATATTTCATAGTTTTGCTGTATATTTCAATTTTTAAGTATGTAATGTTAATGAATACATGATATTTTCATAAAATATCCTATTATGCTTTTATTTAAAATATTGTATACTATTTAAATGTCATCAAAAAGAATATAAATATATAATATAAAAGATTCAGTACTTTATTAAACTATTACTTAAATTCACATCTATAAAATGTTTTCAAAAATCTTATCTATATTGATACAATGCTGCTATAAATTGATGCCTTAAAAAGCCTCTACTTCATAAAAGAAATATAAGAACTTTTAAAGTTATATTGTCTCTGGTTAGAACTAACATATATTAACTTATAAAAAATAATTTTTAAAAAGGTATTTCCTCTGAGCTAATGGAGTAGTATTTTCATGTTTACTAACATCAAGTATATCTGGGGGTGGGGTTCTGGTATATTTACTATACTCATATTATCTATAGCAGAAAGAATTTTTCAAAAAAAATTCCCACTGCTTAGAAATATTAGAAATATTAGAAATATTAGAAATATTTCTAATATTAGTGTACACTTGATACACTATGTATTCATAATATTTGTACAGGTGATTTTTAATATTTTTAAAATATTAAAGATATTAAAAACTTGCATTGAAATATATATTATCATGGAAAACAGTCCTATTAAAATGAATCAATAATAGCTTTAATTTTTCCTTAATTTCTGAGAAGTTATCAGGTTAATTGTTATTTGGGAAAATACCCAATGAAAATAAGTTGATAGTTTTTTTAAAAACACCTAAATATATTAACAAATATACTCTAATACATGATATAATTTATTTGTTAAGTATGTATACTATCTAGTGTCTATCATTTGTTATGTTTTCTAAAATATATACTGTATTTTGACATGCATAATGTGCACTTTTTTCCAAAATCTTTTAGGAAAAAGTAAGAGTGTGCATTATTAAGGGTGTACATGGACATAATGATTATACACCATGGGTATAATGAGTATAACAATCCCATATATAATGCATACAAATAAATGGGTGTGCATGATACATGGCAAAATATGGTAATATTGATTATATTTTTTCCATTACCATTTAGTTCCCTTATATGTCCCTCCCCACAGCAACCATGACATTTAAAATTTTATGATTAATATGATCAACATTAAGGAAATATCACTAAATGGAGAACAACTTTCTAACTACTGGCTGTGGTATCTCAGTATAGTAGTAGTTATGATATGTTACATATATATATATATATATATATATATATATATATGTGTNATGGGTATAATGAGTATAATAATCCCATATATAATGCATACAAATAAATGGGTGTGCATGATACATGGCAAAATATGGTAATATTGATTATGTTTTTTCCATTACCATTTAGTCCCCTTATATGTCCCTCCCCACAGCAACCATGACATTTAAAATTTTATGATTAATATGATCAACATTAAGGAAATATCACTAAATGGAGAACAACTTTCTAACTACTGGCTGTGGTATCTCAGTATAGTAGTAGTTATGATATGTTACATATATATATATATATATATATATATATATATGTGTGTGTGTGTGTGTGTGTGTGTGTGAGTGTGTATAAAACACTTTCATAAGCCTGCAAAATATTAGGTTTCTAATGTGTGCTGGAAACATTAACTGCTGAAACACTCTGAGGTTGAGTACTATAAAGTACAAAACTTCTCTTAAAGAATGGCTTATTGATAAAACTGAAGACTACTTCTAGCCACATTAAGTGAAGCTATAAAAACAGAGTATAGAGTATGAAGCAACAGTGGACATTTTATTCAACCAGAATTGTTACTAAAAGAGAGTTTGACAACGTGAGAACAGGGTAAATGCTACTGCAACTAAATTATTGTAATATCTAAGCACTGAATTAAAGGGGTAGCAGAAGGAAGTTAGGGCATGAGAGAAGTGAGGAGCATTGAAAAAATCATAGATCCCATGAGGTTTGAAATACATTTCAAGTAAGCTCTCAGAGAGTACAGTACTTAAAATTAAAATTACGGCAGGTGTCCAACAGTTAGTAATGACAATATCTAAGGAAAGACAGGTTAAATGTTTTTTGTTTTTTTTTAACTAAGAAGTTTTGAAATCTTGTGTACTATTAATCCCATAAGGAAATACTGTTTGCTCTAGTAAAACTAAAAACTTTGCTTTTACCACCCACTGATCACACTGTCCTCTTTCTTTTTACTCTTGATTTCTTGTTTTCTTCACCTTGCAGAATCCTGATAGTTTTTAACCTCCTCCATGAGCAATTTCTTGATACACTAGGCATAAAACACCTCTTATTTCTCATTAATTATGTTATTAATATTGATATAAATATTTGTAAGTTTTAAAGTGATTTTCCTCATATGTTAATGTGAGCTTTCGTTATTACTATGGAATTCTTATAATAGAGATATCAAGAATTTATCAACAACTTTTATCAAAAAGTATAGCAATTGAATTAACAAATGAATTAATAAAATGAACACAAAAACAATGAAAACCATTATTTTCTTCTAAAATTCTTTGGATATCACTATGATACTCAGACACTGAATTGACTAGACAATTGATCTGATAAAGATTAACATTTTAATAGTGTTGTTTTTACATCCTGACTTGGGTTAATACATATAGCATACTGAAATAGAACCTAGAAGACTTGTGTATACTACCTACCTCTCCTGTGTAACAAATAATAGACTTTAAAAATGGCATATATGGGGCTAGACATATGGTGACAGAAGATGATTTGGCATTGGGTGGTTGGCAGACAACACAATATACAGATCATATATCATTAAAAATGTGCACTTGAAACCTACATGATCTTATTAAGCAATGTCACCTGAATAAATTTAAATAAATAAATAAATAAATTTAAAAACAAGAGGGCACAAACAGAAAATAAGTAGTAAAATGGCAGACCTAAATCCAAATCTGCTGATAATTATACTATATGTGAACACTGTTAGCAGACTTATTAAAACACAGAGACTTGCAGATTACATAATAAGATACAAATAATATACTGTCTACAAGACAATTTAAGTAAAAAGATATGGGTAGGTTAAAAGTAAAGGAATAGAAAAAGTTGTATCATGCAAATACAATAATAAGAAAGCTGAAGTAGCTGATTAATATCAGACAAAATAGGCTTTAAAGCAAGGAAACTTATCGGGAATTTTAAAATGATAAATGATTAATATGGGTATTATTGTCTCTATTCTTAAAAAGTGCAGTACCAATTCATGTAATGGTGACATCAGCACTGAACCAAAAATATTCGTATTTTGTACTAGCAACCAACTGTATTTTAGGTAATTGTTCTGAAACTTTTTTTTAACATATACATGTTCAGCTGGAAGGGACGATAGCGGCAGAGTAGGACAAAGGATTTCGCTTCCCCCCATGTGCCGGAGAAAAACCGGGCTGATCTGCGTAGGAGCGCAGTGGATAGTCAACAGGGACCCAGCATATAGGAAGGTAGGACTCCAGAAAGTGTAGCAGACACTGAATGACCAGACAGTGAGGAAAGGAGATGACTGCAGGTCAATAAGGTCCGAGGGAACAGCACAGAAGCTGCAGGCCCTCCACCGGGCTGCGCCAGGGCCCTAGTCGGTCTTCCTTGGTCTCTGGGAGCCCAGGGATGCCAGCAAGGATCCTGGGAGAGAGCCAGTCATCAGCACCCTCCCTACCCGACTGGGCACAGATTGACAAATGCCAGGAGAGATTGGTTTGCTTGGAGTGTCAGAGAGAGGAATGGGCACTAGGAAGCAAACCAGAGAGCTCTGATAACCCGGGGAATCAGTCTGTGGTTGCTGGCTTGGGAGAATTGAGAATCGCCCTGTGAGTTCCCCCATAGCACTAGGAAAGGTCCTCGCCCAAGTCTGCAAGACCAGGGAAGCCTGGCCAGGAGCGCGCCCACACCCCAGGCCAGGACTGTGAATCCCAGGGAAAATCTGCTCTCAGTGGGGCACTGAAGAGTGGTAACCGTCTGGATCTTGGGAGGGCACTGGTGAGACCGGCTGAGTTCACCAAGAAGGAAAGAAGGCCACACTAATAGCCCCTAAGGCTGCTGCAGCTAGTGAGACCAGAAGAAAAGGTTTGACCAGCTGGAAACCAACAAGAGGTGTTTTTGTTTGTTTATTTTTTGTTTTTGTTTTTTTGTTTGTTTGTGTTTAAATAATTTTTTATTCCTTTAACTTTATTATTATTTTATCTTTCAATACTTTCACCCTCTCTCTTCTTCTTTCTTGTTTTATTCCTTCTTCCTTTCTTTCCAAAGTTACCACTTTTTCCTCCCATCTGCTGCCCTTTTTTTTCTTTTTTTTCTCTTTTTCTTTCTTTTTGCCCCTCTCCCCCCACAAGTGAGAAAAAAGACTTGGGAAGGTGAAAAGACCAGAGTTGGACTCAAAAAGGGGACATCCCAACATTAGAAACAGAGAGACAAAATTCACTTTGCTATAACAGAAAAACTACAAGTTACTTCATATTTGAATTTTTTTTCATTATTTTGTCATTATTCATACATCTTTTAATAGTATCTCTTTATTCCTTCTCTTTCTGTATAGTCTTCTTTTCCTTGGATGGATATATTGTATCACTTGACAGGTTTTCCCTGTCCCCTCAATCATAGTGTATTGCTAACTTACTGTCCTTTAATTCCGCTTGCCCAGGTAGCACACTATTGAAGGTCCAATACTCCCTAATCTAGGTATAACATAGATTTTGTCATATGATTGTTGCTCTAATGTTATGGTAAGTAATAGCTATTACATACTATCATAAATACTACACAACACCCCCTCCCCCAGACCTTAGCCCACTACATTGTTGCCTGAACTATAATACTGTAGTGATTAACTCTATTCTCTCTCACACTACACCTATTTTACCATCCTTTATTCTCACCTTACATCAGAATCTGACCTCCCTCAACCTCACACCTTTCTAGATCCAAATCACAAACCTTCCCTCCCCAACAAGAGCCCTACCTTCCTTCCATCCTTTCTAAAAAGTGGCTAGTTGGGTTGAAGATTACAGTTATGTCTCTACATAGCCAGAAGATCACCTATCTCTTCTCTACTGGCTGTTACTCTTCTGCTGTCATACCACTTTCCCTATCCCTCCAACTGATCACACACACACACAAAAAGGAGTAGGTGGAAGCAGAGAACACCAGAATAACCGAAGGAGTCTGCATCACTGAACTTCACAGGCATTCCACCACACAAGTTCACACCATGAACCCAAGGAGCCAGAAGAGGTCAATTTAAGAAGCTGAGGATAATAAGAAGAGGCTCATAAACAATGGGAAGACAAAAACACACCCCCCAGATGAAAGGAATAAAGGAAGCTGCAGAAAGAATGTTAGATGAAATGGAGGCAAGTCAACTATCATATATTGAATTCAAAGCACTGGTTATTAGGAAGCTCAAAGAGCTCACAATGAGCTACCAGAAATTACAGGGGAGCTACAATGAACTCACTGCAAACTATATCAACATGAAAAAGGAAATAGAAACTATCAGTAAGGGATGAGAGGAAATGAAGAATACAATTTCTGAATTGAAGAACACAGTAGAAGTTATCAAAAGTAGAATCGATGAAGCAGAAGATTAGATCAGTGAGATGGAGAACATAGTAGAAAAAAACTCACAGAAAGAGAAAGAAAATGAAAAGAGGCCCTGGAAAAATGAAGAGGGATTAAGAGAAATAAAAGACAATATGAAACATAATAATATCTGAATAATAGGGATACCAGAAGGAGAAGAAGAAGAACGAGGGATAGAAAACCTATTTGAAACAGTAATGATGGAAAATTTCCCTGATTTGATGACAGAAAAAGTCACACAAATACAGGAATCACAGAGTCCCAATCAAGAGGAATCCAAAGAGGCCCACTTCAAGACACATCATCATTAAAATGGAGAAATTCCAAGATAAAGAGAGAATCTTAAAGGTAGCAAGGGAGAACAAGGAAGTAACATAGAAGGGAACCCCAATGAGGTTAGCTATTGACTTCTCAATGGAAGCACTCCAAGCACGAAGAGAATGGCAAGAAATATTCCAAGTAATGAGAACCAGAGGCCTGTACCAAGGCTACTTTACTCAGCAAGGCTCTCAACCAAGATAGAAGGCCAAATAAAGAGCTTCCAAGACAAAAAAAAAAAAAACTAAAAGAATACACCTCCACCAAACCAGCTCTGCAAGAGATACTAAAAGGACTGCTCTAAGGAAAGGAAGGAAAAGAGAGAGAGACAGAGAGGAACTGTGGTACAAAAATGGCAATGAATAAGTACCTATCAATATTAATATTATCTTCTTTTCCTTAGATAAGCCCCTTTAACATTCCATATAATAAGGGCTTGGTGATGATGAACTCCTTGAATTTGACCTTATCTGAGAAGCACTTTATCTGCCCTTCCATTCTAAATGAAAGCTTTGCTGGATAGAGCAATCTTGGATGTAGGTCTTTGGATTTCATGACTTGGAATACTTCTTTCCAGCCCCTTCTTGCCTGTAATGTCTCTTTTGAGAAATCCACTGACAGTCTGATGGGCACTCCTTTGTAGGTGACTGTCCCCTTATTTCTTGTTCCTTCTAGAATTCTCTCCTTCATTTTAGTCTTGGCTAATGTAATTATGATGTGCCTTGGTGTGTTCCTTCTTGGGTCCAACTTCTTTGGGACTCTCTGAGCTTCCTGGATTTCCTGGAAGTCTATTTCCTTTGCCAGACTGGGGAAGTTCTCCTTTATTATTGTTCAAATAAGTTTTCCACTCCTGGCTCTTCCTCTTCCCCTTCTGATACCCCTATAATTTGGATGTTGAAACATTTAAAGATGTCTTGGAGGTTCCTAAGCCTTTCCTAAATATATGAATAGTGAAAGGACAGCAAACTCACAGTTATTAACAACCACACCTAAAACAAAAGCATACTAAGAGTACAGCTAGATCAGGAGTGGAAACATAGAAATGGAGATCACATGGAGAGTTATCAACAGGGGAGGGGGAGGAGGAGAAGGGGGGAGAAGTTACAGAGAATAAGTAGCATAGATGGTAGGTAGAAAATAAACAGGGCAGGAATACTATGGGAAATATAGAATCTAAAGAGCTTGTGACACATGGACATTAACGAAAGGGGTGGAATGGTGGGGGAGGAGTGTGCAGGGTAGAGGGGAGTGAAGGGGGGGATGGGACAACTGTACTGGTATAATCAATAAAACATATTTAAAAATTAACAACATTAAAGGTAAGTTGATTAAATGCTCCAAAAAGATATAGAGGAGCTGAATAAATAAGAAGCATGACCCACACAAATGCTGCCTAAGACAAAAGACCTACGCAGACTAAAAGTGAAGGGCTGAAAACAACTTTTCCACACAAAGTAACAAGAAAAAAAAAGCTGAGGCAGCAATACTCATATCAGACAAAATAGACTTCAAAAAAAAAAGAACCATAAAGAGAGACCCAGAAGGTCACTTCATAATACTCAAGGGAAGAATCCACCAAGAAGATATTAACACCAGAAATATATATGCACCCAACATAAGATAGCCCAAATATATAGAGAAAAACTTAGAGGATTTCAAGAAACATATTGACAGCAGCACAATTATACTAAAGGATTTTAATACACCACTGTCAAAAATGGACAGCTCTTCCAAACAAAATATCAACAAAGATATTGTGGCATTGAACAACGCCCTAGATGACATGGACTTAACTGATGTATACAGGACCCTTCATCTCAAAGAAGCTAAATACACATTCTTTTCAAATGCACATGGAACATTTTCAAAGATAGATCACATGATAGGACACGAAACGAGCCTCAACAAATTCAAGAAAATTGAAATCAAACAAAGCATTTCCTCTGACCACAAAGGAATGAAACTGGAAATCAAAACCAAAAGAAAAAAACCCAAACACTCAAAATCATGGAGATTGAATGCCTTGCTATAAAACAATGAATGGGTCAAGATTGAAATTAGGGAAGAAATCAAAAAAGTGTCTGAAACAAACAAAAATGAACTCAGAACAACCCAAACCTTATGAGACACAGCGAAGGCAGTCCTGAGAAGGAAATTCATAGCAATACAGGCTCTGCTAAAGAAGACAGAAACATTTCAAACAAACAACCTAACCCAACACCTGCAAGAACTTCAGGAACAACAACAAAGACAGCCCAGAGCAAGTTGAAGGAAGGAAATATTCAAGATCACAGCAGAATTAAATGACACAGAGACTAAAAGCACAATTCTAAGAATCAACGAATACAGGGAGCTAATTTTTTGAAAAGATACAGTAAATAGACAAACCTTTATGTAGACTCACCACGAAAAGAAGAGAGAAGGTCCAAATAAACACAATCAGAAATGAAAGAGGGCGATTACAACCAATAAAACAGAAATAGAAGGGATTGTAAGAAATTACTATGAAGAACTGTATGCCAAGAAATTTGAAAACCTAGGTGAAATGGACAAATTTCTAGAAAAATATAATCTCCCAAAACTCAGTGAAGAAGAAGTAGAAAGCCTGAACAGACCAATAACAGCAGATGAAGTTAAAGCACTAATCAAAAAATTCCCATCACACAAAAGCCCTGGACCAGATGTTTTCACAAGATAATTCTACAAAGCATTTAAGGAAAAGCTAACCCCTATTCTTCACAGACTATTCCAAAAATCCAAAATGATAGAAAACTCCCAAAAATCTTTTTATGAAGCCAGAATCATCCTAATTCCAAAACCAGATAGAGACACAACAAAGAAAGAAAACTTTTGGCCAATATCGCTGATGAACATAGATGATAAAATCCTCAACAAAATTTTGGCAAATCACATCCAACAACATATTATAAAGATCATACACCGTGACCAAGTGGGATTCATCCCAGGGATGCAAGAATGGTTCAATATTCGCAAATCAGTAAATGTAATACATCACATAAACAAAAGAAAAGACAAAAATCACATGATCATATCAATAGATGCAGAAAAAGCTTTTGATAAGATCAACACCCCTTTATTATAAAAACGCTCAGCAAAGTGGGAAGAGGGAGCATTCCTCAATATAATAAAGGCCATATATGAGAGACCTACAGCCAATATCATACTCAATGGGCAAAACTAAGTTTTTCCACTAAGATCAGGAACAAGACAAGCTTGTCCATTTTCATCACCTCTATTCAATATAGTATTGGAAGTTTTAGCCACAGTGATAAGACAAGAAAAGGAAATAAAAGGCATCCAAATCAGAAAGGAGGAAGCAGAACTGTCATTGTTTGCAGATGACATGATAGTGTATATGGAAAATCCTATAGACTCTACCTAAAAACTGCTTGACCTAATAAATGAATTTGGGAAAACAGCGGGATACAAAGTCAATATTCATAAGTCAAAGGCATTTTTATATACTAACAATGAATCAGCAGAAGCAGAAATCAAGAAAAAAAATCCCATTTGATATACCAAAAACAAAAATAAAATATCTGGGAATAAATCTAACCAAGGAGGTAAAAGACCTACATGCTGAAAACTACACAGCAGTGAAGAAAGAAATCAAGGAAGACACAAACAAATGGAAACATACCGTGTTCATGGATTGGAAGAATTCACATCATCAAAATGTCCATACTACCCAAAGCAATTTATATATTCAATGCAATACCTATTAAAGTACCAATGGCATATTTCCACAGACATAGAACAAACATTTCAAAAATTTATATGGAACCTTAAACGACCCCGAATAGCAGCTGCAATGTTGAGAAAGAAGAACAAAGTAGGAGGGATCACAATACCTGACATCAAACTGTATTATGAGTCCACTGTAATCAAAACAGCCTGGTACTGGCATAAAAATAGGCACATAGACCAACTGAACAAAACAGAGAGCCCAGAATTAAACCCAACTCTCTATAGTCAATTAATATTTGACAAAGGGGTAATGACATAAAATGGAGTAAAAATAATCTCTTCAACAAATGGTGTTGGGAGAAATGGACAACTATGTGCAAAAAAATGAAACTTGAGCACCGACTTACACCATACAGCAAAATAAATTCAAGGTGAATAAAAGACTTAAATATAAGCCGTGACACTATTAAAGTCCTAGAGGAGAACACTGACAGGAAAATCTCAGATATTACACTCAGCAAAACTTTTACCAATATGTCCCCTAGAACAAGGAATATAAAGGAAAGAATAAACAAATGGGATATCATCAAAATAAAAAAAACTTCTGCATGGCTAAAGAAAATAACATTAAGATAAAAAGAGAACCAACTGTTTGGGAAAACATATTTGCCAATGATACCTCAGACAAAGGTTTAATCTGCAAAATATACGAAGAACTTACTACACTCCATTCTAAGACAAGCAACCCAATTAAAAAATGGGCAAAGGACTTGAACAGACACTTTTCCAAGGAGAACATAGACAGGATCCAGAGACACATGAAAAGATGCTCAATATTGCTAGCTATCAGAGAGATGCAAATTAAAACCACAATGAGATACCACCTTACACCTGTCAGGGTGGCCATCATAAACAGAGCAACAAGCAACAAGTGTTGGAAGGGTTGTGGGGAAAAGAGGACCATAGTTTACTGTTGGTGGGTTTGCAGATTGGTACAACCACTATGGAAAACAGTTCAGAATTTTCTAAGAAAACTAAAAATGCACCTGCCTTTTTATTCAGCAATTCTACTGCTAGGATTATATCCTAAGAACCCTAAAACACCAATCCAAAAGAACCTATGCACCTCAATGTTCATAGCAGCACGATTTACAATAGCCAAGAGTTGGAAGCAATCTAGATGCCCATCAGTTAATGAATGGATCAAAAACTATGGTACATTTACAGAATGGAATTCTATGCAGCAGAAAGAAAGAAGGAGCTATTACCCTTTGCAACATCATGGATGGAACTGGAAAGCATTATGCTGAGTGAAATAAGCCAGGTGGTGAAAGACAAATAACATATGACCTCACCTTTAACAGGAACCTAAACAAAAAACCAAAAAAAGCATGCAAAATATGACCAAAGACACTGAAATTCAGAACAGGCTGACAGGAATCAGAGGGGATAGGGGAGAGAATTTCAGGGGAAAAGGAAAGAATTCACAGAAACTAGTATAAAGGACACATGGAGAACAACCGAGGGGGTGGAAATGGAAGGGAGGTGGGGAGCATGGAGGAGTGGGCTGGGATGGGATTGGGGGACAGAAAACTGTACTTGAACAAGAATTAAATTACATATAATAAAAAAAATTTAAAAACATATACATGTTGACTGTAAAATCGCAGAACAATTAAGAAGTTAAAATAATTTGGAGACATCTTTTATACTGTGATACTCTAAAGAAATATTAAATTTTCTCATAATCTTTTCTTATTAGTTTTGAGTAAATAAATGTTTTTATTTACACTTTTTATTCCCTATATTAGATATTCTCATTTAAACATGAAGACTGAAATACCACAATTAATTGAATCTGTATTATTAGTAATTAATGTATTAAAAAGCTATGATATACCTAAAATAGAAATATTTTTATACTATTTATTATCTAATGTTTTTTGTGTTAATATTTGCAAGTTTTGGATTTCTATCTTTTTTCTTTGTGTAAAAAGAAACTTTCATTTATGTTTCATGACTTTGTTGGCAAATTTTATATATTGTTTCTCTTTTATGTGGTGATTATTTACTTCTCAATGACATAAACATGTGTTTTATAACCTTACTTGCCATTCAATTATATTCAATATATTAAATTAATTTATTATTTTTTAACTGAAGTTTGTTACTAAAGTTTCTGTACAAATAATCTCACTATATATTATGAAGAGAGAAAATAATTACCTTCAAAAGAAAATACTAAATATAAAATATAGTTCACCTTCAGTGACTGTGATCTAGAGAATTGAAAATGAAGAGCCTACATTAAATTTTAAAAACCCCAGAAAATGCAGCATCTATAGTCCCAAATACATTTCAGCATTAGAGAACCAAAATCATTTAGACCCAAACACATTGCACTGGATTCGTGATAGATACTTCATTTAAATGATCCATTTATTTTTCATTTATTTGTTTAATAATCTTAAAATAAACTGTGACTATGTGTGAGATATGGAGCTGACTTTTAGTGAATAAATTAGTTTAATCCAGAAGTTCTTAGTCTCATTAGTAAAAGTTTCTATCATTATACCTATAATGCATAGATGAAGAACATACTAGAGAATGTCAGTGTAGAGGTAAGCCTGAAGTTCAGAATTAATTCATATTTAATAGAAAAGTAAATGCTTTAATTAGGTCTTGCAGGAAGAAAAGGTTAAAAATCTCCTTCTGCACAAAAACAAATGTGCATGTAAAATCAGAAGAGACACCTTCTTGGATCTTGCAAGATTCTAGGTGACAGGCTCTGAAAATAACCACTTAGAAGCTGAAATCATTGCAGTACTATGGTCATGTGGAAAGGACAATTAGGAAGTCATCGGTATATGTAACGACACAATCCTGACATTTGCAATGAGTTATCATTACCTACATATAAAAACAAATACTGAATTCTCTTAGAGAGAAGCTTCTCATGGCCAACATTAAGCAAGTGAAACATGACATGGAAAGATCCTGCCTTAACAGTGACTTTAGTGCAGGTTACATCTATGCAGACTAGCAAAAAATAAATGAATAATTTTAGCAATTTGCCACTGTAGCCACTTAATTTGTGATATGGAGATTGTCGATACAGAGCAGTTAGAATAAACTTCTTTTTTTCACAATCAGAGTTTATTGTTGGTGTATTCCTTTCAATTTGGAATTTTAAGAAATCTTTGAATACATAGATCCAAACTAGGTTTATATGTACTCTGTACTATCCTGTTACATCACATTCTTGCATGCTGATTTTGCCTCCTTTATGTATATTTAAGTGTAAATATGGGTATAGGGAAATAAATATACATGTTTAGTTTAACACATAATTATAAAGTGAACCCCTAGGTAACCATTATAACCTACATCAAGAAATACTACATTATGCATTATTTTTTTAAAATAAAGTTACTTTCCAAAGAATGCTATGATAATCCAAAAAGAAAGACTGAGAGACAAAGAGGGTAGGAAAAGAATAAAGTTTTAATCTTTCAAGGAAAAAAATAGTTTGCTTCTGTGCTTGTGAGTCTTTACATGTTATATCACCTTCCTAAGCACATGTACTATTTGTTATAGATGTATATTTGCAGCACTAAAACATATTTGAAGTCTCAGATAAATGGGACAGACATTTAAAAAAATAAATATGTGCTTTCACTAATTTTGTTCCTCTTGCAAACAACACCAAACTTCTTTTTTGTCTTTAAAATAGTGAACATATACTAGTGAACACAGTTAATTTATCCCAGGGACCATGCTAGAGCTCTATGGGCGGCATTCTTGACCATTACAATAACCTTATGAAAAATACTATTTCATACAATGAATTCAGACTTAAAGAGTCGATTGCAAATTGCTTTAACATTATAGTACTTAGGATACGAATAAAATTAAGTCTGACTTCAAAGCCAAAGCTAGACTACCATTCATGTGGCTCACCAACCACCCAAATAACCAAACATCCAGTAAGCCAACCAACCAACTTCTGCCCGGAGAGCCAACTAACCAATTGGCCAGCCAGTCAATCAACTCACATTTGGACAACCAGCCAACTAAACAATCAGCTAACCAGCTAACAAATTACACACACACACACACACACACACACGCACACACGCATTATATACTATATTGTATCATATATACCATACTATGATATATTGTGTGATATATGATTGTTATATTATAGTATAGTGTACACTATTATATTAATAATCTGATATATGCAATATATATTATACATTGATGCATCAATATAATGGACTAATATACTACTAGCACATATCACACAATATTTAATGTTATATAGTATATTATATATTATACCACACATTGTATATTCTATATGTGTGTGTGTTTTTTTAATTTTAAAGATTTTTATTTATTTATCTTTAGATGGGAAGGGAAGGAAAGAGGGAGAGAAATATCAATGTATGGTTGCCTCTGCCAAGGACACACAATGTATTGTATGTCCCCTGCCAGGAACTGGCCTGCAACCCAGGCATGTGCCCTGACTGGGAATTGAACCGTGATTGTGTGGTTCACAGGCCCACGCTCAATCCACTGAGCTACACCAGCCAGGGCTATATGTGTGTGTTGTTACATACATATATGTATTATATACGACCATATGTACAATTATATAGAATATAGATATTATATCATATAACTTTTATATGTTTTACATAACTATATAAATTATATGCAATACATTTATACATATATACATTATATCATTTTATACCATGTTAAATTTAATTATTTAATGTGTTTTTTACTTCACTGCAATTGAAAATTAGTATTCATTTGTCACTTCCGCTGTGTGTAAAAAAATATTATTTTCTCTTTGTGTTCCAGCAATTAGACAAATTTACTCAGTGTTATGTGTGTTTCCTCCTTTAGATGGTGATCACACTATTGACCAAGTCTAAAGAAGATGACGTTATAAAAATTGGTTTGTTGCTCACCATCTGTTCAGATTCATATAAATGGTGTGATTTTCCCTATACTGTATGTCAGCATAGACCAATATTTGGTTTTGAGAGCCCTTATTTGAAGATTCTCTCACTAGGTACTCATAAAAATAAATGAACTCCAAATAACTCTTAGTAAATCAAAAAGTTTAAAAAGGCATCCTGTGACAAGCTTACATTAATACAGAAGTACTCAGACATTGTCTTTATGTTTCAAATTGTATTATTTAACAATGTAAATTCTATTACTGTTGTACAAACCTTAAAGATTCAAATATAATTAGCTCAATATTCAGGTCTTGCTATATTTCTTACTTTTATGTCATTGCCTATAGAGCTTTATTTCCAATTTTATATTTTACTTTAAAAGTGAAATGGATGTGGGAAAATACATGCAATATGGTCAGGTTTCTAAATTTAGAAGGCAATGAAATTATTAATGTAAGAAGTTATTTTTACAATGAACTTATACTTTTAGTAGTCAGTATCTGTATGATTCTTCTTCTATGAAACATAAAATAGAAATTAGCATATATTAAACTTCTCCCTATACCTAACTTTGTACTGTCTTAAACTTTAGAAATATGGTATAGCATCTGTTAAAGAAGATGCTTATCTTTCTTGGATTCTGGTTTTAGTTAAAATTGATCCTTCAAGACAGTATTTTACCCAGTACAAATAAATGTCATTTTCTATTGCTCAAAATTCAAATAATAACAATTTGTTGAAAAGTCATGCATAATGCCTTTCACTTGCAGTTAGGTTGTAGAAACCATGGAAACTATCCTTATCAACTTTATTACAAGAATAGGAAGGTTAAGTAAGCTTAAATATATATATATATAGATTTACATGTATTTAACATATATAAATATGTATATACATATATACACATTTATATAAATACATGTGCATGTGTATATGTACATGCATACATATATATTTAACATACACACATATATTTGTTTCTTCCTTTAACCTATCAAGAGTTGCAAATGCTAGAAATCAAAATGAACTATAATGAAAACTGTGAAGAACCCTTAGACAGAGAAGGCCCAAACTGCACTGTTGCTAGACAAAGAGTGCACTATAGATGAAAGTAAAAGAGAATCAGAAACCATGGGATACGCATTCAGCACCTTTGTAAAGGCTGATTTGGGAGATGGAACTCAGAGAAGGGCCAGCTCCATTGTCAATCTATATGCATGCACATTCTGATCTTTCTACTGACCTCTGTCAAGTGCCNTGTATATACATATATACACATTTATATAAATACATGTACATGTGTATATGTACATGCATACATATATATTTAACATACACACATATATTTGTTTCTTCCTTTAACCTATCAAGAGTTGCAAATGCTAGAAATCGAAATGAACTATAATGAAAACAGTGAAGAACCCTTAGACAGAGAAGGCCCAAACTGCACTGTTGCTAGACAAAGAGTGCACTATAGATGAAAGTAAAAGAGAATCAGAAACCATGGGATACGCATTCAGCACCTTTGTAAAGGCTGATTTGGGAGATGGAACTCAGAGAAGGGCCAGCTCCATTGTCAATCTATATGCATGCACATTCTGATCTTTCTACTGACCTCTGTCAAGTGCCTTGAGGCACTTTTCTAAAAATTGAGGGAAAACCGAGATTGTTTAAGGAGATCCCCTATAGGGTCTTTTTCCTTCAAATGTAGGGAAGTGCCCAGTGACACTGGGCATAGGATGAAAATTTCTTTGTGGTTTTCATTGGCACAGCCCTGCAAAGATTGGCATACTAGAACAGAGTAAACAGAGATTTCTCAAGGCACAGAAAGCCAGGGGCAGAACCAGGGAGAAAAGATAACTTCCTTGTGATGCTAAAAACTGACAGTCTCATCTTAAAGCAGACACAATCACAAATGGTTTGGAAAACTAGTGGCTGAACTGTACATCACAATATCTCCAGAGTGTTTGTTGCTGGGATTTAGATTTTATGCAATGTTGAACTAAATGGCCTGATTCTGCCTTGAAAATATTTAGAGCTGTTAGTGAACTAATTCTAATTATGTTTCAAAGAATTTCTGAACTAACTTATTAAAAAATAGATGAACTCAACTCCATCCGCTAGGATACCAATTGAAGTTGTGTGACCTTTTCTGGTGTAAATATTATATGCTTCACACTTGATATACTTGTACTGTTCCTTTACTGAAAGTGTTAGCATACACTTACTTTATGACCCAGTGGTTTCACTGTTATATATTTACCCAATAAAAAATAAAATGTGACAGAAGCCAAAGATGGTGACGGAGTAGGACGGAACAATTCCAGATTCTGTACCCCTGGGAGAAAGTCCTGGCAGATCTACTGACGAACAACGCAATCAACCAACACTTCCCCAGCATTTATGAAAATAAGAGACCAGAGAGTGTGACAGAGGGACCAGACGGCTACAGGTCAGTGGTGACTCTGGGACTGAGTAAAGAGAAAAGCAACAGCAGCGGCAGGGGGGCGCGGTGCCCTCAGCCAACGAGGCAACACCCAGCTACCTCGGTGCTGGCTGTCGGAGTACAGAGGCTTCGGTCTGGAACCGGGGCTGGGGTACCTGCTACGGGAGGGTGCTTCGGAAGCCTGGTACCCGGCAGGCAGACTCTGTGGGAGCCTTGGGCCTGCTACAGGGTCCATGGGAGAGAACTGACTTTCTCCCTCCCCGTCACAGCAAGGCTGGGCAATACTGAGCAGAGACATGTCTGCTTAAGTTTACATAAAGGGTAACAAGGACAGAGGGCCGTGTTCAACTGCAGACTCTGTAGTCGCCAGCCCACTGGCTCGCCAGCCCACAAGCCCAGGAGAATTGAGAAGAGCATTGTCATCACTGGTCTTCCCCGTACTGGGCTGGGCTGAGAGGCAGGCTTTGTGGAGAAGTCTTTATTGGAAAGTGAACTGAGGTGTTCTCCTGCTACAGCAGCTTGCCTTACTGCCCACCCAGCCCAGCAGCCATCCAGGGGAGGGGCGGAAGCCTTTGAGTACTGCCAAGGGCTGGGAAAGACCCTGCCAGATTCAGCGAGGGACCCAGGCAGTCTGCCGGGTGAGAGAGCACCCACATCCCTGTCTGGTAGCCTGGCTGGTGTGCGTGGGCACATGCCTATGAGTGTGCCTGCAGCCCAGCCCACAGAGAGGTCCTGCTGAAACCAGAAAAAACGGTTTGGACAGTTTGAAACTAACAAGGGAAGGGTTTTTTTTGTCTGTTTGTTGTTGTTGTTGTTGTTTTTTAGCAACTTTTAATGATTAATTGTATAAATTTTTAATTTTATTATTACTTTATCTTTCAATACTTTGTTCCTCTTCTTTCTTTTTTTCCTGTTTTAGTCCCTCTTCCTTTCTTCCCAAACTTATCACTTATTCCTCCCTTCTCTTGCCTTTTTTATGTTTGTTTGTCTGTTCTTTGTTTACTTTTACCCATAAGAGACACAAACAACTGAGATCTGCGAAAGTACCAGAGTGGAACACAAAGAGGGGGCATCTCAACGATAGACACAGGGAGACAAATTTCACTTTGCTATAGCAGAGAAGTCTCAACTTGCTGCATAGTTGTATTATTTTTTTCATTATTCTCACTTCTTTTATATTTTAATAGTATCTGTGTATTCCTCCTCTTTCAGTATAGGTTTCTTAGTCTTGGCTGATTATATCGTATTATTTGACAGGCTTTCCCTGTTTTTTCCTCCACAGTGTATTGCTAATTTTCTATACTTCACACCACTTGTTTTCCTTTGGCACACTGCCCAAAGCTCTATACCCCCCATTCAGACAGATAACATAGAATCCGTCATATGATTGTTGCTCTAATATTATTGTAAATAATAGCTGTTCTATACAACTGTAAATACTTCACAACACATCTCTCAGATCTTAGCCCACTTTACAGATTCCTGAATTCTATTACTGAAGTGATTAACTCTATTTGCTCACACGCTACACCTAGTTACTACTCTTTACTCTCACCTTACCTCAAAACCTGATCGCCCGCAACCTAATTGCTTTCTAGATCCAACTCACAAACCTTCCTGACCCCAAAAGAGACTAATCTTTTGTCCGTCCTTTCTCAAAAGTGGCAAGTTGGGTTGAAGATTACGCTTAACACTACATATAGCCTAAAGAGTCTCTATTTCTTCTCTACCGGCTGTGACTGTAAATAACATAAAATACTCTTCTGCTGTCATAAACTATTTCACCACCCCCCCCCCAACTGATTCACACATGCACAAAAAAAAGGAGTAGGTGGAAGCAGATAACACCAAGATACCTGCAGGAGACAGCACCACTGAATTTCACAGGTATTCTACGACAGAAGTTCACACCATAAACCCAGAGAGTCAGAACAGATCAGTTTAAGAAGCTGAGGCAAATGGTGTTGGGAGAACTAGACAGCTAAGTGCAAAAAAATGAATTCTGAGCACCAACTTACACCATACACCAAAAAAAATTCAAGGTGGATAAAAGGTTTAAATATAAGCCGTGACACCATTAAAGTCCTAGAGGAGAACATTGGTAGGAAAATCTCAGATATTGCACGCAGTAATATTTTTACTGATACATCCCCTAGAGCAAGGGACATAAATGAAAGAATAAACAAATGGGATCTCATCAAAATAAAAAGCTTCTGCATGGCTAAGGAAAACAGTATTAACATAAAAAGAGAACCAACGGTTTGGGAAAACATATTTGCCAATGATGCCTCAGACAAAGGTTTAATCTCCAGAATATACAAGAACTCACATGACTTCACTCTAAGAAGACAACTAACCCAATTAAAATATGAGCAAAGGACTTAAACAGACACTTCTCCAAGGAGGACATACAGAGGATCCAGAGACACATGAAAAGATGCTCAATATCACTAGCTATCAGAGAGATGCAAATTAAAACCACAATGAAATACCACTTTACACTGGTCAGCATGGCCATCATAAACAAAGCAAAAAACAACAAATGTTGTAGAGGTTATGGGGAAAAGGGGACCCTAGTTCACTGCTGGTGGGATTGCAGACTGGTACAACCACTATGGAAAACAGTATGAAATTTTCTCAGAAAACTAAAAATGAACATGCCTTTTGACCCAGAAATTCTACTGTTAGGAGTATATCCTAAGAACCCTGAAACACCAAATCAAAAGAACCTATGCACACCAATGTTCATTGCAGCACAGTTTACAATAGCCAATCGTTGGAAGCAACCTGGGTACCCATCAGTAAATGAATGGATCAAAAAAGTATGGTACATTTACACAATGGAATTCTATGCAGCAGAAAGAAAGAAGGAGCTCTGCCCTGGCTGGTGTAGCTNCACTATGGAAAACAGTATGAAATTTTCTCAGAAAACTAAAAATGAACATGCCTTTTGACCCAGAAATTCTACTGTTAGAAGTGTATCCTAAGAACCCTAAAACACCAAATCAAAAGAACCTATGCACACCAATGTTCATTGCAGCACAGTTTACAATAGCCAATAGTTGGAAGCAACCTGGGTGCCCATCAGTAAATGAATGGATCAAAAAAGTATGGTACATTTACACAATGGAATTCTATGCAGCAGAAAGAAAGAAGGAGCTCTGCCCTGGCTGGTGTAGCTCAGTGGATTGAGTGCAGTCCTGTGAACCAGCTAATTGCGGTTCGATTCCCAGTCAGAGCGCATGCCTGGGTTGCAGGCCAGTTTCCAGTGGGGGACGCATGGGAGGCAACCACACACTGATGTTTCTCTCCCAGTCTTTCTCCTTCCCTTTCCCTCTCTCTAAAAAATAAATAAATAATTTTGTTTTTTTAAAAAGAAAGAAGGAGCTCCTACCCTTTGCAACATCGTGGATGGAACTGGAAATCATTATGCTGAGTGAAATAAGCCAGGCAGTGAAAGACAAATAGCATATGATCTCACCTTTAATGGGAACCTAAACAACAAAACAAACAGGCAAGCAAAATATCACCAAAGAAACTGAAATACAGAATAGGCTGACAGGGACCAGAGTGGAGAGTGGAGATAAGCACAGGGGACAAGGGGAAGGATTCACAGGAACAAATATAAAGGACACATGGACAATAACTAAGGTGGGGGATAGATATGGGAGGGAGGTGGGGAGCACTGGAGGGGGGTGGGCAGGGCTGGGAATATAAGACAGAAAACTGTACTTGAGCAATAATTAAATTAAAATTTTTAAATAAATAAATAAAATATTAACAATAAAAAATGTGTATCCTAGAAAATGTGTTGTATAAGAAATTTTACAGTAGTCTAGTGATATTAGCCCCAAATTGGAAAGAACCCGAATGTTGATCAATATATGAATGATAACCAATTCATCTTTTATTTCATACAATGAAATACCATTAAGCAATTAAAAGTATGTACTAATACAACTAAAAACATGGATAATATCATAAGAATGTTATTGACTAGAAAAAGCTAGATTAAAAAAAATTCTTACACTTGCTGGTGTGGCTCAGTGAATTGAGTGCCAGCCTGTGAACCAAAAGGTCACAGGGCCCATTCCCAGTCAGTACACATGACTGGATTGTGCACCAAGCGCCCAGTAGGGGGCATGTGGGGGGTAACCATACATTGATGTTTCTTTCCCTCTCTTTCTCCCTCCTTTACCCTCTCTCTAAAAATAAATTAAAATCTAAAAAAAATAAATAAATCATTATGGTTTCATTTTTTGATGTCCCAAAACAAGCAAAACTGATCTTGTATGATAAAAATCAGAACACATGCTGGGAGGTGGAAGAATGATAGAAAAGTGGTCCAAGGTAACTTCTCTGAGTGATGGTGGTTACATCAATCATCAAAAAATTTTGAACATTCTGATTTTGATATGTATAAATACTTGAATATAATATAATTAGGCATCACAAATTTACACATTACCAATGAGCATATCCTCATACTTTTATTTAACACTGAAAAAAATAGAAAAGTATTCATATTGTGTAATATAGTTCTTTAATGTTTTTAGGATGAGTAGAGTTTTTATGAATAACTTTTTCTTTTTGACATATGCATTATCATATTCAAACTATAGTTATTTTAAATATTTTGTAGAAAAATTAGCCAAAGCAGTATACAGCATAACAATAAGAAAAAATAATTGGAAATAAATACTTTAATTTTTTTATGCTTCCCAGCTACAGAGTGAAATTTAAGGCATTTAAACTTAAAAATATATTATTTATGCAATATAATGTTATATAATGGGTAGAACTGTTTTATTCTATGTTACCCCACTGAATTGATTGGCTTGAGAGGCAACAGAATAATAAAAAAACTAAATTTACCTAATTAGCTAATCCAAACATAACTATTATATTCAAAAAATACATTCTTAAAATGTTCAAACCACTTATTATTCTGTTGTTGTACACCTGTTGAATGGTTTTTATTACTCTGAAATAGATCTGCTGGATCTATTTCTCACTCGTTGTTTCAATCTCTGTGAAAAGTGCTATTATACATTTATTAAACAATGCCTTCTCTTTAAAATTACAGGATTGTCTCTTTGGACATAGCTATTTCATTGAAAATTGAATTGCCCTACTTTCTACAATGATTTCACCTATTGAATTCCCACACACACCCAAAACTTGGGTGATGCTGTTGCCATACATCTGTGCTATTCAGAGCTATCCCCAAATGGACAAATTAACTACAATGATTTACAGAAGAAATAATAGCAATAGTTCCAAAAAGCAAATAAGATCAGAGGCCAACGGTATGTGTATGCTTAAATCTAGCAAAATAACAGTCAATTTCCACTTTCATCTTTCTTATGATTGCCCTGAGTAATTTTTTTAAAAAATAGTCATAATATATATATATATGTGATTGCTTCATCCAAATTATACAATTTAAATTCATATTGATAGAGACCCAGGAGTAGCTAGAAGTTCAGACACAGGTCAGCATGCAACCTAACCAAGCTAAGATTTCGGGATCTTTAGTTTAGATTAGAAGATCATTAAAAATCAGTGTACTGTGATGTGAAATGGCAGCTCTTAGTCTTGTACACAAACAATGTGTAGAAACTTGGACAGGGTGTTGCTTCACAGATATGATGTATTCTGAAAGCCCTGACAAAAGCTTACAAAAATAAAACATGAAGAGTTCAAGGCTCTCATCCACCCTCCCTTAATGCTTCAGATGAGCTAAGTGGGTAGTAAAATGCCCTTGTAGTGAACTCAATATAGCCTATAAAATTTATATGGTTTGTAAAGAAGTACTTTATATAACTCCTCTGATAAGCACTGGGGGAAGAGACATTGAGACAGCACTCAAGGAAGGGAGGAAGACAGACTAAGGCAATGATTAGTGATTCGGATATGTCAGGAAACTGATGAAAGTAATCATGCATCCTGCTCCTTTATTTTGTACATTCTCTCATATCACTTTATTTATATGTTTTTCACAATTGTTAGCATTTCTATAATATCATATTGCATTAAAACTAACAGTAAGAAATACAATCATTTCCCCTTACCCCAATTTCATATTAATTAGGCAATATGTGTCTGAATGATAATTATAGGTCTATTATCATTGACTGTTTATAAAAACATCTTTAATTTAAAAAATAGACTTGAGAGAATAATCATAGTTTTGTGTGTTTTATATTTGCAAAATAAAAGGGGCTGGAAATTAAAATAATAATATAAAGTATTTGTTAAAGTTGAAGGAAAAATACTATTTACTTATGCTATTATTATTCAACAGAATGCCAGATTTCTCTCAGAGATTTCTGTTATCAAAAGGAAAAAGAAAAAACAAAAGTACTGTACTGTATCGAGTATCATTATTTAATACTAACTATGTTACATCAAAAGAGAGGAGATTTTCCTGGGTAAGTTATTAAAGGAAGTTGTCACTATATGTCCTTAGATACTCATTAATTAATGGAAAATAGTAGTTTACAAAGTATTTAAGAGTAGTTTACGTAAAAGAAAACCAAGATTTTCTTAATATATTTGCTTCTGTGTCAATCCTTCATGACTAAAGTTTATTGCATTAAGACCCCTTTCTGCATGCTTACACTAATATGTTGTAAACAGGAAGGTTTTTGTTTTCTCAATTAATATAGGATACATATATATACATACATGTATATATATATATACAAACACACACACACATATATACTATTGACTAAAACATGACAGTGTTCCTCAGACTTCTCATCAGTCTTTTTTCAGTGTCAACCATTTCAGGTATATTCAAGTCTTATCATGTTCTATGTTATAAACATATAAAGTTACAGGCTTTGTATATAGAAGATGTGCACATATAAATTTCAAACATGGCCTGTTGGTCTTTAGTCTTATCACCTTTTTACTTTTTTAATTCACCAAGTAATTATTTGGTTACAATAATAATTATTAGTATAGTCTACCAATATTTAATGAAATATATCTCTAAAAATCTGGAGGAAATATTTACAATTCAGAAGCTTCAGGCAATTTTGAGAATGTTTACTTTAGCATGTACAATCTTTATTTGAAAAATAATAGTAAAGTTTAAGCACTCTAGGAAGAGAGGAATGCACATGGTCTTCAAATTTTATGTCAATCAATATAATCATGTACATGATCATTATATTGTTGTTTATAGTTTCATTATACTTAAAACATTTGTGATAGTGAAAAATGAACACATAAATTATATGTAGGTGCTTATATAAAAAGGCCTACATTAGAAATCTTGTTTCTAACACTCCAAATGATAAGATGTTTAAAGTATCTTTCTCTAAAGAAAAACAACCTGTATTTGGAATTCATCTAAAATATACTATTAACAGATTGTGATACTTTTAATTAAGCTTTCTTTTGGGGTAATACTGAACTCTTACTCTGCATAGCCAGTCACAACAATTGAACATTTTTAAATGAAACTTAAGTAAAATTAAGCTGTGCGTGTGCATTTCTATTCAACAGTTTGACACCTAGAGAAAAAATTAAAAAGGGACCCTCACCAATACAGAACTTCTACCCAAAGTGTCCAATAACCTGTTGTACATTACTCCAGGACTTGAAATGCTAAAGGCCCTCACGAGCAATCTTGCCAACATCAGGTAAACTTGACATAAATATTTCATACTTCTGGGGACAAAATATAGAATATTAGGGACTAAGACTACTTAGTGAACTTTCAGAAAGTTGGGATATGTATCATATGATTAATTTTAAGAGAAAAAATATGTTTATCTGAGAGCTAGGTAACCAATGGTAGAGGAGTCATTTCAGAAACTGGTGATTTCCATGAAAGAAATTTTTTGAAGTGTGTCTCTTTATAGATATTTTTCTTTCTGTTTGGAAAGAGTTCTATATAAAATAGAAATAAAAATAATCTCTATTTCATTCCATGGTAAAATTTGATCAACCCACATAGTTTTTTTTTAATATTTTATTTATTTGTCTTTAGAGGGGAAGGGAAGGAGGGAGGAAGAGAAACATCAATGTATGGTTGCTTCTCATGCATCCCCTGCTGGGAACTGGCCCCTGCGGGGAACTGGACTGCAACACAGGCATGTGCCCTGACTGGGAATTGAACCGTGATCGCCTGGTTCACAGGTCCGTACTCAATCCACTGAGCTACACCAGCCAGGGTAACCCACATAGTTTTGTGGGATGGTTTTGTAGAGAAAAAAAAGAAGAGGAAAAGGAAAGTCTCTCTCCTCTCTCTCTTCTCTCATCACAGTCTCTCTTTCCCACCTCCTCTCTACTAGCACCTATGGCCAGAAAGCAGCAGCCTATCAAAGGCTTGTGTCCAGGACTCCTGGGGGAGCTTATGAGATAGGAAGAGATGTCAATTTGGGGGCTGAAGAGTTGTCAGACATAGCGAGAAACTACTAGCTGGACAACTCATGAGCCAGTATGAAAAACTCCATGTTAAATTTCAGATGTATTAGAATATGTTTACCAAAAGAATAAAAACATCTTTTGGAGCATAAATGTAAAACATGGGGCTCATAATATCAGTTATTTTTAAAATGTGAGTATTTCTTATTTGATTTCAAACACATTATTTTGTTTGCTTTGTGACAGTATTTTGAGCCTAATTACTTAAGCTGATACTTTCATCCTAGCTCTAACTACTTATTTGAATTTAAATTTAATGAAATGAGAAATGTTTTCATCATTTTTTTCGCATGAATACAAGAACTTTCTCCGAGACGAATGAATTGGCTTAACCTCCAGTCAGCACACTCGGGCCCTCTGTGCACCAGGCACTGGAGACACAGCTGACAGTGAAAGCCACAACACCTGCTGCAGCCTGGATCTTCAGAAGGTGGGCTGGGGAGATGGCTTTTAACTTAATGGTTTTGCAGTGGAAGCAAAGAAAATAATTTGCTCTATTAGATCATGGCTTGTCTTGGAAATCATCCAGCTGGGGAAATGCTTTGATTTTTTGCTAGCATTCTAAAGAGACTATCAGTGAAAACGGTACTGTTTGCATGAGCAATTCAGGAATTAAGAGAATGATTACAAATACGGGAACACACTAGTTTTGAACTGTAAAGCATGTGAAATATTCCAAAGGAAATATCTCAGAAGTATAACCATACCTTTAAAACTAAAACTTGGCTTAATCCTCATATCAAACAAGAATTAGAAAGCTAAATGGTGGTAACAGCATTGTTTTAGGAGGAGATTGAAACATGTATTTATTTAGGAAAGAAAAACTTTATGCCTCATTTTCACTGTCCTTTTGTTCCTATTGATTTTTTTTGTAATTGAGAAACATTCCAAAACATGAAATCAGAATAAACCTCCCTTTCTTAATACACCAGAGACCTTTTAAGCAGCAGAGGATTTTGATTTAGTTTCAGGCATTAAAATTAAATCACACATCCTAAGGAAAAATGATCTGTAATAATGAAAGCTTCACACATGGGATATGAAAGTGCAATTGAATAATGAGGCAAACTACACTTGCAGAATGTGGGGCTAGTATGATGAAATGAAGAGTGCTTTTGAAAACAAATTCCTTCGCTGTCATCTATCGATCGCTGGCATATTAGCAACCAGATTACTGGAAGAGATGAATATCACAAATTAGGAAGGAATTATTTCTTCTCAATTGAAGTAGCTTCATTTACGGATGCACTGTGGAGGCTGTTAGGCCCTGCCTGTAGGTGTAATCACAGGGCCCCATGGATTCATCAGCAGTAGCACGTTATAACAGCTGCTATTCTATAACTGTTACTTGCTGACATTAGACACCAGGTAGTGAGAATGTGTGGTTCTAGTATTGACGTTTTGCTCATTACCTTCTATCCTTGGCTCACATCTGTTCATGCCACTTAAGGCAGTGACCTAGATCAAAATGTTTCTTCATTAATTCTGAGCTACTTTGAAAGCTCTGAGTTGGAGTCTTTTTGCTTTCCCTTCCTTTAAATCAACATCTTTACCTTGTTTGGTCCATTTTAAGAGTTTTTGATTAAGATGTTTATTAGTGATAGTTTAACCAGGTTACAGAGTTTTATAACATTATTTTAAAAGATGTTTTCTTTTTCTTTTAGATGATAAAGATCATTATAGTACATGCTTTTTATTAGCAGATTAAACAGATGAAGATTGGAATTCAATGAACTCATGCAAAGAGTTTCCACCCTCTCAGTTTAGTGTGTATGTGACTGGTTTTTAGGTCATTAATGTGTTGGGAAAACACTGAGATAGTTTCATTCACTTTGATTTTTATCGCAAAAGAATACATTTTCAATTAGTCTTTGTAAACTAGAGACCTTACTTGGTAGTGGGTGGAAAAGAGAGCCAGTCCAGATATTATCAAATCTCTTTCTGACCCATGCTATGCATTCCTGCACTAATTTTACTTCAATATTTGACTGCTAAGAAATTTAAGGTACGTAATCCACAAAATATTAATGATAATCATTGTGTGATATGTTAAATGAGAATTAACTCTATTCATATTTATTAATATAAGAAATGTAAAAGAAAAAGACAGTTTTCACAGTTGTAACACTGAAAAAAGTCCCCCAAATTTTTTTCAAAGAGAAAAAGGAATCCTTATGTTATAGGTTTGGACTGGAAATATGCGTCAAAAATAATATATGAACATGTGCAAAAGGGATTCGGAACTAAGCCCTCTGCAAATAAGAGGAATAAGCATTCTTGTGGTTATTGAAGAGTAGTGATGTTCAGTACTGACTAAACTCATCAAAAGTTTTCACAAATCAACTGGTCCTTAAAATTTTGAATAAGCAGATGCAAGTGTTTCCAAGACAGCATTTAAAAAATGGCTTCTTCCTGAAACTATACAATGAAAAACTAAGGTTAAAATGTCATAACATATTATTTGGTGGCTCACACCTGCTGTTCTTAAATGGTGTTATGGACAAATTTAAAACTGTCTGCCAGTCATCCATGGAGCATTTAAATAAGATCAAGGACAACTACACAAAGTCAGCATTTATTTCTTTCCGATTTGCTTTGTAAATATCTGTCTTCTCTTTTAAGATAGTACATTTTTAGATTAAATAAGCTGTTTCTTTAGGATATTTTCTAGGAAAATTAAGAAAAATAATTGTAAAAAAGAAAAATATAGAAAAGCTTATATGTTTTAAAAGCCAAGAAAACATGAATACACTTGTGCCATATACTCATGTGTCTATAAAAATATCATAGTTTTAAAATTCAAATAATTTTACTCTGCATAATCTCATATAATACAATTCTTAAATTTTAAACTCATTCTTCAAATAACAGCTATAAGAGAAACCAAGTATTTAAAAAGAATCACATATGTGTTTGCCTGTGTCTGTGTCTGTACATTAAACTTAGCTCTCTGTTTAGCACACGAGGTTCAAGAGGGTGCTTTGGAACTCTGTATGTGGTCTCCTGCCTCCCTCTTCTTACTCTATATGCACAATTTAGACATTACCAAAATAGCTCTGCAGAAGAAAAATGAGATTCTGATCTTCAGCTTTAAGTAACAAAATAAAGCTAAAATTGCAGATGTATAATGTCTTATGTCACCATATGAAAATTTTGTCTTTAAAAACACTTGTCAAAAATTAACTATCCTTTCTACATTTATTAGAAGTAATATTATCCACTTATTAGAAGTAATAAACTTTGTAATATTCTGTTTAAGTTATTCTGGATAAGTTTAGGTGATATTATTTGGGGGAAAAAAAGAAGAAGCCTGCTTGAATCATCCAGCATAAATCATCTCTCATTATATTAAAAAATTAAGATATTTTATTAGCTCTTCTTAAAACTAATTTACCTGAAATAATATCATCACTACCCAGCCCATTTCCATATTTCTTAATACTTTTATTATCAACAAAACATGTTCATTTAGTTCATAAAGAATTTCTATTTTAAAAAATGAGCCTTACAAAATACCTAAACCATGAGACTCTTGTCAACAGTGCCACAATTCTCTAAAACATAAAGTCCAATAAAAATACTTTTGGACCAGATAAAGTCTGTAAATATGCTACAATGAGAAGATAACATGCTGAACTGACATTTATTAATCATAATAAAACGTCCATTAAAATTAAATTGCATGTGTGTTAAGAAGCATTCAGGATATCGTAAGATGAATCACAGTATTACATTTAGCTTGAGTTGTAACCTGAGATCTGAGGTTACATTTGGTTCTTCTCTCCTGGGTTCATTTTTCTTTTTGTGACTGGGCTATGTGAGTGTGGCTTCATACTGGCCTATTTGTGCCTCCTTTTCATGATTGAAAATGGTTTCTCATTATCAGTGTTAACAATGAATAGCCACTTGCAAAAATTGTCATATTTTATTTGATATTGTTCAATTTAGGGAAAACAAAATAAAAACAATAGAAAAATATGGTTTGGTTTTTCAGTTCCTTGAGATGTAGGAAAAAGTGGGGAGGAAGGCTTTCTAAAAGTGACTACAATGGTTATCAAGTGAGAACTGGTAGGTGCCATTTACTGAATGATCTGAAGTGATAGGACCCCAGGAGGCCAGGTGGGTGTGCTTGCAACATTCACTTCAGCTGTGACAGAAGAAGATAACTTTGAAAATTTAGGTCCCCACACTTTTGTCACAAAAGGCCTTGGAAAGGACCTGAGGAGTGACAGTACTTTGTTTTTATTTTTGTTTTGTTTCCCTTTTCATTTTTTCAAGAGTCTATGAGACCAACATTCAGTCAATTCCATTACACCCCATTGCAATGTACTTACCTCTGGGTTGTGCTTCATTTGTGCCCATGCTCATCACCATATTATCAGAAATAGAATCTAAAAATTCTGTTTAGTGTGTAAATAGAGTGTCTGTGTTAAATATATCTGTATCTGTCTCTATATCTGTATCTATACCTAAGATTCTCTTTCTTTTCCTATTTTCTGGATGGTGCTCATATTTTTGCCTCTATCAATGTTAACCAATCATTGTAGTTTGCCTCAGACTGAAAGGCTTCCCAAGATGTGAGACTTTTGATGACAAATCTGGGATTTCCTAGACAAACTGGGATGAGTTGGTCACCCCAGTTTTGATTCACTTACTTTTCTGGTAAGTGGAGATGGTTAGCAATGCACTGACCTTCAAAAGTAGAAATCTTCTCTTCAATTTTGTGACTTCAGAGACAATAAGGGTGGAGGAATTTCTGAAACAGAAACTAAAGTAAGTTTAGCTGTAAAGCGTGAGATGTGAAGTGTAGTGAATCTATAACAAATTTGAGTCTCATTCTGCAAAAGGTACTCAAGGAAAATTGGCATTTCTCTATTATAGATAAATGTATCATTAATTTCAGTATCATTATTCTTACAATAGTAAAATTCCTGCCACATTAAAATGTAAATTAAGCATACTTCAAGATGTCAATGAATACTCATTAGGGAACACTCACTAATATAATTCAGACCATTAAATAAAACTGGATAAGTCTTAGATGATAAGTTCTTCCTAAAGTTTATTGCCCAAACTAAATATTTACACATGGATTAATTAGATTATTGTTATTATCTGTATAGTGACTAGGGGTTTAAAAAAGTCAATTTAATACAGTGCCCAGATGTTAGTCATGGGTTAAACATGAATACCATTTACTATCCTTCCCTATTTCAGTTATGGAATCAAGTTAGAGAAGGGCCACAACATCAGCTCTCTGTGAAATAATCTTGAAACTTAATGCAAGAAAATAAAAATTTGAATTGTTTTTAATTTAAAAAATTGAAATAACATTTTACTTGAATTTACTCCTCTCATTTATTCAGTAAAAACAATTGTTTACTATTATCTTGACTGCCTTGATATTACAACACACGAACAAAGAAATTCTATAAAAAACATATTTATTTTGTTTCCCCTTTCTTCACATCTAATCTGTCTGCAAGTGTTTCCAGGTCAGTCTCCAAAATAGTTTTTTGCATTTGCCAGCTTGTCTGAAGTTCATTGCCAGCAGTCCTGTCCTTGTCACTGTCTTCTTCACTAATTTTAACAGAACTAACTGTTTAGTCCTCAACTGCTCTTATTTCCCAGACTACATTCTCAATGCAACTGCTAGAAGGCATCTTTATGTGTTTAAAAAATTACCACTTGAGTAGTTTTCCATTGCCTTAGGATGAAGTCAGAACTTCAAGCTAAGGGACATGACTGGAATGTTACCTCTTTTATTCATCTGATACCACTCCCCAGGACTCCCTTCTAGAACTACCCATCTTTGGGGATCCATGCCTCTCACTCTTCCCCTCCTAGCACAGATCTGTACTCCCTGTGGCCCTTGCCATGTACCTCCTTAGCTTCCACCTCTTCCATGTAACCCAAGCTCAAATGACACCTGCAGAGAAAGATTCTCTGACAAGCCCATCAAAGATATTCTGCTACACTGTACCCTCTTACTTATCACTGTTTTATTTACTGCGATTTTGAATTTTTTGTTATATTACATAGGTGTTATTTTTTTCTCTCTCATCATTAAAAAGTTTTGACAGCAGGGATCTTCTCATTTTATTGTTATTTTCCCTCATTACTCAAAGCATGTGGTAGATGCTAAATAAGCATTTATTGAATTAAAACATTGTTGACACTAACTACCCTATTTTTAAGCTTAAAATGTCATTTATTCATATGATATTCAATGTTTTTTTAAAAGTAATTTTTAATCTTGCTTTCACCTTCCTTTTTCAATTAATGTTTTAATCAAGGCTATACAGATAAATATATTACTTGACACCTTGATTGCATTATAATTTATAAACTACTTGACAAAACTTACATTAATAAAAATAAACCTGTAAGACAATTTTATTATATTTAGACATTAATTGAGACAAGGATATAGACTCTTCTTCTTACAAGATTTAAATTTTTTATATAATTAATATATTACTTGCAGGATCTCATATATAAAATTTAAAAATCTATTAAAACTAAACAATTACTGGGTGTATATATATATATATATATATATATATATATATATAGCTTACGTTTGTTTTTATTTTATTGAAAATCAACAGAGAATATCTTTCCTCATGTAAAACAAAGTGCTCAATTATATTACTTACTCAAAAGTAAAGGACTTTTTGTTGTTCACATATCTGATGTTGTTAGTTATAATAAATTAATGTCAAGTTGAAATAGAACTCTTGGGTTGATGGAGAAAAAGTAAAATAAAGATTCAAATTATTTTGATGATGTAGGATTAAGAATAACAGTGTCAAGATATAAGTTTATAGTGAATCATTTCCCCAAAGGGGGAAAAACTATTGCTATAAGAAAAAATAGAAATAACCTTATCATTTCTTTTATATTTCAGTTCAAATAATGCTAAGGAAAAATAAGGTATAAAGAGAAGAAATATTTGTTTATGATGTGGCCTTAGATACACTAGTTCATTTATTCCTCTCATGTCCACTTTTACTCTGCACCACATTTTATATTTATAGATAGATATAAACTAAAAGTGATTAAAACATATAACCAAGCCTAAATGGCTAGTAAATGAAAGACAGTGATTTGAATTCGATATATCTGCCTCTAAACGTATTGCCCCAAGAATATTGGAATTCCTCTATACCCATTGACAGTTACTGCCACAGCCTTCTAGGTGTGGAATAAATTAGAGGTTCCCTGATACCTGGAGCTTTGCAAGTCATGGCAGCAACGAAGACCAAGTATTCAGAAATGAACTTAGTTCTAGAAGTTTCTTCAGAAATGCAGAATCATAAAATTATAAATGTAAGTAAAATTGCAATGGAAGGCAATAATAAGTGGACCTTGTTGGACTTAAATAATGTTTATTTATCTTAATTAGTTACTATGCAGCTAAAGAAGCTTTTCCTCTATTTCCTACTCATTATTTCTAACTTCCTTTTCTTTCTCTTTCCTATATTTTGACTATTTAAACAAATTCCAAATTTTTATAGTTGATATTGAAAATGCAATCTAATTCAAAAAGAGTTAAGGACAATGTCTTAAATCCTAGAAACAAAACTTTCAACTACTGTTTAGTCTCTTTCTTCCTCTGCAACCACACACAATGTCACCCATATAAGGTATGTGCACAGAATCATATAGTTACTATTTTGAAAACTTATTTTATTCCAGTCAATAATACATAGTGTAGTTCCATGATAATGTATATAAATATAGGCTGTGTTCCTAAGTAATGGTAGTAAGCTTTTTGCATGAATATAACATACAGTGTATCATTACTTAATTATGGATTGACTTCTAATATTTCAAAAAACATTAAGATACTATAATTAGTAACCTTATATTAGCATCTTTATGTACTTTTTCCAATTATCTGTTGGCAAAATGAGAGTAAGATTTCTAAGGTAAAAAGTAGGCTCATTTAAATTTGAAACACATTTCTAAAATGATTGATTAAAAGCTTATACAAAAATTAATTTTCATATTCCATGCAGTAGGGATTACTTCTTTTATACACACACATATACATGTATAGATGTGTATATATACTCACACACATATACAGACACATATATATGCTAAAAAAGTAACAAAGTTTGTGATATCAACATTGATTACCTTTCTTGTATTATTATCCTAGTTTTCTAAAAATAATGTAACTATTTATTCTTTCTCAGTATGTTGTAGTATCTTATTACAGAGAATATTTGATAATTGAAGTTTTGAAATAATTTACCTTTAATTCTATTTAAATTTATGTTGTGTAATATAAGGTAATTCTCAGAGAACTTTTCTATTTATCTCAAGGAGACAAAGGCATCCATTTTTATTGTTTTTTGAGTCATATATGTTGGCATATTTTCCTTTACATTTTACTTACTTTAGCATTTATTCGTTTTTATTGAATTTTTTAATTGTTTTCCATATGCAGGCACAGGTCTGTATTCTCAGTAAACTGAAGAGTCAAGAACCCTGGACTTAGAGAGTTCATATCTAAGCAAAATGAGATAAATATTTCTCATACTTAGTATGAGAAATTACATATATTTGATATGAGAAAAATACATATATTTTCCCATACCATACTAAAAACAAAATAAAAGTAGAGCAGATCAAGGAGCATTTGGACTGTTGTGTAATAGAAAAATGAAGGGGAGCCGTTGCAGTGTTCAACATGGTATTTTGGTTTGTCTCATTAAAAAGGCAAGATTTATATAAAATACAAACTTGATAGAAATGAGAAAAATAAAAAAATAGCTAATGGAACTCATTTTCCAGCAGAGGAAATGGTTGGAGCAAGCCATGTGACATGAGGCAGGAGTGTGGCTTATGTATTCTAATCAGCAAGCATCCCCTACTATTGAACAGAGTGTTTACAAATTATTGTACAATTATTTGCCTTAATCTTGATCCTTTGTGGCTTTCTGTGTTCTAATCCTGGCTGCACCACTTACAGGGGCTTCCTGACCTTCCATAAGACACTTCTCTATGCCTCATATATCTAATTCAAAAAATGAAGACTTAATATGCTGACTTTAGTGTGTTGACAAGAGTAATGAATGAATAAATAAATGCAATACATTTAAAATAATGCCTAATGGTGTAAGAGCTAAAAATGGGTTAACTATCATCACCAACACCTCAATATCATAATTTCTCACCCAAGAAGAATTACTTCTGTTAATATCAAGTTGTTGAGATTTTTGTTATTTTGGCCAATTCTTTGCCTATTCATTCTAGGTTGATCAATGTCAAAGATATGAGTTTTTTCAGCCTCTCAGTTGTCTAAGGTGGTAAACACATTCCTAGAACCTAGGAACCTTTGATGTGTTACTTATATGGATACTAACTTTTGCCCAGGGGTGATCTATCAGTTTGGGAATATCCAGATCAATAAGGAATGCACTTCTATTTGCATCTGAGGTAAAATCCAAGTATTTCTTCAGCCTGATTGTTTGCTCTAATAAAAGTTTTTGTTTGTTTGTACTTTGATGTGTCTGTTTTAACCCCCAGTTCCTCCTTTTCACAAACACATACTGCATCTTTTTTCTGATGCTCCTATCCAGATAACTACACTTTTACATTATTTACACTTCTGTTTCCCATTCACTTTCATAATGCCACCTAAATGGTGAATGGAATTCCAACTGGAACCATTTCTCAGTTGGGTTGCTCAGCGAAATTTTTGTTCCTTTATATTATCTATGGTGGAGAAAATTTTCATCTATGGTGGAGAAAATTAGTTGAGTGTGAGAAGGCAAATATTTGACATTTCTCTGACCCATCATAATTCTTGGTGTTAACCCACACGTTTATGATTATCAATGAAGAGTTTTTATTTGTGATTTTTTGCTCCTGTTAATTTGCTTCATATTTTAATGCTATATAACAGTGTTTCTCTAAAAGGGAACCAATGTGTAGATTTCTTAAATGTTCCTTTGATTTGTTCAAAATTATTATTGATGTTCTATTTTGAAGTTTGCTGTACAAACTTGGGGTCCCTCCCAAATTCAGTATTTATTACATAAACTGTGTAATCTGTTTTTGTGCATTTTGGTCAGAGGATTAGAATTTTGAAAGTCAAATGGCAAATAAGTTGAGCATTAGGACCCCCTGAAGAATTCATGAAGTTAAAAAAATTCCACCAAACTTAGATTTTAGTTCTTTAAAACTTGTGTTGTATATATTATATTCCATATTATATGTATCTTAAAATTGAGTTTTATCGTTTCTCAGTTTTGTATTCTCATGTTGTATACAATAATTTATTTAGATCTTATTAATATGTAAATATAGTGTTATAAATCATAAGAACTTGCTTTAACACTGTTTCCAAATCATTGGTTATTTTTTAAGAGTTTTGTGGAATAGAACATCCATTTCTATGTGCTGAACTACTATTTGTGTGCCTTCTTGTCTTTTAGATATTGACTCACACAGGCTCATAGCTACAATTCTGAACAAAATTTTGCTCTGTCTTCAGCACGTGGCTACACAATGATAAGCAGAATTCTAGAGAAGAATACACAGGTGTACTGTCTCTGGTGAAAAATTGGATGGTCTCCTCTGTAATACCCCATTAGCTAGTTTATGGTATGGTGATCTTCACTTGGAGAAGTGGGTAAGGGGAAAGGGTTCAGTCAATAACAAACAGTACATTGGTAGCTCCCCTGGCCTATCAAATGGTTCAGGCTCACTGTGCATCATCTAACAAGAAGAAACATTGCTGTAGCGCTCTGGACCCTTGGGTCCAATTCTAGTTTATTTTGCTGATTGGCCTAGTGAAAAGTTACTTAATGTATTTGGTTCTTAAGTTTCTCAGTTATAACACAAAAAATTAAAGTTTTCTCCAGTCATTTTCTATGGAGCAATATAGATTTTCTTATTATAAACTTCAATAAATTTAATATAAAGGAATCTCATCTGAATTAACCAAAATGTCCATTCAAGTTCCTTCAACCTTACATATAATTTGGTGTTCAGACAGGAAAAATAGCAACTAAATTGGTATAATCTGAGATCTACCCATAGACCTATTTGTCAAAAGTACCACACTTCTTAGCCTTCTATTACAAACTGTCCACGACTAGATTTACGCTGCATAGGCAGATAATGATTTAGAGACTTTAACTTCCATTCAGAGATGGTAATGGTGCCAGGAAGCTAACTGATTATATGGTAAATAGTAGGTTCTTTATAAATATTGAAAGAATGAATTATGTGGAAATGTCAGTATATGACACTAAACTCCTGTAATTAGGTCAAATTATTTTCCAAATACAAATAGAAGTCATCATCTGATTAATTTTGAAAGGTTAAACATAACAGGAACTGTTTTATTTTTAAACCTCAGTTTTTAGAAAATTTGCAGTCTGTGTCATAAATCACAAAGGAAGCTATTTGGAATTTTCAATTTGTTATATAATTGCGATAAGATGAAAATAAAGTCTGCAAAAATCACTGAATGCCTTGTTTAGGTAAAATCTATTATTATACCAGTTTCCAGCCAAACATTCTATGTGCTACCTTTGACTCTTAAAACATTTCTTCTAAAATGGAAGATGAGATAGATTTTTCAACTCCCATGATTTAAAGACAGCTTTTTACAGTTTCCTTTACATCTTTGCTTTCTATATATCTGTTTCTACCTCCAAAGACCCCTTCTGTAACTAAACTACTTTTTCATAAGTTAGAAAAAGCAAACTCTAATATTATCCTGAACATTTGGGATAGCATAGTTCATCAAGTATTGTTTAAAACAATTTGCATTGTTCTTTTTTAATTAATACACCTTACTTTTAAAAGAGATTGAGTATGATCAATCAGCCCATAAATAATTAAGGGTGACCCTATGGAGAAGGTCAATCCCTTCTTTTGATTATGGTTAAGATTAATGTTTGTCTCAGGATTGATTTATTTGTTAACAACTACTCTTAGTTTCTATTAGCAGAGATTTGCTTTCACTGCCTTAAAAGTATAAAGAATGTTTATTCTCACAAGTAAAAGAAGTCTAGAGGAGTCAATCCAAAACTGGAATAGATGCTCCATCAGTCAACTAGGGAAATGGTTTTTTTTTAGTTTATCACTTCTGCCCTTCTATTAATGTCTTCCCTGTTGGTCTTTTTCCATGGGGCAGTTTGTTCAAAAATTAATAAAATTAAAACTGTCTTACCTCTGCCTCCATTATAACTATTCGCTATAATTATTTTCCTGAGTGGATGTTGTGGAAACAAAAAAGTGCCTGACAGGCAGTTCACGGTGTAGGTGAATGGTATCCAAAATCTGTGCAGTGTAGGTGAAACAGAGCCAAATTCAATCTCCCAGGTGATGCATCTTTCACAGTGCTTGTAGATATAGCCTGATATTTTCACAAAAATGGTCCCAGGAGACAGTTTTATTAAATTATTCAATTGGCTTTTTAAAAAATTAAATTTGGGGGGGTGACATTGGTTAATGGGATCATGTAGGTTTCAAGTGCACATTTCTATGACTCATGACCCGAACATTGCACTGTGCGCTCACCATCACTCAATTAGCTTTTAGAGACTGATTTTGACAAATATTCCACTATACTTACAATACAAACAACCTCTTCTCTGTAATTGTGCTGAATTCTAAGCAAAATTTGCATCAAACAGAATAAGACAAATGTTTTTTGAGTGAAATATTTCCAACAAACCCTTTCTTTAATTAAAAATCTAAGTAAATTTAGTCATTCTGTGACGTTGTTATTGCAGTGAATATACTACCCAAATTCAGGTAGCAAAACTTAACTAATTTTTTATACTTAAAATTAAAGGGTTGCTTTGTGTTGTTCAGTATAGTAGGTATTTGCTTAGCTTTTATTATGTTCTCTTGCATTGACCAGAGACCCGTATAGACTCTTGAGCACTCTTTTCTATGGCACTGCATTCCTTGATTTATAACTATGTCTTACGTCTGCTGTTAAACCTTTCAGCATTCATTTGCCATGTGTGGCTCCTCCAGGACTTTGTTTAGAAATCAGACTCTTTTTTTTCTATTGAACTGACTTCTTGTCTTAAGTTCCTGCCTGACATAAAACTTCAAAATTATTTCAGGGTTGATGGTCTCTTGACTGTATATACTGCATAGTCTTTATTTTTGTTTAGATGTCATAAAATTATGTAAAACTTATTAATAGAACTCTACTCTTTATCTATTGTGATTTTCCTATTTAAGATTAAAAAGTATTACATTTTCATCTCTTCATCATTACTTAAAAATATATCAATTTTCCCAGAAATAAAATTTAAAATAACAAATTTATATTTGTTTATCATTGATGTAACCAATTTAATGTCAATAAGTATATGTATGCATACCTAATACATATATTAAAATATAAAATAAACTGGCATACTAGGTTATCATATCTAATATGTTTAGTCAGATGAAAATATTTTATTCCACATATACTATATGATTCACAATTTCATCTTCAATTTTTTTAGAATAATAGTGCTTTGGTTAAACAATGACTACTTTAGAAAAATTAAAAGTCTTGAATATTAGTATTGTTCAAACCAAATAAAATTTTTATATTAATTAAGTCATTTATGCTTTCTGATACTGATTTTGTCTATATGTATAATGCACATAATACCTGACCTTGCTGACTTTGAAGAATTGATTGCTTAGATAATAAAGATTTAATGATAATAACAATATAACAATAATACAGTGGTTTCAAAACCTTAAAGCATTTTATGTGGGTAAAGTAATTGACCTACCAGGTGTTTAGAGGTCTAGTTCTACACTCTTCCAGTTAGACTTCTCTAGAAGTGAATTATTATTACTAATTGACATATTAATTACATTTTAAAATTAATTAGATACTTGCTTTCCTGTAATCAACATTTGAGCAGTTGAAAATAGACAATGAACAAGTACACAAATAAAACTAACACATACTGATGGTAAAAAGTCTATTAAGTCACCAGACCATATGAAAGGGAATAACTCACTGTGAGACTTGTGGTTTAATGAATTGGAATTACTTTAAATGGGGTTCTCATGAAAATCTGTTCTGAGAAGATGAAATTCAAGATGCGGTCTTTAGAATAAAAAGAAGATAGCCAGCACACCAGTGAGAGTTAAAAGCAATGATGTACAGGGCATTAATGAATGTGATGGGTAAATAGATTTTGAAAAAATGGAAGATTGACTGTATTTGTTGATTGATTGGACATAAAAGATAGGAAAAGAGAGCTTGACTCAAAAACTGGGTAAATAATTATATCTCTTACTGAGATTAGAAAGAAAGCAAGAAGAGCAAATACAGAGCAGAAGAACAAGAGGTCTGTTCTGAATATGTTACATTTCACATAGATATGAAACGTACAAGCAAAGACATCAAAAAGGATATAAACATTTGGAGCTTAGAGGAAGAATAAATGTCAGAAATGTAAATTTGGTAAACATCAATGTATGGAAGCTATTTGAAACTACATATAAGAATGAGTTCATGTAGAGTTCCTAGATAGACAACATGGTATAAGAGAAAGAGAGCAATTGATGATATGAAAAAGCAGGACCAATATTCAGGGTTTGTCAATAGAGTGTGAAAAATATTCAAACAAGATGTGAATATTATTATCCTTATACTTGTTCATGAAAGCAGTAAGGATGTGCATAGTATTCTCACTGCTTTACGAAGTTCCTTTAGCCTAGTGTTACCCTCCAAATGGGATTTCATAGAGTACATTAAATCTGGGCTCACAATGACCTTAAGAATTATTCTTTCCATCTGCATGATTTCATGTATAAGATATGTGAGGCCCCTGGAAGTTTAATAATTTATACAATTGTACAACTGAGTTATGCAATTCGATGCTTTTTCAATCACCAAAATTTCCTAACAAATACCAAGATATGGTCTCCTTACTATTAGGAACACATGACACAAGAAATAAACCTGTAAAAGAAAAATATTAAAATATAAAAAATAAATATCCTAATTTCTCTATTGTGGAGATAAAATCAAACATAGAAATATATAGTGTAATTTTGGAAAATTATCATAATATTATTAGAACTTTACAAATTAGGCTTATTATAATATAAAAATAAAGGTTTTATACTATCATAGATTTGTCTTCTCCCTCTTAGCAAAAATATATATATTTCATTTTTAATGTATAAAATGAATATATATAATGTACAAATATATGAATAGCTCTGGCTAGTACAGCTCAGTGGATTGAGCGCTGGCCTGCAAACCAGACAATCTTGGTTCGATTCCTAGTCAGGGCACATGCCTGGGTTGCAGGCTAATTCCCAGCAGGGAATGCACGAGAGACAACCATACATTGATAATTCTCTCCCTCTCTCCTTCCCTTCTGCTCTAAAGATATATAAATAAAATCTTTAAAAATTATATGGATAAAATATATTTACACTATTGGGAAATTTAATGAATGCCATTTTCTATTTACTTCCATTTTTATATAATTGCAATGTCTATAAATGCAATTTTAAAGTTCCCAAATGCAGTAAGTTAACAAAGATATAAATTTAAAGACTCTCATTAATAAAAATTGCTTTTGAATTTGCAAATAAAAACATGCCTGTTAAAAATAAAATCAGTTATCTTTATCAAAAATAGTTCATAAAAGTCTGTATGTCACAGTGCTATGTGCTGTAGATTAAGAATTTTAAAAAATACTGTCACCTAAAATTTAGTAGTTTAAAATAAAAGCACTGATGCTAAATAAAAATTATTAAACTCAATTGTTTTGTGAAATAGTACAAAAATAAAATAAAAATACACACAGACTTGAGTTTTAGATTTTTTTTTCTTAAAAACTGCACAATCTGTTAAAGTTGATATAGCCAGAGTAGCCTTGAATATGAATGAAGGTGCAATTCACAAGTCAAATATGGTTAGAAGTGCCAGCTTGACAAACGATGTTAAACTTTATAAAGAAAAGGATTTTTTGTTGATAAAAAGTCTTGATTTTATGTAAAGCACATATTACGGAAATGTTTTCCCCAAGTTCCTAAGAGATATGCTCTTCCTGGATTATAAATTTTATAGCCAAGTAAAATGCTTTATTTATTTATTTATTTATTTATTTATTTATTTATTTATTATTGCTATTCAAGTACGGTTGTCTCCATTTTCACCCCACTATGTCTCCAGTCCCCATCCCTGCCTAACTCCCTCAAACCCATCCTCTTTGACTTTGTCCATGTGTCCTTCATACATGTTCCTTGATGATCCACTATTATTCCCTATTATCCCTCTCCCTCACCCTCTCTAATTACTGTCAGATTGTCCTTCATTTCAATGTCTCTGGTTGTATTTTTCTTGCTTGCTTATTTTGTTGATTAGGTTCCACTTAGAGGTGAGATCACAAGGTATTTCTCTTTCAATGCCTGGCTTGTTTCATTTAGCATAATGCCTTCCAGTTTCATCCATGCTGTCGTGAAGGGTAGGAGCTCCTTCTTTCTTTCTACTATGTAGCATTCCATTGTGTAAGTGTACAGTGTTCTGATCCACTAATAGGCACCTGGTGTGGACCCCGGCCCATGGGGTCCACCACATTGTGGATGAGACACAAGAAATTCACACGGACTACCAAGTCCTGTGGAGGAAAAGGGACAGCATGGCTTTTCTCTAAAGGGAAGAAAAAGCCGAGGCCTCTGCCATGACAGCCTTTATTTCTATTCTGGACCCATTACATGATGGTCCTCATTTACTATGCACAGATTCACTTCAGGTTGTTACCTTTTACAGAAAACAAAGGAGATGATGCTGCTAATCACATCACAGAAGAAGGATATTTGCAAATGCAAAGGGAAAAGTGGTAGAACTGGTTACACTACATACTGGGGAGCTTCAGCATGGATTTTAGGAAGTTACAGTAAGCACTTTCTATCTCAATTCAGGGTGAGGGAGTTTTAGCAAAAGTAAGTCTCATAGCAGTCTAGGCACAATGCAGGCCTGATTCCCCATGGGGGAACCTATCTGTGGGTGTAGGTCCTATGTATCTCTAAGTGGGAGCTGAGCCCACACCACACAGAATGGTCTCCTACAGGCACCTAAGTTTCTTCCAGCACTTGGCTATTGTGAATTATGCTGCTATGAACATTTACTCCAATATCCCAAATAAAGCTTTTTAGATGAGCAGTTGCTGCCTTTGTTTCCATTTCTATATTATGACCTTATTCTCCTTGGTGCCTTAAGACAATTACCAAAATTTTAAAGGATTTATTAAATATTTTCATATTCTAACCAAAATATTTGACCAGTGAGTGCAAAAGGTCACGTTATTAATTTTAACCTAAATTTTGTGAGAAACCCTATGCTATACTCTCACAAAGCATAAATATTAGCACAATGGATTACTAACAGGACCTTCAATTTGTAAACACAGAAGAAATCTAAATACTAAAATGTTTGGAGGTACCAGAACCAATTACACACACACAGACACAGTGTCTGTCACAAATAATACCCCTTTTATTACATAAAATATTTTATTACAAAATCATAAGCATATACTTTTACAACATAACAATAGCACACTCAAGCATACCATATGACATTTTAGATGAAATATTCAAATTGCCACCCATCTCCTGTGGGACATTCATATGCCCTACCAATCACATTCAATGTCGTTACTTCTGCTGTACCCTGTATATTTTATAGGAATGTGAAATCTCTCTATTCTCTTTGAATTATTTTAAGCAGTTATGCAGCTTGAAAGAAAACAACATCAAAGGTCAAGAATTATTTATTAATTAAATAAAATAAGAAGGGACCTTAAATAATACCTCATTCTAATTAGCAATGTTACCAAACTTGATGTTTCCAGGTGAACATTACACAGGAACTCCATTGTCCAGACATGGTGTCCAGAAATAGGCTAGCACAACCTGGGTAAGTCTCTTTTCACTTTTTCTATTTCATTTCTTTATCTACTTATTTCTAGAAAGAGAATATCTGATTTAATTATCTCTCATTAGAATTTTATTCAGTATAGAGGTACACATATTGAATGTAATAACACTTGCTGTGGGTATTAGCACCACAAAAATTAAGCCACCTCCTAACTCACCACATAAACTGAGGTCATCTCTAGCATTATAAATATATAACTTAGCCCTGGCTGGTGTAGCTCAGTGGATTGAGCGCGGGCCTGTGAACCAGACAATTGCAGTTCGATTCCCAGTCAGGGCACATGCCTGGGTTGCAGGCCAGTTCCCAGCATGGGATGCATGAGAGGCAACCATACATTGATACTTCTCTCCCTCTCTCCTTCCCTTCCCCTCTAAAAATAAATAAATAAAATCTTAAAATAAATAAATAAATAAATAAATATATATATGTATATATAACAATTTTGTTTCTTTCAAAAATGGTGTAATGTTCATAAGTTTTTGCAATGTTAAAATTTTCATTGATTAATATCATCTCAGTATAAAAATATATTTGAAATGGTAGAAGAAAGTTACAAGCATCTTCTACTTCTTAGATATACTAGCACATATTAGCATAGCTACTTTGTACTTTTTTCCTTTGTTGGTTACGTATTGGAACTGCTTCTGTATATGTAAACTATACTTGAATACCATTTTCTCATGCTCAGAAGTTGTTCTTCAACTTCATTCATAATGATCACATACATTTATATAAATGCTTCTTAATCTATAAAATTTCTTATTATTGTATGTTTAATTTATATTCAAGTTATTATAAATTAAAATTTGTGCCTAATTGTAAATCTGCGACTAATTATAAAAGTCACTTAAATATTAAATTATAAAAGTCTATTAAATATTTTAATAGAAATTATAAGAAGATTCTTAGTTTGATTCTGAAATGAGGATATAAATACATTGACTATTTGCACAAAATGAAAGTACTGAATGATAATGAACTGATATTATTAATAACTCCTCTATTAATAATGCCTTATGTACCAATTTTCTATACTTATCTCTAGAGAATATAATGTAGCAGGATGCAATACAGTGGATAGGTTAATACACTGATCTACAGCCAGTTAACCTGTGTTCAACACACTGCTGTGTCATAGACATGCATATGTTTGGGTGACTTATTTAGTCTCTTCTTCCTTCTTATAGAATGTGATTATGATAATAACTATTATGTTGGGAAAACATATATGGAGTCACTTTAGCTTTTTTAGTCTTTCCATCTTAGCCTGAACTTTGCTGGCCTGTTTTGCTGCATTTCTGACACTGTCTTAATTGTTAAAAAACATATATTTATATTATGCAGATCATTGCATGTGTGTACCACCACAAAGATGTGATTTGGTTTAAGTTGGCTTCACTGTAAGCACAATACTGAGAAATGACTGGGCCAAAAGAATGTCAGGGCATTGCGTTATTGGCATAGAGAGAAAAGTATGGAAGAGCACAAGACCTTGTTGAGTATCATCTCTCCAAAAGCACAATTTCTGAAGTATAACACCAGATAATTAATAATACTGCAATATATGTTGATGATATTAGTTACTTATTCAATTGGCACATATCTGTTAAGTGCCTATTTGGTATTGGGCACTGTTTTGAATGAACAAAATAAATGTGATTCTTGTTACAGCTCAGTGGAAATAATTTTTAAAAAAATCAGGTTATAGATAAACATGAAATTTCTGATTTTCACAAGGGCTGTGAATTAGAGAGAGAGATGCAGAGAGAGAGAGACAGTGTAAGTTTGAATCAGGAAATAAAGAAAACATGTAATTCAGTTTCAAAAATAAGGGAAGGCCTCTCTTGGAAAGCAACAGATAAGGGAACCACATGAATAGCCACATAAGCATCCTTCCATGTACCAGGTCTGTGAAGTGCTCTGTTCTGTTTTGGAACACATGCTAAAATACAAAATGCATTTATCTTTATTCAAATTCTTTCAACTCATTCATTTTTTTAAAGATTTAATTACATTTACCAGGTTGACATTGATTCATAGTGTCATATAGGTTTCAGGTATTCAACTCAGTCATTTTATAGTCAGAAGTTTTTACAAAGAGAGGGTTCTAAATATCCTACTTGCATTTGGAGACCACAGTTGAAAATTCTGAAACTACTCCACAGAACAGGCCTTACTTCAACAGGCCTCTGGAGCCTGCTGAGTACCCACCTTGAGCATATAGCTTGTGAAGGTGGTTGAACAGGTGAAAGAAACTGCTGGATTCCCAAGCAGTTCCTCTTAACTTAGGGTCTACACATGTACTTACTCAGACTCATTCCCTTTGAGCTCCAGCAATAGGATAGTAGCTTGAAAGACACCAGTGGTATACAGGGAGGGACTGGAATGTCTGATACCAAGACAAGAGCAAGAGGACAACTTTCTCCCAGACAGAACTTCAGGCAGAGACCATTGTCCCTTTTCTGAGCCCTCTCTGCACAGAGTCACAGAGCCAACAGGTAGGTGCCATATTTGAGACTCTATCAGCCTGCCTCACACTGTTTGCCCCACCCTAGTGATACACCAAAGCTCTGCTCCACCCAACTTACAGGCCCACCCAAACTATTAACAGTGGCATGTCTTGATTCATGCTTCAGATTTTTCTGAGTTATCTCAAACAACCAACCATTGGCCTCAGCAAGACCCTAACTCCCATACCACTTGCTAAGTGACCCCAGGGCCTGCACTAGCAGCATCTGGTCTTGGTTTACATTTTGGCCTTGCTTGGGCAACTGCAAGCCCAGCACAAGTAGCAGCTATCTGTAAATCACTTTATAGCTTATGCCAAGTGACCTGAGACAGAACAGGGAGAGGACAACCTTGGCCTGCAGCATCTGGAAACCCCCAGAGCCTGTGCACCCAGTGAACAGATAGTCAGGAATACAGAGAGTGTTTTGATGGTTGTCAAATGGGAAGGGGACTTGGGGAAATGGGTAAAAAGGAAACAGGATTAAGAAATACAAAGTGGTAGTTACAGAATAACCATGGGCATGTAAAGTACAGTATAGGAAATAGAGTAGCTAAAGAACTTATGAGCATGAACAATGGATATGAACAAAGGTGTGGGGATTGCCTGAGGAAACAGGAGTGCTGGGTGAAAAGGGGGAAAGGGGGGAAATTGGGACAACTGTAAAAGCATAATCAATAATATATTACTAAAAAAAAGAAAAGCAAGTTTTGAAATTATAAATTCTACTTTTTCAGACACGCACTCTATTCCAGATACATGTTCTTTTAGTGAATTATGTTTTTATAAGAAGTTCCATAAATTTTAAGAAAAAAATCAAAAGGGAATTGTACATTTTGAAGAATATACCTATTTTCCTGATATGAAAGATAAATGTGGTATGTATTCCTTTGATCATAGAGGAGCCTCTGAAGAATTAAACCTGTAGTAGATACATAAGGATAACGCATTCGGCATTTTTGAAGTACTCACTGAGCCTCAAACAAGATACACCCACACAAAATGATAAGCCCAAAGTGAGTATGTTTTTTTTATCTCTTGATAAATAAAAATATGTATGTATATTTATATTTTAAATATATGTATACTTTAGTATATAAATATCATATATAAATTATGCATAGGGTATATATTTAATAATAAACATATGAGGTCTGTCCAGAAGGTATCCAGCCATGTAATATGAAAAATAGTTATTTACTGAAGATACAAGATACAAGAAACATTGTACATAGGTCAACGACACTTCAGTCCCCTTCAATGTAGGCGCCATAGGACCTCAAATGGTTTTTCCGATCACTATCAGCTGCCCTGTCATATTTTCCTGAATCATATCAAAGTCTGAAATCTCTTCCCTTTCAAAGGTGATTATAGCTTTGGGAAAAGCCAGAAGTCACAGGACAGCAAATCTGGGTGGCAAGTGGGCCAAGTCACCTAAGTGACTTAATGTTTCACAAAAAAAAACTCTGCAGGAGACGTGATATGTAAGCAGGTGTGTTGTAGTGATGAAGTTACCAATCGCCAGTTGCCCATAGCTGTGGTCTTCTGAATCATCCAAATAATTTCTGTGGAGGAATATTCAAGATTAATGCAAAATTTGATGCAGATTTATTGTTCTACTTGGTCAGTCATTTTGAACCTCAGGGCCACACAGTACATGTGCTGACTCAATGGTGTCTACTGCCCCCACTGATTAATATAGTGAAGTAGTCATTGTTCACACATGCACATTCTAGTCCACTCCCCCTGCCTGTCAGGTTATATCAATGTCATGCAAACCATTATGCTGACAATGGCTGGACCTTTCCCAGACAGATCTTGTACAGATCACCTGAAAACTGTGGTGCTGATAATATAAAAACCAAAATATTTTATAGTAGAAACTAAAGGAAAGAGTTAATGTGACTCCCACCAAAAGGAGAGACACATTGTTGTCATTGTTAAGAGCTCCATGTTGTCTATGCACTTTTTCAGTCCTACACTGAACTACACTGTTGACTCGGTGCAGGCACCTTTTCATTGACTGGATGCCCATCCCATTATGCTGGAATTCTAAAGAAAGAATACCATACAGCAGATGAACTGGCTGTTGTAAAATATTTCTGATTGCCTCAGCCCTGCTCTTTTTTCAGATCTACCTTAATAATACATGCATCACTTTGCAAGTGAGACCTCAGCAATAAACAGAGGGCTGGCTTTGTTAGCAACCCACAGTTCTATCAAAACTACTATTAAACAATTTTGTGAGTTCTCTGCAAATCACATGCTGTTCAGACCTCTATAGAGTGAAACCCCTAGATTTTCAAATGGAAAGGGAATTATGCTATTAAATGAGCATAAACCAAAGTATTTATGTAACATTTTAATGTATCACAGTTACAGTTTATTTTTTATTTTTAGTAATTATAAGAAATGTTAATATTTATTTATAGGCCTAATAAAACCAGTTTTATTTACTGTTGTGAGGAAAAAATTCAGATTTACAATTTAAAAAATATGGCTTTTGTTTTTTAGTAGGACAGAAGCCCTTTTTTCATACCTCTTTGCCAGAGCCAGCTGGACCCCATAGGGTTATGACTGACCTTGATTATTTTATGAGCTTTTATCCTCAGAACTAAAAAGTTACTGAAGGCCTGGCTGGTGTAGCTCAGTGGATTGAGCGTGGGCCTGTGAACCACACGATCGCGGTTCGATTCCCAGTCAGGCCACATGCCTGGGTTGCCGGCCAGTTCCCAGCAGGGGACTCACAGGAAGCAACCATACATTGATATTTCTGTCCTTCTCTCCGTCCGTTCCTTAAGACAAATAAATCTTTCCAAAAAAGTTACTGAAAGTGCCCTGAAGGCTCTAACAACTTATGAAACAGGACATAACAGACCACAACTATTAGACAACCAAACCCTGAACCCAAAGAAAACACTGAAACACATTGCAACCTAACTGAAACATCCTGCTCCACAACCACCCCATTACCTGATAAAACCCCAAAGCTCTAACCCCTCATGGCTGGTGCATTTCTCCACACCTTTTCCTTTCCCTCTTTGGGAAAAGTAAAAATAATAACTTTTACTCTTGCACTTTCTTCTCTTTGTGAATTCTTTCATAGCCCACGTCACTGACCGCCCTAACACTTTTTACCAACTTATTTATTCAACACCTAGATTAATTATTTTCCTCATAATGGTTTATTTAAGGACGCCATGGGGACATAGTTTGAGCACTAAAATACAGCAGTTTGTTTTATGTGTACACAAAATGAAAGAAAGACAAGTGATAACAAATACCAAATTGACTATGGTATAGGTCTTTTTTACTTATAAGTCTTGCTTCTTAGAATTTTTCAGAGACCTTGTGATTTTTTTTTGTTCTGGCACATATTCATATTATGAATGAGAGGGTGGAGAAGTGGGAGTCTATGAGACAGAAAGAAAGGAGGGAAGGATAAAAAGAAAGTTCTACATGCCCAACACAAAATCATAAATTTTCTTAAAAGATGAGATTTTTGTTTTCATTAGTGTTTGTGTATTTAATGTGTAGCCCAAGACAATTCTTCTTCCAGTGTGGCCCAGAGACACCAAAAAGTTGGGAAGCCCTGAATAAAGAGAAAACTATATAGTTCATCAAATACAGTATGACTTCTTTTGTGCAGACATATATTTTAATGTGTATGTAAAAATGTTTACAGTGGGTATTTTTTATTAATTGAATTTAAAAAATAACTTCTAACTTTTAATTCATAATTCCTCTTTATAAAAAATGTTCTGCCTTTTCCAAATTATCTACAGTGAATATGCACTGCCCCTATATTAGCAAAATAAATTAATGAATGTAACTAAAAAAGGAAAGTTCTATAAGTTCAGAACAAAAACAGGGATGCAAGATTTTCAGCTGCATGCTAGTTTTGTCCAAATGATTCTTTGCACAACATTCTGTATTAAGTGAGGTGTGTGTGTGTTTATGTATGTAACACAAGACTCCTGAATGTATGGTCTTTTCTATCCTAAGCATTACTTAGTTCTTCCAAGACCAAACTTATGAGGTACTGAATTTCACAGACACAAACACATCTAAAAGGATCTCTATCTCAAGTGAATTCAATCACAGAGAAAGTGTTTTTTATACTATATTTGATTCATCCATAATGAGTGAATGCAAACGTAATCAGTTTCATCAGTAATTATAAGTCGTTTATTTTAAATGTAGCTTATGACAAGAATTCATTTTCTTTCCAGAAATGTGATTCTAAATATTGACCATTTAAAACATGATAAGATACTGAATGGAGAAGATTAATCTAATTTATTAACATTGCAAATTCCTTTAAATTTTGTGGTTACCATCATAGTGCTGATTTTATTTGACTCCATGGTACCATTATGCAAGTTTCTACCCTAAATTTAGCTGAGTGCCTGAATTATCTCAATGCCTGATGAAATGTCATGTACTACAAGTCCATCTGCAATTTACAAATTTAGACAGTTATTCTTTGAAAGAACTCCTAATGGGCTTTAGCATTTGATAAATTGTGAACTATTTCACCTAGGATGAGGTTCCCCTAGTCAAAACACATACATTTCCTCCTCTTCTAACCCTTTAAAGATCACAGGAAGTTCAAGTAATCAGTGCCAGAATTCTTATTATATATTTATAGGCATACCAGGTAGAGAATCCACTTAGTAAAATGAAACTTAAAAAGGTAAAGTCTATGCTATTTATTTGAAAAATAAAAACACAAAAACTACAAATGTTCCCTTTAAGATTGGAAACAAGATAGGGATGTCCACTTTCACGTATCTTATTCAACATAATATTGGAAGTCCTAGCCACAGCAATCAGACAAAATGAAGATATCAAAGGCATCTAAATTGGGAAAAAAAAGAGTAAAGCTGTCTTTACTTGCAGAATACATGATATTATACATAGAGACCACCAAAGATTCCACCGAAATTACTAGAACTGATAAATGAATTCAGCAAAGTAGCACAACAGAAAATAGTATGCAGAAATCAGTTTCATTTATATGCCAATAACAAACTAACAGGGAAATTAATAAGACAATCTCATTCACAATTGCTTCAAAAATAATAAAATACCTAGGAATAAACCTAACCAAGGATATAGAAGACCTGTACTCTAAAAATTATAGAACACTGAAGAAAAAAATGAAGAAGACACAAATAAGTGGAAAGACATATTTGTTCATGGATAGGAAGAACTGACATAGTGAAAATGCCCAGACTACCCAAAGCAATTTATAGATTCAATGTAATTCCTTTCAAGACTCCAATGACGTATTTCACAGAGCTAGAACATGTATTTCAAAAATTTATATGGAGCCACAAAAGGCTCCACAACAGTGATACTGAAAAAAAAAAAAGAACAAAGTTGGAGGAATCATGCCAGCTAATATGAACCTATACTATAAGGCCATAGAAATCAAAACAGCCTGGTACTGACATAAAAGCAGACACATATCAATAGAACAGAATAGAGAGCCCAGAAATAAATCCACACTTTTATTGTCAATAACATCGGACAGAGTAAGTAAGCACACAAAATGGGTTAAAGATAGTTTATTCAATAAATGGCACTGGGAAAATTGGATGGATAGAAAAGTACCGAAAATTGAAACTAGACCACCTTCTTCCATCACACACAAGAATAAATACAAAATGGATTAAAGACTTAAATGTTAGGCACAAAACCATAAAATGCATAGAAGAAAACAGGCAGAAAAATCTTGGACATTGCTCATATTGGTATTTTATTGGAAATATCTCCCCAGGCAAGGGGAAAAAAGAAAAATAAACAAATGGGCTACATCAAACTACAAAGTTTTTGCAGAGCAAAGGAAATCATTGACAAAATAAAAGGACAATCCACAGATTGGGAGAATATAATTGTCAATACATCTGATAAGGGTTTAATATCTAAAATTCATAAAGAATTTATAAAACTCATTACAAAACACCCAAACATCTAATTAAAAAATGATCAAAGGATCAGAAAGGATACTTCTCCAAAGAGGACATATAGATGACCAACAGATGTGTGAAAAGATGCTTAACATCACTAATCATCAAAGAAATGCAAATTGAAACTACAATGTGATATCATTTCACACCTGTCAGAATGGCTATCATCAATAAATTGGACAAATAATAAGTGCTGGCAAGGATGTGAAGAAAGGGGAACCCTTTTTGTACTGTTGGTGGGAATATAAATTGGTATAGCCACTGTGGAAGGCAGTATGGAATTATCTCAAAAAAATTAAAAGTGGAACTGCCTTTTGACACAGTGATTCCATCATTGGGAATTTATCTGAAGAAACCCGAAACACTAATTCAAAAAAGTATGCGCACCCTTGTGTTCATTGCAGCATTATTTACAATCACCAATATCTGAAAGCAATCCAAGTGTCTACCAGTAGATGAGTGGATGAAACATCTGTGGGACACGTGCACCACGGAATACTACTTAGCCATAAAGAAGAATATTTTACGTTTTGTAACCGTATGGATGAACCTGGAGAAAATTATGCTTAGTAAAATAAGTCATTCAGGGAAAGACAAATACCATATGATTTCATGCATATGTGGAATCTGATGAACAAACTGAACTGACAAGAAAAATAGAAATAGACTCATAGAGAGCAGGATGGCAGCCAAGGAGAGGAGGGTTAGGGAGAGGAGGGTTGAGATAAAAGGAAAAAGGATTCATGGACATAGACAACAGTGTGATGATTGCAAGCTTGGAGGTATAAGGGGACTAAATGCTAATGAAAAATACAACTAAAATTTAAAAAATAAATACTAAAATTATACAGTAATTAAAAAGTTAGAAATGGAAACAACTCTAATAATAACGATAATGGTAGCAGACTTCTTTATGAAACACTTAGGTTAAATTAAAGACTTCCATACATAATGATATTAAACCTCGCAGCAACTCTAGTTTCCCAATTAACCAGGGAAAATTGGTTAATTTTATGCTATCAATAGCCAAAATAATGAAGTGTGTTTAACAACCTATTAATTTAACATAGCCTCATAATCAGTGTAAGCTCTATTTTATGATGCATTAACTCTGAAGACCATAGAGTTAATTATAATTTAATTTCAGATGTAATCTTTAGATTCCAATTCTTTTGTACTTTGAGACCATGTGTTCATGTGTTCCCTTAGATATAAACATCTGGAATGCACGGCCAAAGGTTTTCTTCTTCATTTAACAGAATAAATGTGAATGATTTGATAATCAGTCTATTCCCTCAGGTTGAAAATTTTATAATATAGCTTTGGGATATTAACTTTTTTTTAAGGGCCAATAAGAAAGCATATCTGGACAGATTTAAACAGAGCAGATGTTCCCCAATCCCAGGCACCACAAAGGGTGAGCTTTTTCACCGTTCTCCCTGATCTTCCCTGTCAGTGTTTGTTGTAAAATCTGCAAGAGGGTTCAAACTTCCACTGGTCAGGAGTCTCCAAGTGCTCCATCCTCTTTGTAGCCCATGGCTGGCTTTTTCAATGCAGAGATCATAAATCTCTTATTGAAGCTTACCAGTTTCTATGGTTGCTCAGAAGTGTCTCTCTCAGATAGACAAATTCTCAGATTATGTTTCTTCCTAAAAGAACATGTCTCTCCATATTTGGGGAGATTGCCCTGATATCTTAATTCTTTGCTGGTTTTAAGGAAAATTGCTGATTTATAGTTTGCTGCTCATTTTTATTGTTGCTTTTGTTATTGTAGGAGGAGAAGAAATATATTCCTGCTCTTTACATATTTAAACTTTCAGTCTGTGGCAGGCACAGGTACATCATTGAAATATAATGTTTTAATGGCCAGAACAGAGTTAATATGATGGTAATACAAACAAGGAGCACTTATCTCAGTCTCTAGCAGTAGAGGAAACTCTCTAGAACTTTATTTTACAAAGAAACAATTGGGACTCTAGGACAAGGGGAATTCCCAGGGAAATAATAGAGTGGGAGAAAGTCTGCACATGAAAATTGTATTTGTGATCAAGGTAATTATAAACAGTTAGGATCATTAACAGCTTAAAACTGAGAGAAAAAGTGCCAAGAAGTAATACTTAAGGGAGGTAGTTTCAGATACTACGTGCCATTTTAAGAATCTTATACTATATTCTCTTGATTATGAGAAGTTGTAAAAAGGTTACCCAGGCGAATAACTTGATAAGATTTATAGTTTACATAAATCTTGTATATATGTGCAAGTGGTGAGAGAGACTTCCCATAGAATGTGGGATGGCCATTTAGCATTTCATAATAGTAACACAGAAGATAATAAGAGTATGGTACAGCTACTACAAATAAGAACACAAAGTAGGGCCAATTTATTAAACCTCAGGAAGCAATATAAAATTCATATATTGAATGGATTTAGGAGGAAAGATGATAACATGCTTTCATGCTCTTGGCTGGATATAGGGTAGAGAAAAAGTAGGTTTATGGTTGTTCTGTTGGGAGCTGCCTTTCCTGGTTTCAGGGGCTGTAACCACCCCCCCCCCCCATGGCTAAGGCTGAGTGAGTGACCTTCAGAACATAAGCCACTAAGGAGACAAAGCTTATCTCCCTGGCAGGAGCAGTGCTTCTGCTCCTTTTTTCATAACTGGCCCCAGTGCTTGATCAGTTAGCCAATGACGGGTAAGATTCCCCAAGGGGGAAATGACCTAAGACAGACATGATCACGTGGAGGCCCCAAGGAAGGACTTGGGGGGCTATGGAGAAGGGCGGTGATGGACCCTCACCCCTCGGCTTTGACATAGCCTGACTCCCCTGAGTTCATGAGAAGTCTCCGAAAATTCCTTGGTTATCTGCCTCCTCTAAGCCTGAAACAATGACAGAGGGTGGTGCAGCCCTGTGCTAGAAAGGGCGGACTCCCCTTGCGTTTAGGCCTGAGAAAGGATATGTAAAATTCTGTGAAACCTGCTTTGCTAAGAATGCTCTTAATTAAATGATAAACGTCAGAGCAGGAAATGAGTGTTTCCCAAAGTTTTGTAGCCTTTTAGCTAATAGACCATGTCTCAGAATAAGCCCTAATATTTCTTTGTGTGCTATCTACTGTTTGATCCTTACTGACTGACAATGATTAATAAACTTTACCTATATTCCTGTGCAAATTGAAACCCAATAAAAGCCTGTCCGGGCAAGGGTTGGTGCGCTCTCCCCTTGAGAGAGTGGCCAAGCTGTTCTGCGGCGCCCCCTGCCCCCTTGAGGGAGTAGCTGTGCAGTCCCTTTTACTCCATGGGACTCGGCGGTGCGTGTGAATTTGTCTCATATCTCATCCATGTTGCCACAGACACTGCAAGTGGGTACACGCATCATTGTTCATGTGGAAAATGATACACTACTTAATAATAAAAAATAAACTGTTTCACATACAACTGTGAACCTACTTTTGCCCCACCCTGTATATGAGACACTAAAAAGAAGAGAAGTAGTTTTATTCATAAAGAGAATGTGTTTTGGTTTCAATATATGAAACCTACAATGTTTACAGCTAAGTTCAGCAGGCAGTTGGGTCCATGCTTCAGAAACACATATGAGATTCTAGGGCTTGGAGACAAGAGATTTATCGGTCTTTAGAATAAACCACTGGGTTTGGAGTGTGTAAACAGGTGGGATGATCTAGGGGTAGCAGGTCAGGGGGAAGACTATAGGAATGAGGACACCAACTTGTAAATTCATAAAAGACCTAAGAGGGAGGAACTTATAAATTAGCCTGGGAGAAATAGTTATAATATCTTTTAAACACTGCCAGAATGTTTTTACAGCCAAGTTTACAAAACTGAAAAAATTGTGATAGAGAACTTTAGCAAGGGGTGGAGAGGAGAAGAAAAGGAGAGGAAAGGAAAAGAAAGGAAAGGAAAGGAAAGGAAAGGAAAGGAAAGGAAAGGAAAGGAAAGGAAAGGAAAGGAAAGGAAAGGGAAGGGAAGGGAAAGGATGGGAAAGGAAAGGATGGGAAAGGAAAGGAAAGGAGAAAAAGAAAGAGAGAGAGAGAGAGAGGAAGGAAGGAAGGAAGGAGAAAGGAAATGGGAAAAGAAAAGAGATTCCATACTGCTTTCCACAGTGGCTAAAAGAAAGAAAAGGAAAAAAATGAAAGAAACGAAAAGGCCAAAGAAAGACCCATTTNGGGAAGGGAAGGGAAGGGAAGGGAAGGGAAGGGAAGGGAAGGGAAGGGAAGGGAAGGGAAGGGAAGGGAAGGGAAGGAAAGGGAAGGGAAGGGAAGGGAAAGGAAGGGAAAGGAAAGGAAAGGAGAAAAAGAAAGAGAGAGAGAGAGAGGGGAAGGAAGGAAGGAAGGAGAAAGGAAATGGGAAAAGAAAAGAGATTCCATACTGCTTTCCACAGTGGCTAAAAGAAAGAAAAGGAAAAAAATGAAAGAAACGAAAAGGCCAAAGAAAGACCCATTTCATGTAATAATTAGGAGGCCACATTAAGAAAGTCAGTTTCAGTAGCATACTTTGGGCAGAAATCAAATTTCAAAATATAGAAGATCAACAGAAAGTATATTTTAAAAATACACAGAAGAAAGTGAGCAAGTAAGGATAGGCTATATTTATGAGACATTTTGAATAAGATGATGATACTGGAAAAGAAACCCTACTATTCTAAGAAGATACTGCAAATGATGATTTCATAAAGAATCCAAGTTAAAGCTGTCAAATACTAAAATTTCATTTGTATGCACATGCATAAATAAACATGTCATCTCGAATTAGATACTAGATTAATCTAAAAAGCAAGATGATGTTTCTACCAGCTAATTTATCTCTTCCTATAAATTTCTTTTTATCACTCACTTTTCTTCTCTCCTTCCTTTTTCCATCTCTCTCCTCCTTCCTGTCATTTTTAAGGCAATTTTTATTATATCTTTTCTATTATCATTTTGAATTTAATATTTATAGCATTTTTTCACATTACTATTTAGTCCCTTTATACCCTCCTCTCCCCAGTAATCATCGTTGTCCACATCTGTGAGTCCTTTTTTTTCTCATTTCCTCCATTCCCTAATCTCCTCCCTGCTTTGTTGTCATCCTGCTCTATACATATCTGGATGGAGTCTGTCCCCATTGTCCTTGTTACTTCAGATTGTTCATTAGATTTCACATGCGAGTAAACTCATTTGGTATTTGTCTTTCCTTGACTGGCTGATTTCACTTAGCGTAATGTTCACCAGCCTCTATACTATCACAAAAGGTAAACGTTTCTTTTTTATGGCCGAGTAGTATTACATTGTGTAAATGTTCTATGTTTTTTTTAAATATTTTATTTATTTATCTTAAGAGGGGAAGGGAAGGAGAGAGGGAGAAAAATATCAATGTATGGTTGCCTCTGGTGTGTCCCCTGTCAGGAACTAGCCTTCAACCCAGGCATGTGCCCTGAGAATTGAACCGGGATCCTTTTGTTCGCCGGCCCAAGCTCAATCAAAAGATAGAACTGAGGGCCAGTGGATTGGCTACATGCCTGGCTACACCAGCTAGGGCCATAGTTCTTTTAAAATTATTTTTAAAATATATTTTATTGATTGTGCTATTACAATTGTTCCATTTCTCCCCCTTTATAACCCTCTGCCCTATACACCCACTCCGAACTGCATTCTGCCACTTTAGTTCATGTCCATGGGTCATACACGTAAGTTCTTTGGCTTCTATATATTATTCTTAACCTTCCCCTGTCTATTTTCTACCTGCCGTTTATGCTATTTATTCTCTGTACCTTTCCCCCCTTCTCCCCCATCCTACTCCCTTGTTGATAACCCTCCACATTATCTCCATTTCTGTGACTCTGTTTTTGTTCTAGTTGTTTGCTTAGTTTGTTTGCTTTTTTTTTTTTTTTGGTTGTTGTTAATAGCTGTGAGTTTGTTGTCATTTTACTATTCACATTTTTTAGCTTCTTTTTCTTAGATAAGTCCCTTTAACATCTCATACAATAAGGGCTTGGTGATGATGAACTTCTTTAACTTGACCTTATTTCAAAAGCACTCTATCTGGCCTTTCATTCTAAATGATAGCTTTGCTGGATAGAGTAATCTTGGAAGTAGGTCCTTGACTTTCATGACTTCTAATACTTCTTTCCAGCCCTTTCTTGTCTGCAAGGTTTCTCTTGAGAAATCAGCTGATAGTCTAATGGGAACTCTTTTGTAGGTAACCGTCTCATTTTCTCTTGTTGCTTTTAAGATTCTCTCCTTATCTTTCATCTTGGCTAATGTAATTATAATGTGCCTTGGTGTGTTTCTCCTTGCATCCAACTTCTTTGGGACTCTCTGAGCTTCCTGGACTTCATGAAAATCTATCTTCTTTGCTAGATTGAGGAAGTTTCCCTTCATTATTTGTTCAAGTTTTCAATTTCTTGATCTTCCTCTTCTCCTTCTGGCACCCCTGTGGTTCGAATGCTGGAATGTTTAAAGCTATACTGGAGGTTCCTGAGCCTCCTCATTTTTTTGAATTCTTGTTTTTTCATTCTATCTGGTTGAATGTTTCTTTCTTCCTTCTGCTCCAAACCATTGATTTGAGTCCCGTTTTTTTTTTTTTCTCCCATCACTATTGGTTCCCTGTACAATAGTATTTGTACAGGGAAATTTGTAAAGAGACTATTTTCCTTTATTTTACTTTTCATAGCCTTCATTTCTTACCTCTAGTTTCTGACCATATTCAACCACTTCTGTGAGCATGTTGATTACCAGTGTTTTGAACTGTCCATCTGATAAAATGTCTCTCTCTTTGTCAATTAGTTGTATTTTTCTGGAGCTTTCATCTATTCTTTCATTTGGGCTATTTTTTTTGTCTTGGCACACCTGTTACATAAAAGGGGCAGAGCCTTTGGTGTTCACCAGGGCAGGCCAACCCACATCACTGTGTTGTGGTGCTGTATTTGGGGAAGGGATCTGAGAGGGAACAGTGATTCTTGCTCTGCTCTCTGCTGGTTTTCAGTCACTTCCCCCACTACCCACAATCAAATTTGGCCTTTCTGATGCTGATTTCCAGGTGGGTGGGTTTGGGTATAGGAAGTCTCCTGTGAGGCTAGGAGTTTCTCCTGTTACATCAACCCCACAGGTGTTTTCAGTCAGAGGCTCTGAGGCTTTATTTCACTGTACTGGAACCCTGGGTTGTGTGGTCTATCTCACTCCCCAGTTGTTCCTCCATTTGTCTGCACATGAGTGTGGGACCACCCAGTCCACAAACCACTTCCTTGCTTGCCCTGGGTTCTCCAGCTGCTGCCTTGCCAAGAGTCCTCTCCACCCGCTGCCCATCTCCGCCCCTCCTACTCATCTGGATGAATGTTTCTTCTTTAACTCCTTGGTTGTCAGACTTCTATACAGTTCAATTTTCTGTCAGTTATGTTTTTTTAAAAAAATTAGTTGTTATCCTTTTGGTTGTGTGAGGAGGTACAGTGTATCTACTTACGCCTCATTCTTGACCAGGTGTGTCTCTTCTTTTTTTCTTTAATTTCATTATTGTTTTACCTTTTCCCTATTACCTACATATAAAATTGATATACATTTAATAGTAAATTCTAAAAGTAAGAGAAAAATCAAGGCAAAGAAAGACTAATTTAAGGGAATTGGTTAATAAAAAAGTTATTTATAAAAAAGGGAGCTAAGGAACTGGGAAAGTGATCTTTGAGGCCAAGGCACATCAGTCATATGTAACATTTTCTTCTCTCAGGAACATTTGTATTTGATAAATTATCATTAGTTTTTCCTTAAGGTCAATAGTGAAAGACTCTAATATTCCATCCTCATATGTCCATAGGTATCCAGCAATGTAATATGAAAAATAGAAACATTTACTGAAGAAGATACAAGATTCTAGAAACATTGTACATTGGACAATGACACCTCAGACTGTCAGCTGATTTCTAAAAATAAACCATATGGGCAAGAAGGGGCTGGAAAGAAGTATTTGAAGGCATGAAAGGCAAAGCCCTACATCCAAGATTACTCTATCCAGCAAAGCTATCATTTAGAATGGAAAGGCAGATAAAGTGCTCTTGAAATAAGGTCAAGTTAAAAAAGTTCATCATAACCAAACCCTTATATGAAATGTTAAAGGGACTTATCTAGCAGAAAGAAGATGATCAAAAATATGAACAGTAAAATGAAAACAAACTCACAGCTGTTAACAATGGGACCTAAAACAAAAACAAAAACAAACTAAGCAAACAACTAGAACAGAAACAGAATCATAGAAATGGAGATCACTTGGTGGGTTATGACTAGGGGAGTAGGAGGGGAGAGAGGGGGAAAGGTACAGAGAATAAGTAGCATAAATGGTAGGTAGACAGGGGGAGGTTAAGAATAGTATAGAAAATGTAGAAGCCAAAGAACATATATATGACCCATGGACATGAACTAAACAGAGGGAGTGCTGTTGGGAGGGGGTGTGAGGAGCAGAGGGGTATAAAGGGGGGACAACTGTGACAGCATAATCAATAAAATATATTTTTTAAAAAACAAATACAAAAGCAAGCAACCATTTGTAAGGGACCCTGAAACATTACATCAATACATTGGTTAAATATAAATCAGTCCTAAAAATACAGTCTCATATATGCAATTTAAATGTGGGAAATATTTTTTCATAAACATAATGAAGCCTCAGTGCTTTAAAATTCCGTCAGAGCAATGCAGACACTAATAATATTGTCTCAATAATTTATACTTAAATTTTAAATCCTTCATATATCTCATAATAAGTTGCCCATTTAATAAAAAAATCAGAATAAAACTGATGAGAATTATAACTAGGCAAAAATAAAGAAAGTTTTATTAGTTTTTTAAAACATTTTTTGTAGTTAGTAAAATAAATTAGCAAAGGGCTTTTTTTCTATTTGGTAGTAAAATAGAATGTATTATTTAAAAAGACATAAGTGACTTAATAGAAAATAATTTAATGATTAATATATAAGGCAAAAATATACATATTAGTATATAATGAATTTCTTTCCATTACCTTTATTGGTTTTTTAAAAAGAACAATTTATTAGACTATCTGGTAACTCTCTTTCAAGATGTCAGATATTTATTTTATTATATTTGTTCAATTTCTTTAAATGTTTGCTCACCTTTATGAAATATCCAGTTTAGCTAAATATTTAGGACTTAGATCTCATCCACTTCTCAAATATACCAACCCCTCCCCCAAGACCATCATTAATTCCACAGGATAATATCAATTTATATTCATTCCACCTACAAAATGGGAGAAAAGTAAACTAATTCAGTTTGGTGGATATAGGAAAATATAGATTGAGGGGGGGAGAATGCAGGTGAAGGCACAAGGAATAAGAATCATAATAGGTTGGCACAAAATAGACAGGAGGTGGTTAAGAATACTATAGGAAATGAAGAAGCCAAAGAACTTATATGCACAACCCATGGACGTGAACTAAGGGAGGGGGATGCCGGAGGCTAAGGAGGTGGTGTAGGGAGGAGGAGAATACAGGGGAGAAAAGAATTGGGATGACTGTCATAGCATAATCAATAAAATGTACTTAAAATTTAAAAATATAAAAGCTTAAAAAAGAAAATATAGAAGAGCAATATCCTTCTTGAACAGGGAAAATACAGATAATACTACATTGATTTTAGACCTTGTTATTAAAGATAACTGAAGTTTTTTTTAGTCAATGTTGGTAGTCCTATTTGCACTCTCCAGTTTTATTGGCCCTTCAAATGCACTACAGAATGTCTGAATGAGAACATTTTCAGTATACAGAAATTGAATCCAGCATGCACTTTTCCCCACTCATTCTAGGCAACTCTGTGTTATTGATAATCCAGGATCAACATTGAACATAATTCTTACTCTCCATGGCCCTCTTTTTTATATTATGAATGTGCCTTGTAACCTCTGTGAAGGCCATGAAAACAAGTCACCTATAATTCCTTTGCATGTTTAACCCCTTCTTGGTGTGTTCTCAGAGAACCTAAAGATAGGTGATACCAAAAGTGAGAAAATAGGAAATAAATGTGATTTGGTGACTGGCACACTCATCACTCTGTCACATAAGCAGCATAATGATACGCTGAGGGATATGTGAGAAGAGACATTCCCCAAGTATATTAATAAATACTTCACTGGTACTGACATAGGAAATATTCTGGTGGAAATAAGTACACAATTTTAGGCCTTTGAAACACATGCAGTAAAAATATGCATAAAGAATTGGATGGTTACTAAAAAATTGTATTAACTTCCTATTTTAGTCAGCTTGATCTTCCACTGAAAAATACCATAGACTGGGTGGCTTAAACAACAGAAATTTATATCTTACAGTTTCAGAAGCTGGAAAGTCAAGGTCAAGATGCCAGCTGGCATTGTTCCTGATGAGAATTCTCTTTTTGGCTTGCAAATGGCCATCTTCTTGCTGTATCCTTACAGGATAGAGAAAGAGGTCTGGTGTTCTTCTCTTCTTAGAATGGCACCAGCCCTATTGAATACAGATCTCATTGTTGCAATCTCACTTAAAATTTTATCATCTCCTCATAGACCTTTTTTGCCAAATATTAGAGCTTCAACATATGACTTGGAGGGGACACAAACAGTCAGTCCATAACACTCTCTAAACAAAAAATGTGAGAAACACAGTGTCATTATCAAGTACTTAAGACTCATAGATATAGAGCAGGATGACAGCTATGTGGGTGGGAGAGTTTGGAGGTGGAGGGGTCCAAGAAAAAGGAAAAAGGACTAATGGACATAGATAACAGTGTAATGACTATGGGGGGTATATGGGGGATAAATTGTAATAGGACAAATACAATAATTATAATTTTTAAAAAGCTAGCCATGAAAACTACAAGTCCTCTGGAGGTTTATTAAGAGGCCCCTATCTCTTATAGAACCTGAGAGTTATCTCCAGAGATGTTTATGTTTCCATGGTTAAATATTCAATTAAAGATAGTCTTTTAGACTAAGTTTAGGACCCTGCTTAGAAAAATCTGAGAACTTAAAACATGGAGTAGGTCATATAGATGGATGTCGCAATGGATTTTGGCTTTGCAGACCCTTTGAGTTGTCATTGCTTCTAGAAGTTGCCCATCCTCCTTGATAAAGATAGTATTTTCATTGTAATGAAAGATGATGCACAAGGAAACAAAACTCCACCCCTCCCCCTCAAAACTTCATGACTAATATCTGTGGCTTTAACAGAGTATAATTTGGCTAGAGACCTTCAGAGACTTATAAAGGAGAAATGGGATTATAAAATAAAGTCCCTATAAAAGCCTATACTGGTACAATCTCTAGGAGAATTCTCACATTTTGAGTGTGCTTGATAAAGAAGGCTAGATAAGCAATAAATCATTTACCTGGGTCACTTTCTAAGGACACAGGATTTTACACTCTGACAGAGACCCTGAGAATAAGGCAAACACATTGGTAGTATGGTGGTTAAAAGCTTTGTGAGAATACAAGTCAATGCTCAGTGGAGTAAACTTATCTGTGTTGCTGTTTTATACTATAGAAAAGTATACAAAGGCTGAAGGAGGTGAGCATCCTGGAATAAATATAATATGTTATGCCAGTGCACCTGCTAAAGAATTATGTTCCTAACACTACCAGGAGAGTGCACCATTTATTAAGGTCATCAGGAATGCTCTGGTGAGACAGATGCACACTTTCAGAGGGTAACTTTCTTTGTAAGCTAGAGCTAAGGCTAAAATGCTTCTTTAAAATAGGATTAGGGGACTTCTGGCCAAGATGGAGGCTTAGGTAGATACATTTTTCCTCCTTGCAAAACCAAAAGAAAGACATCAAATTTGAAAATAAAACAAAACAACAACAACAACAAAAACGAACACCAGAACTGCCAGAAAGTCAAACTGTATGAAAGTTTGACAACCAGGGAATTGAAGAAATATTCATTCAGATTGGTAGGAAGGGTGCAGATGAGCAGCTGGGGTGGAGAGGACTCATGGCAAGGTGGTGGCTGGAAGGCCGGTGGGAGAGGCAGCAGCTGGTGGACCAGGTAGTCTAACATTTGCCTGCAGATAAAACAGGAGGAACAGCTGGGTAGTGAGACAGCCAGAGCAACTCAGGTTTCCAGCACTGGAAAATAAAGCCTCAAAACTTCTAGTAAAAATATGTGGTAGTTGTGGCAGTGGGAGAAACTCACAGCCTCACAAAACAGTTTGTTGGAGAGACCCACAGAGTCCTGGAACTTACACAAACCCACCCAGCCAGGAATCAGCACCAGAAGGGCCCAATTTACTTGTGGGTAGTGGGGAAAGTGACTGAAAGCTAGCCAAGAGCTGAACAAGCAGCATTGTTCCCTCTCAGATCCCTCCCCCACCTACACACACAACCATGACAAAGCATCATGAGTATTCCCCCACAGAGAATACTTAAGTCTCTGCCCCTTACAACATAACAGTTGCGCTGAGACAAAAAATTATCTTCCAAATGAAAGAACAGATCAAAGCCCCCAAATTAAAACTAAAGTAGAATGATGAAAAGATAGCCCAGAGTTCAAATCAGATCCAGAGTTCAAAACATCAGTAATCAGTATGCTCATGGAAATGGTTGAGTATGGTAACAAAATAGAGGAAGAAGTGAAGGCTATGCAAAGTGAAATAAAGAAAAATATACAGACTTCTGGCTAAGAGAGAAGCATAGGTAGATATATTTTGCCTCCTCGCACAACCAAAATAAGTACAATAACAAACTGAAAAACAAACAAACAAAAAATAACCAGAACTGCCAGAAAACTGAACTGTATGGAAGTCTGACAATCAAGGTGTTAAAGAAGTAACATTCATTCGGTAGAATGGGGTGGAGATGGGCACCAGGGCAGAGAGGCCTCACAGCAAGGTAGTGGCTGATGGAGTGGATGGTCCCACATTTGCTTGTGGATAACCAGGAAGAACAACTGGGAAACTAGACAGATCTTGTAATTTAGAGCTCCAGCTCAGGAAATAAAGCCTCAAAACCTTTGACTGAAAAATCCTGTGGGGGTTGAGGCAGCAGGAGAAACTCTTGGTCTCACAGGAAAGTTCTTTGGGGAAACCCACAGGGTCCTAGAACATACACAAAACCACCCACATGGGAATCAGCACCAGAATGGCCTAGTTTGCTCTTGGGTACCAGAGGAAGTGACCGAAAGCCAGCCAAGGTCTGAGCAAGTGGCATTGTTCCCTCTCTGACCCCTCCTCCACATACAGTGCCAAAAGTCAGTGACATGCATTACCCCACCCTGGCGAACACCAAGGGCTCTGCCCCTTACTACTTAACAGGCATTCCAAGACAAAAAATATAGCCCAAATGAAGGAATGAAGTTCAAAGCTCCAGAAAAAAATACAACCAAGTGACAAAGAGATAGCCAACCTATCAGATGCACAGTTCAAAACACTGGTAATCAACATGCTCACAGAAATGGTTGAATATGGTCACAAACTAGAGGTAAAAAATGAAGGCTATGAAAAGTAAAATAAAAAAAAAATGTACAGGGAACCAACAGTGATGGGAAGGAAACTAGGACTCAAATCAATGGTTTGGAGCAGAAGGAAGAAAGAAACATTCAACCAGAATAGAATGAAAAAACAAGAATTCCAAAAAAAATGAGGAGGCTTAGGAACCTCCAGGACATCTTTAAACATTACAACATTCGAATCATAGGTGCCAGAAGGAGAAGAAAAAGAAGATCAAAAAATTGAAAACTTACTTGAACAAATAATGAAGGAAAACTTACCCAATCTGGCAAAGGAAATAGATTTTCATGAAGTCCAGGAAGCCCAGAGAGTCACACAGAAGTCTGACCCAAGGAAGCACACACCAAGGCACATCATAATTATACTAGCCAAGATTAAAGATGACGAGATAATCTTAAAAGCAGCAAGAGCTAAGGAGAAAGTTAACTACAAAGGAGTTCCCCTAAGGCTATTAGCTGATTTTTTCAAAGAAACCTTGCAGGCAAGGAGGGGCTAGAAAGAAGAATTCAAATTCATGAAAGGCAAGGACCTACATCCAAGATAGTAATCAAGATAGTAATCTAGTACTAGGCAGCAGAGGTATCATTGAGAATGGAAAGGCAGATACAGTGCTTCCCCGATAAGGTCAAGTTAAAGGGGTTCACCACCACCAAGCCCTTATTATATGATATGTTAAGGAGACTTATCTAAGAAAATGAAGATGACAAAAAATATGAACAGTAAAATGATAACAAATTCACAACAATCAACAATCAAGCCTAAAACAAAAACAGAAACAAACTAAGCAAACAATAGAACAAGAACAGAATCACAGAAATGAAGAACACAGGGAGGGTTATCGGGGAGGAGTAGATAGGCAGAGAGGGGGGAAGGTACAGGAAATAAGAATTATAAATTGTATGTACAAAATAGATAGGGGAAGGTTAAAAATAGTATAGGAAATGGAGAAGTCAAAGAAGTTGTATGCATGATGAATGGTCATGAACTAATGGAGGTAGATGCTGGTGGGAGGGGACTACAGGGCTGAGGGGAATAAAGGGAAGAAAAATGTAACAATCAATAAAATATATTAAAATAAAATAAAATTATATGATTAAAATCATTGTTAAGATATGTTTGAAGACTTACTGTAGATTTAGATTTTGCAAAGCAAGAACATTTAAAATATGTATGGGAGACTGGTATTTGGGTTGGCAATATTTACTTATTTTTTAATTTATTTATTTATAATATAAAAACTCCAAAACAAAATTAGATTCTACAGTCCAGAGTAGAATTTTTTATCAATGTCATTTCATGAAAGGAAGGATATTTCAATACTAAAAATTAGAAAGAAAGTAATCTCAACTCTTACAGTACTAAATAACAAATAATTTAACCATGGGAAATTTTTACTGAAAATTGCCTTAGTTTTTTTTTTTCCCAATTTGATATGGACCAATAAAATCTCATTATGGAAAGACACTGGGTTGCTAATCAGCCCTTAAAAATAGCTAAATTGGATTAGGTTCCAAGACAAACCTTAGTTACCAGGAATAGAGAGCAGCTCAGCACCAAGTGCTTAAATCTGGTTGAGAAGATTCAAACTGGAAGGCCTGACATATAATAATAATGTACTTACTCCCTGTTAAGGTCTGTCTGTATCTGCTGAAGCAAAACTGCCTCTCAACTCTTACTTGAGCTGGTAAAGCAAAATTTCATTGGACACAAGTGACTGGAAATTCAAATTGAATTAGCTGGGAACAGACCAAAATGAAGACAAGTTAAATTGTCAGTAGATCTTGAGGACATAATCTATTTGACTTTTCTTCATGTGTAAATCAAGAGTTTCTTTTTCATTGTTAATTGCAAGAGTATGCTGAAGAAATAGCACTGTTCTATTTATGGGGGGTAGACCGTTACTCATCAACATCAATTAAATGTAGATAGCTCATGAAATGAGAAAGACAATAAGATAGTGATTAGATGGTTTAGGTGGAATTTAGCCTGGTACAGGACTCATTGTTAGAATTTCCTGTGGTCAAGCAATTCTAAATAATTTTTCTAGCATATTCTGGTTCTATCCCTTGCTCTGTACATTTCATTTTCCTGACATTACTAATTTTCATATGTGCATTCTGTATTTAATGTGCTTTAGAAACTTTAAGACTGTAGATGTGTTCCAAATCTATTTTCCAGTTCATTAGCCTAGGCTTTATCTCTGATTCTCCTCCATTAATTTACTCTCTTCTTCAACATCTGTGGTTTTCAGTAATTATAGTGGCAAATGCCATACACTTGCATGGAGTTTATGTGTACCAGGCACACATAATGTGTTGAATCCCATTTTTACTTGCTAGTACTACAGAGCCTTTTATAGCAAGACCAAAACTGTCATTCACAAACCAGAATGTTATAGTGAGATAAGAAAAAAAATACTTATTCCATGCCAATGAGTTTGAATTTTGTCTAGTAATGAGCAACAAGGGAGTATTGGGATTAAATTAATTTAAAACAATAACCTTGGTGACAAGGTAGGTGATAAGTTGGAATAAATTAAGAATTGCATGAAGTTAGGAAAATAGGTGTTAAATAAGGAACGATGAAAGACTGAGATAGAAAAATTTAACTGGGGATAAAGAGGAAAGAGTATACTAAAAAGACATTTTGAGATAGAATGGACTTACTATGAAAAGTAATGTTGATAGCTGGGGAGAATGGTGGTTAAACTTAATGACAACTGGGGTTTCCATCATGAAGGTAACCAGAAAATATGATGAATGAAGTCAAGTGAAGCAATATTAGAAATAAAATATCATGTTTTAGATAGATAGGGTATCTGTAGAATACACAAGTTGTTTTAAAAATACCTTTTAAAGTAAACATTTGGTCATCATACCTCAGAAAAACCATTGGTAATTTTTCCATTGTTTTAAAAGTAAAGTCTAGCTTTTAATATATCTTACCATAGCCTCTAAAACATGATTTTCCTTCCTTATCTCTCTATAAGCATTGACTGGCTACCTTCATGAATGTCCTTTAGCTATTTATATCTAAATGCTATGCTTCTCCAAACATGCCTATTGTTAATTTCATATCTCCTTTGCACAGTTACCTCATGTGAAAGAAAAGTACTCACTTAAGATATAATGGACTCTAATGTATCAAAACTTCCCCCAACATAGTCATTCTGTGTTTGAAGATTTTTCTTCTTTCCCTTTATTTTTCCCAAGGTCAAATTTACAGATTACTTTTACATGCCCTGAATGTATTCTACAAATATTTTTTTCTCATAACAGACTTTATTAAATTTGCTGTTTACATACCTGTTTCCCTCAATACAGGACAGATGCTACCTTGTGTTTGGTTTTCTAGTCAAACAGCCAATGTAAAGGGCAAATTAATGTTTGCTGAATGAATGAATAAATGACTAGTTAAACCACCATTGTCCATTAGGTAGTTGAAATTATCAAGTGCCCCCCAAATAAGTTGTTTATTAAGAGATATACCAGAAAACTAGAAAAGAGTTTCAATGGGAAAGGGGTTGGTTAGGGACTTCAGATGTCAAGAAGAAATTCAGAAGATGAAGACTGAAAAGAAGCTGTTTGTAATCAAAGAAACAAATAAGAACAAATATCATTGTTGGGAGATAATAATTAGCATAAGCATAATACTGGATAGTTCTGTAACAAGAATATAAAATCACAAAATTTAGCTCTTATTTACTATAATCTATTTATTTATCTACCTATCTATATAGTTAGTTTTGTGGTCCTCACTTTTTTAATAAAGTGATTATAAAATATACACATAAACAAGGCCAGTTACAATAAACAAAACTGAGAATAAATGATCTTTTGCAGTTAAGGTTCTAACAAGGAAAATAACCACATCATACACTTTGGATATTTGTGATGTCACAGTAGACAGACTAGTTCCTCAGATCTTAGATTACATACATATATATATATATATGAGAAATTATATGTTAATACCTTTTACAAATAATATATATAAACTACATATCCAATTATATATATTATTTGTAAAAGGTATTAACATATCATTTCCCTCCAATTTCTGTGCTACACTTACAGTTTCACAATGTCCATATCAGAACTACTTGAATAAAGATTTATGTTGCTATGGAAAGAGTTAGAGCAATGAGGATATTTTAGTCAAGAGTGCAGGAAAAATACTGTTTACAAGTAAATCAGTTAATTTACTTACATTTTAAATTTTGAACAGCTCAACCAATCCATGTAGTGAAGCTACCTTTCTTTTCGGCTTAAAGCAAAGTGAACACATATCCTCATGCAATGTAATATGGCATAAATATTTACATGAAATAACTACATTTAAAAAGTTCGTATAAGTTAATCATGAATTATTAGAGTATCAAATTTAATCCATTAGGTAATTGACTTATTCAATTGTATTTCTCTTAAAATATATATTGATTGAAACACAATACCTTTAATCTTAGTATTAAACAGAGATTCACCAAATTATAAATTTTATTTTCTTATAATTATTTGATAAGAAACACTCTCTAAGTATAATTATGATGTAACATACAACAGTTGAATGTTTTTAAAAAATACTTTAGATGACCTGCTACTCACTGCAACAAGAAAATTTCAAGAATTTACACAGTAGATCAGATCGTAATGGTGATATTTAAATTTTCAACTGAGAATAATTAGATTTTATTTCCAGTGTTTATGGACCTAATTTGTAATAGGATACAGGAGTAGTTTGGCTACATTTGGACTTATTTAGCAGCAAGTGTTCACTTTGTCTCTTTAAAATTATCACCTATGAAACTTTGTTCACATCTACATTGCCAACATCTTGCCACAATTGAAAAATCTAAAGTAATCATTGACCCAAAAAATGGTTATTATCAATTTCTCCAAAATGAGCATTGACTACTAAATCACTTTAGCTCTAGTGTCACTGTGCATAAATGCAAAAGCACTAGTGTTACTGCTTCTGTAAGAAATCAATTTCAAAATAATCATTGTAACGTGGAGTACTGTTGCATTATAACCTCTAGTTTAATATTTCATGCGATATTAAGAAAAAGAAACAGGTTTTCTTAGCCTGATTTCTATTTTATCAGATTATACAAGAAAAAAAGGATACATTTGATCAAATAAAATTTATTTTGTATATAAGGACACATTAGATACAATTAGTCTATTTGCCACAACAGTCACTGTAGCAATGTACCATCTGTTTTCATTCTGAATATGTTTTCACAGGTGTGAAGGCAGCCCTGCTACCTCATGTCAGCATCCATTAGAAGGTACCATGCAACATAACGTGACACAATATGACAGATGCAACCCAACTCAATATGGCAGCCGTGAAGTTGACACAGACAAGGGACTGCAGTGCTTGTGCCTTCACATCTTAGCAGAGAAATAAAGGAGAGATGCTCAAGCTGTTTGTTTTTTTTTATCCCCATTGAACTATTTTTTGAAAAGAAACAAAATGTGTTCAACTAATTTTTCCCTAAATTTTCAAGACTGAACCTATGTGGTTAAGAAGAAGAAATGTTTGTTTAGGCTGCCATTTCTTCACAGAAAATGTTTCATAAGCAGATGATAAAATTATTCAAAGTAAAATGGTAATAAAATCAAATGGTTTTATATTCAGAACACGTTTTCAAGTACATACATTTTTGTTACTATGTTTAAACCTCTTAAATAGCATGAAATACCACATCTTCAATATTTAGGCATACTCTGTGTCAACAGTTTTGCTATTTCTTTATGTATAAAACTCTATAGTGGTTCTTTTTTTCATTACATATGCATTTTTTCTCTAAATGTGCTGTAATCTTATTGATGAGATCTTTCATATCTTACAGCCTTCTATGAAAGAAATTTTAAAAATCCCTACAATAACTAAGATATAAAACTTAACATACTTATGAAGTTATTTTTGACCTCATAGTAATAAATGTCAGTATTTATAAATCTTGATAAAGTGAAATAATAGAATTTTTAAATAAATAAAAACTGACATTCATTATGCAGTATACCATTTTAAAGAAAATGTGAAATTTAATCTTTCAAAAATTTATTTTTAAAAATTTAGTAAACATAATAAAAAGCATTTAAACTGTTTTTAATTTGAAAAGACACAAAGAAATATCTTATTTTTAATGTATCAATGACACAATAAGCAATAAAAATATTATATTTTCATTATTAGGAAGGCACATACAAATGAATGAATATTTTTTACTATTATANTAGTCATTGACTGATGGGCATCTAGGTTACTTCCAACTCTTGGCTATCGTAAATTGTGCTGCTATGAACATCAGGGTCCATAGGTTCTTTTGGATTGGTGCTTCAGGGTTCTTAAGATATACTCCTAACAGTGGAATTGCTGGGTCAAAAGGCATGTTCCTTTTTAGTTTTCTTAGAAAATTCCATACTGTTTTCTTTTTTTCTTTTTTTTTTTTAAATCTTTCAAAAATTTATTTTTAAAAATTTAGTAAACATAATAAAAAGCATTTAAACTGTTTTTAATTTGAAAAGACACAAAGAAATATCTTATTTTTAATGTATCAATGACACAATAAGCAATAAAAATATTATATTTTCATTATTAGGAAGGCACATACAAATGAATGAATATTTTTTACTATTATAAAGCAGAAAGATATCTCATCTGAAAATTAAAATACCTAGATCCTGTCCCCATGCCTCTCTGATTGTATGAGTTCTGGCAAGTCACCTAGACTCTATTGGCTTCCTGATTTTTATCCCATCTTTGTGAAAGGAGAATTTATGAATTTATTTAATTTCTAAGTAAATGCTATAAACACTTGTGTCAATACCATATGAGAAGCTTAAAGCATTTTCACATACATGAATGAAAATCTTTTTCTTTCCCTCTGCCTGCCTCTCTCTCTCCAAATGCATACATATGTAAACTTGCATATGTTTACACATATACTTAGATAAAATATTTGGCAGAAAAAATGTTAAATATAATTTAAATATAATCAATGTAATATCTTAGAATTTGTTATGAGGTCTTTCTCTAGACTTTTACTCTTTATGTGAGTTAAGTTAGCACTTAAATAATTCAGTATTTGTGTTGTTAATGTATACATGTACAGATACTGCACACATTTGAGTATGTTTTGGGGTCTGGTCAGTGATGTGTGTTGTGTCATAAATATAAATGTGATTATATGTACAAGTGATGAACAAATACCCACCTTTCCCTTGACAACTGTTCAAATGGGTACAAATGGAATCTTCACAGCTCTCCACCCTTCCCAAATTAAAAGTTTAACCTTACTAAAGTACTACCTATGGTATTAGCATCATTTTAATGTGCCAAGCAGGCTGAGTTACATTTTATTTCTCTTTTTTCTTTGTTGTTAATACTTAGGCTTTTACAGAATCAACTATTTTCCTCTAGATTTCTACAGTTTCTAGATTAACCTCATCATGATATAATGAAATGTAATAGAATGACTTCTCTTATATCTGTGTGTCTCAAATGCTTATTCTGTCTATTAGAAAATAAAGTTAAACAGAATTTTCATCCTGCCTATCCCTTGTTCAAAACAAAGAAAAACGTTCAAATGTTTGCATTTAATTTCATCCAAACTCTTAGAATAAAATTTCATATTCTCTGTTGACTAATGATCAAGTAATATGTGCATTTTTTTGGCTGTTGCTGGGATTTTGTGCTCATAGTCCTAGGACATGAGACTATATGCTGATCTTACAAAGTTAAAGCTCATTCATGCTAAACGTGGCTCTTTATCAGAATACATCACGTATGTATATAGTTTCAGTATTTAGGCCATTTGCCTATATTTGAATAACTCTCAAGAAGTTAAGGAATTTGCCAAAGATTTCACCAAACTAGCAAAGAACAGCGAGGCATTTCAGATTCTCCAAGGCATCTCTCATACTCTTTATCTAAATATAGCTTACTCCACAAAGAAATTTATTAACATTTTGAATGGTTTTATTTTTTTGTTTTTGTATTAGGTTCTTGGCTACTGAGAAATGGCTTATTATATCTTGTTTCTTTTTAAAATGAAATGTTATGATTCATCATATGGGTCTATGTCTACATTGATAAGTAAGTTTGTTTCCTCAACTAGCTTTAGTAAATTCAGTAAAAACCTCATTCTCTGTTATCCTTAAAATAATTAAGCTCAACTCATTCTTTCATATTTGAATAAGACATTATTCATGAAGAATAGCTCAGTAAGTGAAATATAGTACACTTTCAAAAATTAATAATAATTAATAACACAAGTACAAAAATGCCTTTGATTTCTGGATATTGACTTTGTATCCCGCAGTTTTACCAAAATTCTTTATTATGTCAGGCAGTTTTTTTTGTTTTGTGGAGTCTATAGAATTTCCTGTGTACACTATCATGTGATCTGCAAACAATGACAGTTTTGTTTTCTCCTTTCCTATTTATGCCTTTTATTTCCTTTTCTTGTCTGATCACCATGGCTAAAACTTCTAATACTACGTTGAATAGAAATGGTGAAAGTGGATCTTAGTGGAAAAGATTTTAGTATTTTCCCATTGAGTATGATGTTGGCTATAGGTCTCTCATATATGGCCTTTATTATATTGAGGAATGCTCCCTCTATTCCCACTTTGCTGAATGTTTTCATCATAAATTGGTGCTGTACCTTATTAAATGATTTTCCCACATCTATTGATATGATCATGTGATTTTTGTCTTTACTTTTGTTTATGTGATGTATTACATTTATTGATTTGTGAATATTGTACCATCCTTGCATCCCTGGGATAAATCCCACTTGGTCATGGTATATGATCCTTATAATGTATTGTCAAATGCACTTTACCAATATTTTGTTGAGAATTTTAGGATCCATGTGCACCAGCGATATTGGCCTGAAGTTTTCTTTCTTTGTTGTGTCTTTATCTGGTTTTGGGATTGGATGATTCTGGCTTCAAGTTTGAGAGTCTTCCATCATTTTGGATTTTTTAAAATAGTCAGTGAAGGATAGGAGTTAGTTAGCTCTTCTTTAAATGCTTTGTAGAATTCTTTGAAACCATCTGGTCCAGGGCTTTTTTGTGTTGGGAGTTTTTTGATTACTGCTTCAATATCATCTGCTATTATTAGTCCATTCAGGCTATCTCCTGCTTCTTCATTGAGTTTTGAAAGATTACACTTTTGTAGAAATTTGTCCATTTCACCTAGGTTTTTAAATTTCTTGGCATACAGTTCTTCATAGTAATTTCTTACAATCCCTTCTATTTCTGTGGTGTCAATTGTAATCTCTCCTCTTTCATTTCTGATTGTGTTTATTTGGGCATTCTCTCTTCTTTTCTTGATGAGTCTGCTTAAAGGCTTGTTGATTTTGTATATCTTTTCAAAGAACCAGCTCCTGGATTCATCTATTCTTAAAATTTTGCTTTTAGTCTCTTTGTCATTTAGTTCTGCTCTGATCTTGGTTATTTCCTTCCTTCTACTTGCTCTGAGGTGTCTTTGTTGCTGTTCCTCAAGTTCTTGTAGGCATAGCATTGGGTTGTTTGTTTGAAATGTTTCTATCTTTTTTTAGGTAGGCTTGTATTGCTATGAACTTCCCTCTCAGGATTGCCTTCGCTGTGTCCCATAAGTTTTGGGTTGTTGTGAGTTCATTTCAATTTGTTTCCAGAAATTTTTTGATTTCTCCCCTAATTTCATTCTTGACCCATTTGTTGTTTAATAGCATGCTTTTCAATCTCCATGATTTTCAGTATTTTGGGTTTTTCTCCTTGGAGTTGGTTTCTTGTTTTAGTCCCTTGTTGTCGGAGACAATGCTTGGTATGATTTCAATTTTCTTAAATTTGTTGAAGCTTGTTTTGTGTCCTATCATGTAGTCTATCTTTGAAAATGTTCCATGCCATTTAAAAAGGATGTGCATTTAGCTTCTTTGGGATAAAGGGCTGTATGTATATCAGTTAAGTCCATTTCATCTAAGACATTGTTCAGTGCCACTATATCTTTGTTTGTAGTTTGTTTGGAAGATATTTTTTTTATTTTTGACAGTGGGGTATTAAAATTCCCTATTATAATTGTATTGTTGTCAATATATTTCTTGACGTCCTCTAAGATTTTCTTTATGTATATGGGTGCTCCTATGTTGGGTGTATATATATTTATAGTGTTTATGTCTTCCTTGTAGATTCTTCCGTTGAGTATTATGAAGTGACTTTTTGGATGTCTCTTTATNTATTTTTTTTTATTTTTGACAGTGGGGTATTAAAATTCCCTATTATAATTGTATTGTTGTCAATATATTTCTTGACGTCCTCTAAGATTTTCTTTATGTATATGGGTGCTCCTATGTTGGGTGTATATATATTTATAGTGTTTATGTCTTCCTTGTAGATTCTTCCGTTGAGTATTATGAAGTGACTTTTTGGATGTCTCTTTATGGCCCTTTTTTTGAAGTCTATTTTGTGTGATATGAGTATTGCTATCCTGGCTTTTATTCCTGTCCATTTGCTTAAAAAAATTGTTTCCAGTCCTTCACTTTTAGCCTGTGTAGGTCTTTTGTTCTGCATAGGTCTCTTGTAGACAGCATATGTGTAGATAATATTTTGTTATCCGTTCAGCTTTTTTATGTATTTTGATTGGAGCATCTATCCATTTACATTTAAGGTTATTATTGATAGGTACGTATTCATTGTCATTTTCATACCTGGCTTCCTCTCTCTCTCTCTTTTCCTTCATTGTTTTGAAGAAGTCCCTTTAGCATCTCTTGCAGAGCTGGTTTTGTTGGAGGTATACTCTCTTAGACTTCTTTTTTTTTTTCTGGTAAGCTCCTTATTTGGCTTTTTATCTTGACTGAGATCCCTGGTAGGTAAAGTAGCCTTGGTTGCAGGACTCTGGTTTTTATTACCTGGAATATTTCTTGCCATTCTCATCTCTCTTGGAGCATTTCTGTCATGAAGTCAGCTCCTAACCTTATTGGGCCCCCCTTGTATCTTACTTCCTTTTTCTCCCTTGCTGCCTTTAAGATTCACTCTATGTCTTGGAATTTTGCCATTTTGATGATGATGCGTCTTGAAGGGGGCCTCTTTGAGTTCCTCTTGTTTGGGACTTTCTGTATTTCCTTGATTTGGTGACTTTTTCTCTCATCAAATTAGGGAAGTTTTCCATCAATACTTTTTCAAATAGGTTTTCTATCCCTTGTTCTTCTTCTTCTCCTTCTGGTATTCCTATTATATGGGATATTATTATGTTTCATAATGTCTTGCATTTCTCTTAACCCTCCCCCCCCTTCAGTCTTTCTGAGCCTCTTTTCCTTTTCTTGCTCTTTCTGGGTATTTTTTTCTACTTTGTCCTCCAACTCACTGATCTGATCTACTTCATAGAGCCTGCTTTCGATTCCTTCCACTATGTTCTTCAGTTCAGAAACTGTATTCTTAATTTCCTCTTGGCCCTTGGTGACAGTTTCTATTTCCTTTTTTATGTTGATGTAGTTTGCAATGAGCTCATTATAGCTCCCCTGTAGTTTCTGGTAATTCATTATGAACTTATTGAGCTTCCTGATAACTATTGCTTTGAACTCAATATCTGATAGTTGAATTGCCTCTATTTCATTTAGCATTCCTTCTGAGCCTTCCTTCTTTCCTTTCATTTGGGGATTTTTTTTGTCTTCCCATTGTTTGTGAGACTCTTCTTGCTACCCTCAACTTTTTAGATTGATCTGTTCTGGCTCCCTGTCTTTATGGTGTGAACTTCTGTGGTAGAATACCTGTGAGGTTCACTGGTGCAGTCTACTTAATCTCCTGAGCTCACTGGTCTTGTGCTGTCCTTTATGTTGGCTCTGTGTTTGTCTTTGAGTTTTAATTGTTGTTGGATCTTTCTTTGTTGGGTCCTTCCCACCAGCTGGTTAACTGAGGGTCAGTCTGTCTACCACCTCTTGTATTTTGTTGCGCTGGTGAGGGCAGGTTTTGTTGAAGTTGTTTCTTCGGTGTGTACAAGATTTTGAGGATTCTCTCTTGCTATTGTTCAGTTGTTTTTTCTGGGTAATTCCTCCACTATTTAGTTGTATTTCCAGATAGGTCCTGGATTGAAGTTAGTGTGGCTTACACTCCCTCCTTCACCTTCTTCTGTTGTTATCTGTTGGTGGTTCCTTTGTTGTTGGGTTTTCTCTTCCAGTGGGTATCCTGGTGTTCACAGCTTCCACCTACTTTTTTTGATCATTTGGAAGAGGAAGGCAAAATGGTTTAAGACAGCAAGAGAGTGACCATAGCAGTCAGTAGAGAAGTGATAGGAGATCCTTTGGCTATGTATAGTGTTAACAGTGACATTCCATCCAATTAACCACTTTTTAGAAAGGATGGAGAGAAGATAAGACTTATGGTGGAGGTAAGTGCTGTGAGCTGGATCTAGAGGGCAGTGAGGTTTTGGTAAGTCAGATTATGAGGTAAGGTGAGAGTAAAGGATAGTTGTAGTGTATGAAAGTATAGAGTTAACCACTACAGTAAAAGAGTTCAGGAAACTGTGAAGTGGGCTAAGATGTGGGAGGGGTGCTGTGTAGTATTTACAATTGTACAGAACAGCTATTATTTACAATTATACTAGAGCAACAATCACATGACAGAATCTACATGATCTGGGTAACAAGAATAGGGAGTATAAGACCTTGAATAGTGTGCTAATGGAACACAAATGAAATGAAGGACAGTAAATTAGCAATACACTATGAAAGAGAGAACAGGGGACACCTGTCAAACAATATGATATGACCAGCCAAGCACAGACTAAAAAGAAAGAAGTACTAAAATACTATTGAAATAAAAGATGTAAGAATAATGAAAAAACAATAATACAAATATGCAATAACATGCAGGTTCTCTGTAATAACAAAGTAAAATTTGTCTCACTATCTCAGCTGTTGGGATTCCTTATCTTTGGGTATAACTCTGGTCTTTTCACAGTTCCACTTTTTTTTTGTCTCACTTGTGGGTATTTAAAAGAAAAAAAAGCAGAAGAAGGAAGAAAGAAGAGACAAAATTGGAAAGAAAAGAAGAAGGAATACAACAAGAAAGAAGGAGAGAGAAAAAAAGAGATAGAGATAAACTGATAAAAATCAAAAAATTAAAAATGACCAAAAAAAAAAGCCTCTTGGTGGTTTCAAACTGGCCACAGTGGTTTTTCTGGTCTTGCTGGCTGCAGCTCTAATAGAGACTTTTCTCCTTTCCCAATCAGCACTCTCTCAGTCTCCCGTGCACTCTCCCCAGAATTAGCCTAGCTCCTCTCTGAGGGGCCCTGGATGCAGTATTCAGGCCTTCCTCAGAGCACACTTTCCCAGGGGGTTACTGCTGTGGGCTGGGGCCTTCCTCAGAGTGCACTGCCCCCAGGTTGTGGGTGCGTGCTCAGCCAGGTAGTCTCAGGCCCCAGGGGTTTGGGCGTGCACCCTTCCTGGTTCTCCCATATTCCCTTGGAAGTGCTGCCTGGCTAGGAGGGAAAGTGGCCTGAGAGATTTCTGCAGGAGAAGTCCCCAAATAGTGTCTCTATTTTTTTTTCACATTTTCTTTTTGAGAAATTCCTTTTACTCAAGCCTGCTGCTCTGGATAAGGCCTGGTCTCTCCCACAGTCCAGCTCTCCAATCAAAGGAGGGACTATTGGGTCAGGGCCTGTCACAGCCTGACTCAACTCTCCCCAGCTACCTTCCACAGACTCTGGGTACTGACAGCCCTTGTGTGTTTGCTAATTAGTCCTTATTCCTCTTTCTGCGACTTCAACCAACCAGGTCTTTTCTGATGCTGCTCAAACCTTGTTTGGCCGGGTAGGGAGCAGTTGACCCATCTCTTTTCTGAGAACCTTGTGGCAGACCCCGCGGGCGCCAGGCCTGGGGCTGCAGCCACTCTGGTCCTTGCACTGGTCCCTGGGACTTAAATGTCTTGAAGTATTCTCCTTACCATCTGGCTTCTCAATGTCCACTACAATTTTTGGTCTCCTATTTTCATATACGCTGGGTTACTGTTGGATGTTTTCTCTGTTCCTCTGCAGATCAGGTAGGTTTTTCTCCCATGTGTAGGGGGAAGTGGAATCTGCTCCCTTCTACCTCACCTCCATCTTCCTTTCTTCCTTTCTAAATTTTTAATACAATCTCCAAATAGATTAGGTCAGTTAACCACAGGTATTTAAAAATATGCATTTTAATTTTTAAAGGGGGAATTTAAATTTTAAATAGGCCATGTGTAATAAAGATTTTTCTCAGAAAAAAAGAGGAAAAGTAGTACAATGTCTTTCCTTAAATTCTGAGGTGGTAAAGTACTGAAATCTAGAGCTACATATATTAATGCCAAAAATATAAAGGCATATCTAGTATTTATTTCTATACTATCTTACTGCAAACAAATGTTTTTGCAGTGACCTCTGCATGCAGTGCTTAATAACATAAATGTTGTGTCTATAGCTTTAATGGTTTTCCATGAGCAATTTAATTCTAAAGCTATGCTACTCTCAAATAGTCAATCTCGTAAATTTAATTCTTCAGATCAGATGTTAGGCTGTTTTCATTGCTATGAGTATGTCTATAATTTTAGTAAAACGTCAAAGAATTATAAAGTGTTCTGAACAATTGCCCTATGAACTTAAACTTATGAAGTGTCAATTAACATCATTTTGTAATATTCATTCATCAGATTATACAGAATTATGTAGCTTTTCATGAACTATTGTGAAATAATATAAATTCCTATGCTTGTGTTCTCCATCGACTAGTTTTTAATCTTTCTGAGAACTTGTTCTAAGAACAAATATTATCTTTCTTATATATTTGGTTATATACAGGTATAAAAATGTATTATTAACAATGAAACTAAATTAAAGATATTAATAATATAAGTATTGAAATTTTTAGTGCAGAAAATCAGTAACGAAAACCCAGGCCACATATCATGCAGTGCACCTTTACGTGGTCTCTGTTGATAAATATCTTACTGATGTCACTGAAGTCCAGGATGCATGACCATAGGTGGATGGGAGTGCTAGACAGTTCATTCTTTTGAGTAGACAAATTAAATGGGTTTAGGAATTAAATTCCTCTTCCAAGCACTGCATTTCATCTAGACTAGAAATACATCACCCCAATTTATCAACTCCAAAATTGAGACACATCTAAAAATTGATGGCATGATGATATTTTTTCAATCTCTATATGTAAGTTTTAACCAATTGAGGAATAACTGAAATTCTATTTTCTCACAAAGCAAAAACAAGGTGTCTTATCATATCTAATATTTTAAAAAGCAAATAGGTCATATGGTGTTATATTTTGCAACTAATATGTGGAAAATGATTGCTTATCACCTACAAATAATGTAATAAAAAAGGATGTCTTGCCAGTAATATATTAAATAAATTTCAAAGTTTCCAAAGGCTACTGTGAAAATTATATGTTCTGTGTAGATTAAGTATTCATTAAAGTTTACAATTTTTTATTTCTCAGTGATGCATATAATGATGCATTTAATAATCAAAAGACTCTTAGATTTAAATAAAAGCATTATCTTCTTTACATCTATAGCACAGCCTACAATTCCAGTATTGAGATTTTTATGCTGTTTGTCTAAATGCACCTTAAAATGATAACAATTTAAATTTTATTAGAAACTCCACTAGATCGGTAAAATAGTATCTAAGAACAAGGCTTTGTAGGCATACACACATGTAATTCTTGGAACATCAGAAGGAAGAGGCAAAATACTAATAGCAAATAACCCAGAGGTCACTATAAGAAAAACAAGCAAACAAAAACCAACAACAAGGAAAAAAAGTTGAACAATTTTGACTGTATCAGTAAATTAAAATAAGATATTTATGCCACAAGCAAGCAAATTTGCATCAAAATGTTTATTTGAAAATAATTTATAAATTAATAAATCTTTGTCATTTATACACAATATTGAAGATGAAAGAATGAACTAATATAATTATTTGTAAAGGCTATTTTTTAAGAAGGGTTAATACATCTTATATACCATGATGAATTGAAGAGATGAAAACATTTTCTTCATCCAGGTACTTCTGAAATGTTCTAAGTTAATGACTTTATTCATCTATTTTTCTCATCAGATTTTGCCACCATGTAAATTATTCTACAAGATTTAAGTAATTTAAGAGGCCTAATAAATCTCCCAGGAAACTGTGATACTGTTTAACAAATTATTCCAGCCAGAGTAGTAACATGATTAATATATTTCCCATATTATACTTATTTGTTCTTTCAGAAAATATGAGTGAATGTAGAACATGTAAACAGAAACATGTAATTTGGCTGGCTTTCCCATTAATGATTTTATTAAACCAAATAGTCCCGTTTCATTCATCTTCAACTTTCACATGGAGAGGTGATTTTGTAAGTCATAGCCTGCTCATAAAGTTATGCTTATTAGAAGACATGTCGCAATATTCCTAGACCTGTGAAGATAACACTGTGGAGCCACCACACTCTCCTTCAGTGGACACATGTATCACTCATTTTTAGTCACTACTATTTGTAGACACATTTACCAATTTCTATTTGCCAAATTCTTACAACAAACTATTCATTCCTCAGACTCCACTCACTTAATATTCTGCTTACAATTATTCTTGTATTAGGCAGCAAACTATTTGTGTGTTTCCTCTCTCAATAGCCTAGATTTGTGATTCCCTTTATTGAAGAAATACACCAGATTTAAAGCACATTTAAAGATAAGACATTAGCACTCCCCAAGGGGAACGTTTTTTCAGGGTTGTAACTAATTTGGCCTATATTTATATAGGTGTTGCTAGTATCTTTTATTAAAAAAAAAAAACCCTTAAATTTTAAGCCCAGAACACTGGGATTTGTTGATAGCTCTTTCATATATTCATTTATATTATTTTTGCAGCATTTTATTTAATCAGGTGAATGGTTAGTGTTCCCAGGGCCCCCCTTACCACCCACACATACTTGCTGACATAATAATTCTGACAAGGAAATAAATGCTTAAAAAACTTCATCTTGGGAGTGAACTTTACATGCCCTTAACCATTTAGCTCGGCTTAAGCAACAAAGCACTGGAAAGCAAACCTGCCAGTTATGTTTTGTAAGTGAAACAGAAATAATGCAACTATGCTTAGTTCAAATTGTTAACTATAGAAGTATAACACATTCAAAATAAAGATTATTTTTTTCGGCAAGGACATCATAAACCCAAAGCTTTGTTTAGAATTTTGGCTTCCAAAACTTAGCTAAGCACTGCCATTGGTGAGCATGTTTTTCCAATACTCCTTCACAGTGAAGTGATTCACTTCAGCTGCAGATAAATATGCTATGTTCCAATAGTTGGTCTTATAACCCAGTGCCCTGAACTTGACCTTTCCCTATGGAAAGAGTTGGAAGTGTGGGTTGGCTTCTGAGCCAAATCCATAAAAGCAACTTCATGCATACTGAACACAGGTATGGTTTCAAATCCATGAAGATATCAACCCCTATTCCCTTGAATCAGTATTATTTCCATAGGAAAATGTCATAAATGTCCCAAGTAGAGAGGGCAGAAGCACATCCAATTACAGGAAGTAAAAGTAGCTCTCTGCCATTCCTATGACTCTGAGGGGGAGGAATGTCTTTAGGAATGGGATCAGCAGTAGGGCCACTGTGGATTGGGTCAGTATCTCTAAAAACAAGGTTACACCAATGCTGAAGGTCAGGATTGATTTTCCCAGAATGTTGTTCAAGGACAGCAGTCTCTCATCGGACCCTCTTTAGAAACAGGATTTGGATACCTTATAATCTCACCTTTAACTGGAACATAATCAACAACAACAACAAAGCAAACAAAATATAACCAGAGACATGGAAATTAAAAAAAAAGAACAATCTAAAGATAGCTAGAGGGGAGGGGGGAGGGGACAAGGGGGGGAAAGGTTTTCAGGAACTACTATAAAGGACACATGGACAAAACCAAGAGGAAGGGTGGAAGCCAGGGAGGGAGGTGAGTTTGGCTGGTGTGGAGGGCAGTGGTGGGGAGAAAATGCAGACAACTGTAATTGAACGATAAAATATATTTTTAAAAAAGACAAATGAGCTTTAGCAAATCAGAACAGATGGTTCTAATCACTAAAAAAAAAATGAAACAAGATTTTGTTGGTCTCCTAATCACCACCTTTCTTATTGATCACCTGGGCCCTATGTCTTAACTGGCTCTTTTTCCCTATTACCATTATCTGTAGTTTCTGTCCTGATTTTCTAGCTTTTAATTTCTGTCTGTCCCTTAAAAGAATCCTCCATCTTCAGAAAAACAATAAGCCATATTAGTGGTGGCAATGGTGATAGAATTGGGTAAGAGTAAACCATTCTTCTTGAAATATAATTATATTTTGACTAAATTTTGACCAAATTTTCAGAATTCAACAGAATATTGAATGGCTCCATACTGAATGCTCCTATCTTCTTCATGTTCGTATGTAGAAGTTGTAACCCCCAAGGTGATGATATGAGGAGATAAGGCCTCTGGAGATGATCGAGTAATGATGGTACACCCCTTCTGAATGATATTTGTGCTTTAATGAAATGAAAAAAAGATTTTGGACAGTGTTATCATCCCTCTCTCTGTGTGAGTCCTCTCACTTAGCTAAGTGAGGACAAATTTACAAAACATTCATCTATGAACCAGGAATCAGGTCCTCACCAGATGCTGGATCTGTTAGTGTATGTAGTTAAACTTGCAGCCTCTAGAGCTGTAAGAGAAATTTCCCTTGTTTATAAGTCACCCAGTCTATGATGCTTGTTTAATAGCAATCCAAGTGGACTAAGATTCAGAAACTTCTGGTTATTGCCGTAGCTTTGGAGGGATTAGTAATTCTCTAAGAACTTTCCGAAGATGTCCTCTGAAAAGGAGATTGGAGATTGAGGTGAAAGGGGACTCTTGGGTAAGAGTTGAAATTAAAATGAAGAGCATTTAAGAAATTAGCCCTTTCTTCTTATCTGTAAGCTTAGCATGAAAGAACACAATTGCACTGACTTAATGTGAAAAGCAAGGTTACAGAGAAGGTCAAAGTCTCAGAGGGCAGCTAATAGAGGGAAAAGAGAACATAAACAGCAGAAAAATTCAAAGCCATAACTGTGGAGTAGAAATGAATTAATTTATTTAGTACCTAACATGTGCCATATGTGAAGGCAATGTTCATTTGTAAGGCAAGTGGAGGGTATAGAGACTGCATGTAAGCCACGCAGCAAGAATTTGTGGAGAATTTATGAGTGAATTGTACCAAAAAATAAACAATGTAAAGAACATGGATACTAAACTATTTGTGTTAATAAGAATATAAAGCCTCATGCTAACTGAATTAAAAAACAAAATAAATAAATAAATAAATCGACTGCTAGAGGAATGGTTCACTCTACCTAAGCTTGTTAAACTCCCAGAATTAGGAGAGAATGAGGTGAGTCTGCCTTTAATGGACAATTCCATTAATGCTTTGTTAATATCTTCAATATTAAATCAATTCAGAAGTATTATTTCACCCTCTAAAAGTCTATAGTAAAAATCTGGTTAACAATCTGACTCCTGTGATTCAGGGTAGTGGTGATTCTCACAGATTTTCCAGACTTCTAAAATTTACTTCTGATCATAGCAACTGTCTCCTAACTTTGCATTTCTTCTGTGTGTGCATGAAATTTTACTTTTTTAATTAACTGCCCTATCCTTGTTTATGTACATATATGTTTTATCTTTTTCAAGACAGTTCACATAATTCTCAGGAAAAAGTGGAAGAAGCTTTTTTTAAAAATCTTTTCTCTCGTGCTTAGCACCAGACCACTCACACTTTAAAAAAATATAGAGTGAAGGCAACCTGCTCCGACCCAGAGTTGCTTACATATTACAAACTAATTATACATCTTGTTTGTTTTAACATTAATGTATCAATAATAATAACAGAATTAGTAAAAACAATATGACTGTCATATTGTCATAGTGATTCAATTTTTGAAGAGTTTTAAATATACCACTCTAATTGCCAAAACTCATGCACAGAGAAATAAATTCTGATATGGCTTATTTCTAATGAAGATTTTGCAAAATGCCACGACTAATTAGTGGAATATCTAGGATGTGCCCAATATCCCAGACTCATGACTGAGTACCCTCTGCACTATGACTTCAATCTTTCTAAAAGCAGCAGGTAAATCTCAATCACATTTAGTAAATGTAAAAAATATACAATACTTCCTGTGTAAAGTGTTTCCTTTTAATATATTAATATAAAATGAAATGGTATGTAAACATTCTAATATATCACTAATAATGATGATTCAAAATATTTATTGGAAAGAAACAAGTAATTTGTGACTTCAAATTTAATAGTTTGCTTGCCAGACAATATAATTTTGTTTCAACTTTTTTCAGAAGCAAGTAATAAATTTTCCAATTGAAAGAAAACACTAAGGACTAAAAATAGAATATAAATGTCAGCAAATATTTCCTAAAATAGTAAGTTACCTCCAGATTCTTTGCTGTTAGAACATAATGAGTGAATGTAGAAATTTGTAACTTGAAAAAACTAATAAAATAAACTATATGTGTCTAGATGTGTAATACCTACAAGTATGACTTAAGTTTTAAACAGCAAAAATCACTAATATATATTTATGCATTCTTACAAATTATGGAATGCCCATTTATAAAACCAAACAAAAGCTTTTCTTTTGATAAGGTACAACACACATTCATGATAAAGGTACTCAGCAAAGTGGGAATAGAGGGAGTATTCCTCAATATAATAAAGGCCATATATGAAAGACCTACAGCCAACATCATACTCAATGGGCAAAAACTAAAAGCTTTTCCACTAAGATCAGGAACAAGACAAGGTTGTCCACTTTCACCACTTCTATTTAATATAGTACTGGAAGTTTTAGCCTCAGCAATCAGGCAAGAAAAGAAAATAAAAGGCATTCAAATTGGAAAGGAGTAAAAAAAAACTGTCATTGTTTGCAGATGACATGATAGAGTGCATGGAAAATCCTGTACACTCTACCAAAAAACTGCTCGAACTAATAAGTGAATTTGGCAAAAGAGCAGGTTACAAAGTCAATATCCAGAAAACAAAGGCATTTTTGTATACTAACACGGAATCAGCAGAAGCAGAAATAAAGAAAAAAATCCCATTTGATAGAGCAAAATCAAAAATAAAATATCTGGGAATAAATCTAACTAAGGAGGTAAGACCTGTAGGCAGAAAACTACACAACACTGAAGAAAGAAATCAAGGAAGACACAAACAAATGGAAACATATACCGTGTTCATGGACTGGAAGAATTAACATCATCAAAATATCCATACTACCTAAAGCAATTTACAGATTCAATGCAATACCTATTAAAGTACCAATGGCATATTTCACAGACATAGAATAAACACTTCAAAAATTTATATGGAACCATAAATGACCTCCAATGGCAGTTGCAATGTTGAGAAAGAAAAACAAAGTAGGAGGGGATCATAATACCTGATATCAAACTGTATTAAAAGGCCACTGTAATCAAAACAGCCTGGTACTGCCATAAAAACAGGCACATAGACCAATGGAACAGAACAGAGAGCCCAGAAATAAACCCAACTCTCTACAGTCAATTAATATTTGACAAAGGGAGCAGTAACATAAAATGGGGTAAAGATAGCCTCTTCACCAAAGGTGTTGGGAGAACTGGACAGCTACATGCAAAAAAATGAAACTTGAGCACCAACTTACACCATACACCAAAATTAATTCAAGGTGCATAAAAGACTTAAATATAAGATGTGACACCATTAAAGTCCTAGAGGAGAACATTTGCAGGGAAATCTCAGATATTTCACGCAGCACCATTTTTACTGATATGTCCCCTAGAGCAAGGACTATAAAGGAAAGAATAAACAAATGGAATCTCCTCAAAATAAAAAGCTTCTGCATAGCTAAAGAAAACAGCAGTAAAATAAAAAGACAGCCAACGGTATGGGAAAACATATTTGCCAATGATACCTCAGACAAAGGTTTAATCTCCAAAATATACAAAGAACTCACACAACTTCACTCTAAGAAGACAACTAACCCAATTAAAAAATGGGGAAAGAACTTGAACAGACACTTCTCTAAGGAGGACATACAGAGGATCCAGAGACACATGAAGAGATGCTCAATATTGCTTGCTATCAGAGAGATGCAAATTAAAACCACAATGAGATACCACTTTACACTGGTGAGAATGGCTATCATAAACAAAGCAATAAACAACAAATGTTGGAGAGGGTGTGGGGAAAAGGGGACTCTGGTCCACTGTTGGTGGGATTGCAGACTGGTACAACCACTATGGAACACAGTATGGAATTTTCTCAGAAAACTAAAATTGGACCTGCCTTTTGACCCAGCAATTCCACTGCTGGGATTATATCTTAAGAACCCTAAAACACCAATCCCAAAGAACATATGCACCCCAATGTTCATAGCAGCACAATTTATAATAGCCAAGAGTTGGAAGCAACCTAGGTGCCTGTCAGTAAATGAATGGATCAAAAAACTATGCTATGTATACACAATGGAATTCTATGCCGCAGAAAGAAAGAAGGAGCTCCTACCTTTTGCAACATCATGGGTGGAACTGGAAAGCATTATGCTGAGTGAAGTAAGCCAGGTGTTGAAGGACAAATACCATATGATCTCACCTCTAACAGGAAGCTAAACAAGAAAACAAACAAAGAAGCAAAATATAACCAAAGACACTGAAATAGAGAACATGCTGACAGTGACCAGAGGGGAGAGGAGAGAGAATTTCAGGGGAAATAGGGGAGGGATTTAAGGGAACATATATAAAGGATACATGGACAACAACTGAGAAGGGTGGAAATGGGAGGGGGGAACATAGGGGATGGGATGGGATGCAAGTAATAGACAGAAAATTGCACTTGAAAAATAATTAAATAAATTAAAAAAACAAATAAAAGCTTTTAAGTGAATTTTATGCTTGCTTTGATAGACTGTTAGTTTATATTATTCAGTTTACTTTTGAAGATGAGAAACTAAACTTTAAGAATACATATTAGCTTCAAATATAAAGAAAAATCTTTTTCATCACACTGATGAGGTAGAAAGACCAAAGTAATGGCATTAAAACATCTTTATAAAGTTTTTTTAAGTTTTATTTATTTATCTTTATAGGGGAAGAGAAGGAGGGAAATATCAATGTATGGTTGCCTCTTATGCATCCCCTGCTGAGAACTGGCCTGCAACCCAGGCATGTGCCCTGACTGGGAATCAAACTGAGGTTGTGTGGTTCACAGGCCCATGCTCAATCTACTGAGCTACACCAGCCAGGACTTTCTAAAGTTTTTAAATTACCTTAAAATGACTTCAAAATTGCATTGAAACTTTTATTTGTTAGAGGAAAGTATTAATAGAAAGTTTTTCTGCTAAATAAAGAAATGTGAACAATTGAACACATAGTATGAACACATGATAATAGAAGAGAGTTAAAATAAACTAAGCATCAATTTCATAAAAGAAAAGAGGTGCAAAATATCCCCACTATCAGAAATGTAAATTAATAAATAATATAGCTTAAATTGACATATTAAAAATAAAACTATAAACATTAAAGATCATTATTTGAAAAAAATATGATAGTTTATTAAAAAGCTATCAACACTAAGTGCATATATGGTGTAAAATAAGAGCACATTCTCCGTTATGGCAGAGATGGCTCTTCAATGCTGTCTCACACTTAGAAAAGTGATTAGGGCATGATGTGAACTCTGTGTTTTACTGTAATATAAGAGCCTGTGAGAAAATTATCTTTACAGATTTAATATCCCATATAGATAAGCCACAGGAATAAAATTAATATATACCATCTATAAAAATCAATTCAAATTTTTCCAAAATCTATAAGTAATAATTAGAAGTATAAATTCAGAGATTTCATTTCTACTTACCATACAAATGCACATCACATAAAATTTATTATTATGTGGCATATATCTATATCTATCTATATGTACCTATATAGAGGATTCTTATATAAGTGCATAAATGAACATAAAAATATTTTTACAATGCAATTTGTCCCTAGTAAAATGTACATAACATAATATTTTTTGACTATGTAACAAGAGAATGATAAATGGTTTGGAAATATAAATGGGAGAGAATTGTCAAGATTAAAAAACAATAATAATACAGAGCTATACTAAATATTAAAATATACTTTAAAGATTAAATGTTCTATTTCTGAATTAGAGAGAGAAGAATTTAATGAAATAAAATCAAATGCAGAAGTAGATATTAGTATATAGATTTTAGTATATGCTAAAGAAACAATATGAATAAAATTAAAGATACATTATTTAATAAATAGTTCTGGGGTGACTTTTTATTAAAAACAAACTAAAATTAGTTCTATTCTACCATATCTAAATATATTCTAGATATATGTATCATAAATAGTGTGAGATGATATTCAAAACAAAACATTAACAAAATAAATATTGATGAGTATTTTCATTATTTAAGGGAACATTTTATAAACACTTATACAGTAACAAATTACAGTAAAGTGTCAAATTTAATTATAAACATTTGAAATGATATATGTACAAGTAAACCTTTTAAACTTATTAAACTATAAAAGAAAATATTGTTAATACACGAGTGATTATATAAACATTATATAAAATGTTAATATTAATTATAAAAATACAAATATATGCTTATGTAAAATTTTAAAAATTCAATAATCATGCATTTATACTAGTTACTCTTAGAAGAGTCCAAAATGTAATTTAAAACAGAAAAGTTTTTTTATAATTTAAACAAATGTTTTAAAACATTTCAATTAGATACCTAAAATGGGCAGTTTAAAAATTACCTTGAATCTATTTTTAATGAAAATCACACAGCATATGGTTGTTTTTAATGTGGGGATAAAGGAAATAACCAATGTACTCAAAAGTGATTAATCAACTAAATTATATTGTGTCTACAACATTGAGAACTGCAAAACTAACAGAACTTTCATTCCCGAAGAATATTTCTTAACATGATCAATATTTAAGATATTATATTATACAGAAGCATAAAACAAATTTATCAAAATAAATAGCAAAATCTCACTTTTGCATTTATCTATGTTTGTATAACTATGTCTATATGGATTGAATGAGAGCAGTCTATCTAGGGAAAACTTAGTGTACCAAAGTGTGAGGCTCCCTAAGCATCTTGATTCAGAGCTAATTTTGTGTTTTTATTTTTATATAATATTGAAGTTGCCCAAAATTATTTTGTTGTTTTATAATTAGAAAACAGAAATAATTTCAAAGTAAAAATCATTTAAAATAGTTTTACTACATGTATGAATTTGAAGATTTATAAAATTGTTATTTTATAATTACCAAACAATAATCATTTCGATCAATCAAAAATCACCCACCTTAATCAACTAATGAACTTACATTCCCTTAAATGTTTGCATCATTATATGTTGTTTTTCTCAAGACCAATAGTTTATTTTAATGGCAAATTCTCCTCAGACATTAAGATAAAGTCTCAAAACTGCAATGTTTTCTGAGGCCTTTACTCACAATTAGATCATCTCACTTTGTTTTAACTAATTTTCTTTTCCAATATCTAGTTTTAACAATCAAGAGAATAAAAGAATTATTCTCTAAAATAATAAGAACTGCAACAAGAAGTGTTCCAGAAATACATTTCTGGACAGTGGATTTGGACAGGATAGACATTTAGTATAGCTCACATTTTTTTTTCTTAACAGGTCAAACAATGGAAATTGCATGACATATAGATACAACTCCTTAAAATGAGAATCTTTCACACATCAGATAGAAATCTGCACATATGCAAATGTAAAATTTGAAACATTCAGTATCAGATATATAGGCTTTTTCAAAATATTATACATGGTTTATATTCTACAAATGACAAAAGTTTAATTGTTTCTTCACTTGATTATTAATCTTTCATGGTCTTGATAATATCTTTTTTAATCTTCTCTTTTAAGTAATAAAAAATCTGAGCAAGTCAGAACTAGGACATACTTTTCTCCTTGCTCACTTTATTATGAAATATTTCTGATTAATAAGATTAATGGATGGGAGGGTTGTTTGTCAGGGTGTTGAGGCTGTTTTATTTTACTGTAGTCAATCGAGCTTTCTGTTGTCTCTGTTCTTCCTCATGAATTGAACTTTTTACCCCCAAGAGTTCACATGCTCATAGTACTACAGAAAACACCAAATGCTGCCAAATTGTATCTGTACCTCAAAAATAGCAACGATTATTTTCATGTCAAATTATATAGCCAATGAAGACATTCAGGAAAGGAAAGAGGCAGTTTATGCTGAAGTGAACATATAAGTCTCAATAATTTAAACATAAATAGAAAAAAGTTAGGGTAGGTGTTTCAAACATTAAATGCACCATGTTTCCTTTGTGTGTGTGTGTGTCTTTCTAAGTTTTATTTAAAAAACTATCCTCTGGATTTTTATAAATCTCAAACCAAATGGACTCATCATTTTGTTAAAGTGCAGCATCCTTGCACAGGATGCCCAAATATATCAACGAGCATGAACTTAAGGTGCTATATTTATTGTGAAGCTTTTAGAGCACAGTATTTCAAAAGGAAATCTGCTGAGGATGATACTAGACTCATGTTTTTCTCTGTTCTTCGTTTGCTCACACTCTGTCCAATGCTAAGTACCCACCTTTAAGAAAATTAAGAATAATAATATTTACTGTCTTATGTTAGGGTCTTCAGCATGATAACATGATATATGTTGGCATTGACTTGCTAGATTGATAATAAAAACTTGACCAGTCATTTTTGAACAAAATTTTTGTAAATATTATGCTTTGGGGATTATTCCTGTGGATGTACAGAGCAAATCCAGAGCAAAGAGTACTTAAACCTGGAAGCAAGACTTTGGTTGAAGTCATTCCACTACCTTATCAACAAAGCAACAATTTCACCAGTATTCTCCTCATTTGTCCACCTTCAATGCTTTTTAAGTAAACGGTGATTTTGAATTTGCTGATTTGCAGCATTTCTTAGGATGTGGTGCCTTTTAAAAGCTATTTTTAAAATCTTTTATGTAACAGAGGGGGGAAATTTCCCTATCTCTAAAGATGTATACTTACACAAATACAGTGTGCTTAATCCTAAATTAAAGTATTTGCCTAAATGCTATTACTTAACCCTGAGGCATATGTGATGTTTGAAGAAACAAATTCAGCATTTAATTAACTCTGAAATCCTTCTGTAAATGGAGCTGATATGTGTGTGCAAAGTTCAAGGCAAGATGCATTTAGAGAAGAAAACTGCTAGGAGGGCTTGCTGTTTCACAGCAGCCAGCCTGCCCTATCTAAGGCAGACAGACTCCTCACATGGCTACATGTTCCAAATTAGGGAGTGCGGAGGTTCATCCAGAGTGCACAGATTAAAATTTTCAGTAGACCAAAAAATGTCTCGAAGGCATGAATGGGCCTGTCACTTTTCCTCTGCCTCTCCAGCAAATGATGGATTCACTTTATCCCCCTCCTGAAACCCGTGAGATCTGCCTGGTTCTGTCCGTTATTCGTGGGACTCAGTCATGCTGAAACGGAGGTTGTGGTTAAACAAATCTGCTTTTATGGAGCAAAACACTGTGAAACAGAGCTGATTAGGGCCTGACACTTTGAATTATACTAGATTATAAAATTGGTGATGACTCCATTGTTTCAGGAACCTAGTTCTGGCTTTGCTATTCTTTCAAATGACATCGGTTACTTTGTCTTATTTTAATTTAGATAAGAATACTTTTGCTAGAGTAAAATAATTTTTATTACAGTCTTCTGTATTTAATTCTAAACATTACTAAGCATCCTATTTTTGTCTTGTATTTTAAACTCAGGTTCTTGCCAATTAGACTCTAAGTTAATAAATCAGTTAACAAGTGTAAGAATTTACCATTAAAACAATGGTGTTTTAAAATAATATTATGTGAGAAATAGCCAGAAAAGTGACTGATAAATTAAACAATAAAATATTGTTTTGTTTAAAATATCCTAATGTGTTTTTAATAAAACCACCTCTGTAAATATGACTGAGACTATTCCTTAGAGTATACCATTATAATTCTACTTAATTTTAAAATTATCATAAAAACCCCAGTAGTCATATTGTAAGATCATGGTGGTTGTTTATTAGAATAATTATATTTTGTATGCTCTTACATATCCTCCTCTGGATACAGTTCATGTGTATATACATATTAACCTACCCAAATAAATCCAAGACTGATCTATCAGTAATTTACTTTGTTTCTGAGCAAAGATGCTTAGATAATTCTTTTAAATAGATAATTCTAGATAATTCTTTTAAAATTATTTTAGTGTTGTTCAAGTGCAGTTGTCTCCATTTTTCTCCCCACCACTCCCCCTACCCCAACCATCCCCACTTCCCACCCTCAATACTACCCCCTTTTGGTATTGTCCACGCATTGTCCTCCATAGATGTTCCTGTAAACGCTTCCCCCCTTCTCCCTGCATTGTCCTCTCCCACCTCCCCACTGGTTACTGTCAGTTTGTTCTTAATTTCAGTGTCTCTGGTTATATTTTGCTCACTTGTTTGTTTTATNTCTGAGCAAAGATGCTTAGATAATTCTTTTAAATAGATAATTCTAGATAATTCTTTTAAAATTATTTTAGTGTTGTTCAAGTGCAGTTGTCTCCATTTTCTCCCCACCACTCCCCCTACCCCAACCATCCCCACTTCCCACCCTCAATACTACCCCCTTTTGGTATTGTCCACGCGTTGTCCTCCATAGATGTTCCTGTAAACCCTTCCCCCCTTCTCCCTGCATTGTCCTCTCCCACCTCCCCACTTGTTACTGTCAGTTTGTTCTTAATTTCAGTGTCTCTGGTTATATTTTGCTCACTTGTTTGTTTTATTGATTAGGTTCCACCATATGATCTCACTGATAAGTGGAACCTATTCAATAGAAATAATGGTTTTATAAGTCAACAATTGAATGTTCCTTCTTTTCACATCTCAGTTCAACACACTGAAGTTCAGATCATAGAAGAGAGATGGACCTGATATGTGAGACCAAGGTTTAGAAATAAATGATAAAGCAGAGTTCACTGGGCCTAACATTGCCCTCAGAATACCTGTTAATCTTACTGTTTCATGTGTAGTCACCCAGGGCTAACATGTGTTGTACCCAATGGCAGGACCAATTTACTCATTTTTCAGATATCTGAGGGATGCAATAATGCCAAACAGAATGTAATACAAAAACAATTGTTTTTGACATTCTTGTTTTTCATGACATTTTTTACAGCTTTTCAAGTTCAGTTTCATCAGGGAGGGTTTGGGATTGTTCCAGGTTTCTAAAATTTGATAAATGATTGAGCAAAATCTGTGTTTTATTGTTAATATTTAGAGATTCTTATATTCATAACCTTGTTTTACACTAGTCTGAGGGTCATTGGGAAATGTAAATGTGATAGAATAACTTAACCTCAAAAACCAGATTGGCCTTTTTATTATATGTCACAGACAACATGTGAATGTGGGGTGGTTTGTGGTTTACCTCTGAGACATAATGTGTGACATTTCTAAAAAGAAATGATTGTTTTTTCTTAACACCTTTAGATATAGTAACAACACTCAGGACCACCCACAGTCTTTATATGGTTCAAGAGTGTGGAAAGAAACAAGTTCTCCTAACCTGTTATGATTCCATTACTTTTGTTGTAACATTTTTAATGGGAACTGTGGGTTGAAACCTACAGAGATTTTCCAGAGGGTTGGGGTTCCAATAATGGATTTCCTGAGTTGGGAGTTCAGATGATTCTAGGGCTCAGGAGCTTCAACTTATTTCTTGAACCATCCTTATGATGATTTCATCAGCTTGTCCTCTCCAATTCTTCTGTCATGAGAAGCAAAGAGGCTTTTCTGGAACCTTACATTTGTATTCAAACTTGTTTTTTTCTTTATGCATATAAAAATCACTTCACAAATGATCATACATATGAATGTCTACCCACACACACATATCTCAGAACTGCAAATTAAATCAGTGATAACACAACAGGAGATGACAATTATGAAACATGTCTACAAATGTGAAGTCTATTTTGGTGAACTCTGAGATTACATAAAACTGTAATTTCTAACTAAATCTTAAAATAATTTACCTAAGGTCATTTTCACTCAGTATGTTAAAATGGTGTTTTTCCCAACATATTCCAATTAAACAAAATACATAAAATAAAATTATTATATGAGAAAACACATGTGAATTGCATCATCCAATAGTATTGAGATTATTCTACCTGAGATCAGTGATTATAAATGTGAAGTGAGTTCATCCAGCAAGTTTGTGGCATTTTTCTACTATCATAGTCAATTTCTTGGTTTTATACAGTACCTACATATGGCTGGGCTTCTGAAGCTGTTGTATGCCAAATAACAAAAGGGTATGGTAGTTAATGTTCTTCGTAAGAGGATGATTACGGTACTAAGTAAAAAGGAAGTTTGGACAACAATGAGGGCCAAGGTTGAGTAAGAATAAAGTAGGGTCAACACATTCAGTGGAGGTTATGGGCAATAAGTCCATTTGAAAATTATTTTCAGTTATTAAGACAAATTATTAAGAAACAAACATTTTTTAAATGACCAATAATTTTACAGAGGCATAATACTTTATGTGATGACTTTCTCCCTATGAAATTATAATGCCAATGACTTCATCTTCATTTTAGAATTTTTGTATTGTAGACATAAAGATTCAACAGCAATAGCCATTTTAGAGTTATGAGAAATACAATCATATAACATGTTCAGAAAATCTGGAATAAATGTTTTTCAATAATATGTACTCATAAATTATTATTAAGAATTAGTAGTCTTGGTAAACTATATTTATATGGAATTCTCTGCAAAAATGCCTAAATATAAAAACACTAACTTATTTTGAAATTGTCTATTGAATGACAAAATGTAAAATAAGATTGGGATCATATTAGTACAGAATAAGAAGAGTGAGAAATTTCCTAAGCAATAAATCACAAAGAAGGAAGAGTATAATTTAATCATCTATTTTTTTTACAATATCAGTAAATAAGAACTCTTAGAATGAGTTTCTCAAGGCTGCATCATACCTATTAGTGATATATAAATCGCAGTTTGATATTGCAAAGATTTAGAACTGTATTTATAGAAACAACATAATTAAAATACTCGTGTTTAAGGATCCTCACCAATATGAGTATTATATAAATCCAACTACTTGGATTTGTTCTGAAACAATTTTGCGCATTTTTAAAACTTGAATCTTTTTCCTAATTTGTAAACTTGTAATTTGGGCTTCAAACTAACAAAGAAACAAACATTTGAAATAAAGATTACAGGTGACATAAATTGGTCATGTGGAGATGTACAGTAGGGTGACTAGAGTAAATTTGAGAAAAAGATAAATGGAAGTCCAGGATGTGATGAGCCAGTGATAAGTGTTGGGTGAATCATCCTTGTGAATGTTGTATTGTAACTTCTGAGAATGATGTAAAACTGTGAGAAAAATGGAAAGAAGACTGTGTATCTCATGCTAAAGTTAATAGTATGAGATTGAATACCTAGAAGGTCATAATTTCCACTCTCAGTAGTAATGGCAAGAATGATTTCATGGAGTAGACTTTGATGTCATCACAGCTTGTGAAGAAGGAAGTAAATCAGTGCTTTAAACAGCAATGAGAGGGTAACCATAGTGGTTAGGTATCAACACTGAGGAAATAAAGGTTAAATTGTAATTTATACCATAGTTTACAGTGTATAGTTTATATCATGAGTAGATTAGAAATGGGAACAGTATGAGAAATTCTGAAGAAGCATATAACACTGGAAAGAGAAGAGCAAGGAGAGGGCACACTTGTTACTGATGCTGAAATTGAGCTTTGCAATTTCTGAAAACATTATCTAGATTCAAAGATTTTAATTAAAGAAATTATTGTAGATGAGAAACTAAATGATCACATTGATCCTAACATCCACACATGAAAAAACGGAAAAGAAGATATTAAATACATAATTCACCTGTGAAGCAAAGGGTCGCAGGTTAGATTCCCAGTCAGGGTACAAGCCTGGGTTACTGGCCAGGTCCCCAGTAGGGGACAAAAGAGAGGCAACCACACATTGATGTTTCTCTCCCATTCTTTCTCCTTCCCTTCCCCTCTCTCTAAAAATAAATAAATAAAATATTAAAAAATAAATACATAATTCGAAATTCATCTCTATTGTAAAAAAAAAAGGACAAGGAACTATACGGATGTATGCTGATATGGGACTAAATTTTACTCTTAGGTACAATTGCTCATCAGAGGTTACTTTCAATTTGGTGATTGTGTATGTGTGTTTTAGTAGCAGTATTCAGGTATGCTTTGAATGATGTATATTTAAGACTCTAGAAACTTGTTTGTACTAAATAATTCAGTAATAAAACAGATTTTATTATAAAGAAAAAAGAATAAAATTACCTGCTACAAAATTAAATATATATTTTAGTCTATGGGTTAATCAATTGATGTTCTTATATACAATTTACAGATTTGTGTACAGGAATGCTAGTGGTCACAGCTCTAAATATTTCACAATAAACTCATGAATTTTGATACAGGTGTTCATTATTGCATAGGTTTTCTGGATAGAGGCCTTACTACAATAAATCTGGACTGAAACACAATATTTAGAAATAAAATAATGGTTTAGAAATTTACATTATATTTAACAAAATTGTCTTAGTCCATATTCACTTGAATTTGACATAATCTAGTTTATTTCTTCACAGTTTGTTATATGTAAAGTTAGTGGTATTCAAACATAAATGCAGTAAAAATATCATACTTATACAATCTAATAAAATACTAACTTTTGCTAAGTGAAATAAGCCATTCAGAGAAAAGCAAGTGCCATGTGATTTCACTCATATGTGGAATCTAATGAGCAAAATAAACAAATAAGCAAAATAGAAACAGACTCATCAATATAGAGAATAGAATGATAGCTGGGGGAGGGGGCAGACAGGGCTGGGAATATCAGACAGAAAACTGTACTTGAACAAGAATTAAATAAAAATAAAATTTAAAAAAAGACATAATAAAGAATAATATACTGAAAATGTTTTACAATTTCTTGCACCTTCAGTATTAAAATGGCTACACAAAAATTTAAAAAAAGAATGGTAGCTACCAGAGGGGAAGGATTTGGAAAGATGGATGAAAAAAAAGTGAAGGTATAAAAAAAACCCTCATGTACACAGATAAGAATGTGCTGATTACCAGAGAAAAAGCAGAGTAGGATAGGAAGAGCTAGAAAAGCATAAAGAAGGGATAAACAAACCACACGATTGTGGTTCAATTCCCAGTCAGGGCACATGCCTGGATTGCAGGCCAGTTCTCAGTAGGGGACTCACGAGAGGCAACCATACATTGATACTTCTCTCCTTCTCTCCTTCCCTTCCCCTCTAAAGATAAATAAATAAAATCTTAAAAAAAAAGAAGGGATAAACTTTGATGGAAGGAGACTTGATGTGAGGTGGTGAACACACAATACAATGTACAGATGATTGTATTATAAAATTATACACCTTAAACCTATGTAATTTTATTAACTATGTCGCCCCAAAAGACTCATATTTGTCCATGAGTAGTATGTGTGCATAAAACATATTGTGTGCAATGATTTCATGTTTGTTACATTTAATTGCTGAAAATTTGGATAAAATAATTTAAATTAAAATATTTTTGTTGGTTCCTAAGATGGTTTCATGAAATACAAAATTAAAAAGCAAAAGTAAGCATATTTATTAAATTTATGTGATTAATTTTTATGCTACCCGTTCAGATTAGGGAATGCTAGTCACTAATATCTTTTAATTCAAATATTCTTATTAGATTCCTGAGTATAAATTTTACTATGAGAATATCTAGGGTGTTAGATCATTGTGAATTTGGAAGATTTTTCCTCCCTGAGAAGGAAATAATCCGATATGGGATTGCAAAGTATGATTATATAAATCTAAGAAGAATAGTGTTTTGGACTGGAGCTATTTCTACATGCAATTATTAATAAATATAAACAGTGGGCCATAAATTTATTCACATAACATAATCTAGCCCTGGCTGGTGTGGCTCAGTGAATTGACTGCCAGTCTGCAAACTGAAAAGTCGCCAGTTCAATTCCCAGTCAGGATATATGCATGAGTTGCTGGCCGGGTCCCTAGTTGGGGCGTGCGAGAGGCAACTGGTTGACATATCTCTCACACATCAGATGTTTCTCTCCCTCTCTTTCTCCCTCCCTTCCTCTATCTCTAAAAATAAATAAAATCTAGAAAACAAATTAGCCCTGCCTGGTGTGCATTAGTAGATTGAGTGCAAACCTACAAACCAAAGGGTCACTGGTTCAATTCCCAGTTGGGGAATATGCCTGGGTCACTGGCCTGGTCCCCAGTAGGGGGCACGCAAGAGGCAACCACACATTGATGTTTCTCTCCCTTTCTTCTCCTTCCCTTACCCTTCTCTAAAAAAATAAATAAATAAAAATTAAAAAGGAAGTATCTATTAAGAAACATAATCGCACTATTTAAAGACTCATATTTACCTATGCACTCGCGTACCACCTCTCTTCTCATTTGTCTTATGGAATCAGTTCAGAGAGAAAGAACACACAACAAATGCAGTGTTTCTTTTTTGATTAGACTTGACAGGGCTAATTCAATTAAGTATCAATGCTAGAAGAGAACATGGTACTTCACTTAACAAAAATGCAAAAACTTTGGAGTTAATGTCTTGGAAAATCTGTCAGAAGCTGTTTCATACATAATGAAAACAAGCTAAATTAATAACACCAGTAACTAAAATGTATTAAGCAAGTACCAGGTGGAAGGAACTAAGTTAAACACTTTACATGTATTATCTCATGTAATTCTCACTTCAACTTGAGAAGATAAAGTCTACCAGTTTCCTATTACTTAAAAAAATGTTACTGAGCAAAGAAATTTGCTCACAACTGAAGTTTGTAATCAAGATGCAAACCTGGGTGCGTGAGTTAGTTTGAGTGCTTGTATGTTTTACAGGTCTATTGGATATTTTATAGAAACATTTTTAAACCGCGAATATCTTCACGATCTTGAAAATTTGGAAAACCACACTTTGTGTAATTGGAACCTCTTTTGACTAGATAACCCATATTACTGTATTAATATATTCAAGAAGAAAAAATAAAATTAAAAAGTCCAGGCTTAAGAAAGGAAAAACAGTTCATATATGCTTGTCCTTTGGCATTCAACTTTTAGCATACTAGTGAAACCAGTGAAGAATAGCTGGCTTAAAATAATGAATTTTAAAATGTAAAACATGACAAGAACTCTTGAATAGGGACAGGTATCTCATAGTCACAAAAGTCCTACAAATCATAATGCAGATGTGTTCATGCAAGTGTGTATTTTTATGCAAGACAAATAGATGATAAAACTTTCCCTTTGAAAAGTAGTATGTTATCCATTGTCTTTAACTCTACCTTTTTTTTCTGTGAGGTCACTGGAACAACCTTTTGAACAGGAGTCAAACTGCATTCAATTCTAAAGCTTAATTATACTGATTTTACAGCAAGATAAAAAGTTAGAGCAACAATATTTCTCATATTATGCCAGACTAACAACGTCTGAAAAACCCTAACTCAAAGCTCAACATAATTTTCCATTTGAATCAGAGAAACAAAGAAAATATAAGAAGTTGTGATATTCATAAGATATTGCACTAAACTATAGCTCACCATGGTAGGTAGATGAATGCTACCTTTGAGCAAAAGAAAATAGCAATAAAATTGAATGTTTTTCAATTTTATTGAACAGGGTTTTTAAAAATACAACATCAATGACAAATGATTTTTTAAATGTTACCTCTCACTTCATGCATAAATCTTATCCATCATGTTATTTTCGTTTGCATTATATTTGATCTACTGTAATATTTGCCTGCTTGTCTAGTTGTTTATACACCAAATGCTACAAAGATGTTGGTAATTTTTATTCTATGCTCTGTGGATTTTTAAATTGAACAAAACATTGATTCAAAATTTTAAAAAGTTACCTAAAATTGATTCTGGATCATATAAATAATAAAAAAACTTGTTTTATGTAAATGAAATCTTGCTAACAAACTTAATTGTGGAAAATCACATATTTTAGGACTTTAGCAAAAGAGCTTTTATTATATGTTCATTTTTAAGGAGAAAAATTTATAAGGGGAATGTTGTTAACCTTTACTGAGCACCTACTATTTTAAAACTGGACAGCCCACTTCAGAAACTCTCATTCACTGAATCAACTTTCAATGATTTCAGTGAATTACAAAAAATTTATGTTTCAACAAAAAAGTGTTATAATTATTCTGATTTTACTAGTGTGAGTCCTCATGACTTCAGGAGGTTCTGATATGAGCAAAGATGTAGATGTGAATGATTATTAATGGCCAGTTAACTTATGGATAAACCACAGCACCAGAGATGAGACTAAAATCCAGAAAAGGAGCAAGTGGTGGCAAGCTAAAATGAGGAAGAAACTCATTCAAACAGTAAGTCAGGTTGAAAATTCAAGGAAGGAAGGGAGAAGCAAGAAAGGGTGTTTAGTTATGGAGCAACGTCCCATTCAAAAGACACTGAACTTTTAAGTATGTCGTCCTATGTCCTCCCATGGACCCTTTGAAGTATTAATAGCACATTTTATACGAACAGTTCCGTGAATGTGGGGACATTTATATAGATTATCCAAGGTTCCCCTGATACTAAATAGTGAGACCAGAGTCCCAAATATGAACAAACTTACTCAATAATCCATGGTTTGTCAACTAGCAATAAATTTTTGCTAAACGAAGAGATCTGTGACAGGAAACCATCAATGTCTTTATCTGGGATATTGGAAGCAGAATCTGCACTTTAAAGAGCTAAGTAAATTGTAACCACATTGAAGTTTGAGAAGCACAAACTAAAACCTTCTCATGGTGCAATACTGAGTGGAATCAGTGGCAGAGACTCCAGAGGTGAAATGAGCCACAGGGGACCAAAATCAACAAGACTTAACTTCACAAATGCAGAGTACCTGCTGGGGGCTGTTATGAGAAGGGGCATCTGAAGTAGAGGCAAAGGATTAAGTGGCTCAGTCATGGACAGACTCTGGACAATCCAAGAATATAAAATACATATCAAAATATGAACTGAAAATCTTTGTGAATTATTTGTTCATAATCCCCCAAGAATGGTTAATAGAAACCAGAATCAAGTGTTCTACTTCCCAGCCCCCTATTAAAAGCTTCAGGAAAGAAAGTGCTTGCCCCTCACACAGAAAATGGTATACCCTGAATTTTTCAGGATTGTTTTGATTTCAAATGCTGTGTTGTTATTAGACCAGATAACATGTTAAAGATTGCAGTCTAAATTTAGACATATATGATATGGGCATTTATCATATCAATGAAATGAAATAACTTCATATCATATATACAAAGCTTAAGTTTTATAAGTGCTCATTTGCTAGAAATTGTGATAAATCTAGGCAGAATGCTCCAATATCCAGCATTGTGATGTTATATAAATTAAACATTAGGACAAAGCTCCAATCTATTGTTTTTAGATAATAGTTTATGAGGGTTTTTACTTAATGCTCAAGTGTGGTGTGTTATTGTTTTTAAATATTAACACCATTGAATTTAGTTTGAATTTCAAGCTATCGCTAAACTTTAAAGTCATTCATTCATTTAGTGTGTGTTGCTTGCTTAATATGCACAAGATATTATTTAAATTGTTAGGGTTAAGAATCTCTCTGATTTGGTTCAAAAGCAGAGTTGTGTGGATAAGAAGTAAACATGATTGTGTCTAGCTATATTTTAAAAGCATAGAGAATTCAATGGACAAAAAAGAATGTCAATTCAATATGTGATGAGGTTAAATCCTTCAAAGAATATATGATGCTTGAGATGACATTAGCAATGTCAATAATTACCATGTGAAGACTTTGGTCAGAAGAAGCTTCAGGGGAAGAAGCTGTAGTAAGCTAAGCTGATGGGGGTAGGGGCATGAACATCTATAGCAAAAATGCACATAGTCCAGAATGATTACTATGTTAGATGTGAAATGGATTTTGTTGAGAAGTAATCCTATATGTTTGGACACAAGTCTGCTGTACAAGAGGCTGAAGTTTGTTGTTTAGATGGTGGGGATCCCTTGTGGGAGGGAATAAAATGATCATTGTGACAATGCAGAAAGATCATTGTGGTGTTGGTATTCTGTGGATAGATTAGAGTGAGAGAACCAAATAAGAGAGTAGAGAATCAATGAGAGCTGGAATTAAGAAAACAATAAGGTGATTGATTTAATTATTTTTGCATCAGTATGCTACCTGAGATTAGTTTACAATATGTTTAAGTAATGGAGTGGGGGAAAATAAAAAATGTGCATCAATATTCCTCCCTGGGGGAAATAAAGGTTTAGAAATAACTTTAGTAAGAGCCTTGAATAGAAAATAAGACCCTGGTGTTATGGATCCAAGGAAAGGAAATGATTGTTCTGCTTTAGAAATGGTGAGGAAAATTTGGTGAGAAAGTTCAAAGGAGAGAGGGAGCCAGGAAAATTGGAAAAAGTGCAGAAATATAGAAGAAGCCTGGATGACAAGCTCACCAAAATTCAAGGACATTTGTAGGAACAGTTTCCTAAGGTTGATGTTTTTGTTAAGTCTGCTATACATGCAAAGACCAGTGCATACATTTTAATATGTCAAGAATTGGTATATGAAGAATAAAAGGAGGAGCTAAGTTTAATATATGAGTCTATGTGATAGCTAAGTAGGACCATTAAGTAATGGGTAGCAAACCATGAAAATCACCATCAGGGTATAAATGGGAACTTGTGCCAAACAGAGGTATCAAATGTCTTATAAATTAGAGGATCAGTAAAAATAAGAAACTAACACATATGAGACATTCAAAATATTAAGAGTGATATTCAAAATAAGTCATGTCATTAGTGTGAGAGGACCAATATTTGTTCAGATCTACTTTCCAGGATCTGGATCTCAAATTTTCTTGCTGAGCCTTCTAGGCTAGTCTTTTCAAGTTAAAGGGCTCTTGATGGGGCCTAATGGCCATTGCAAAAACCAAAATCCAGAAAGAAGATGAAAGAAAGAAAAAAAGAAAGAGAGAGAAGAAAGAGAGAAAAAAAGAAGAGGAAGAGAAGAGGGGAAGGGAGGGGAGAGGTGGGGGGAGAAGAAGTGGGGAGCGGAGGGAAGAAGAAAAAGAAAGGAAGAAAGGTTTCTACCAGACTTTGGACCATTCTGAAATACCTACTAATGGTTTTGCATCAATCCTTCCATGTGTATCTTGCAGGAACATGGCAATAAATCATACATGTGCTTTCATTGCAGAGTTTAAAGTGTTTTTTTTTTATTTGTTGGATTGTTCCATTTTGTATTTACTTACATTTTCATCTTCTCATCCTTTCCTAACCCTCAGGCTCAACAACTAATGATTAAAAATCAGGTTGATTTGTTTTCTAAGAACTTTTGTATGAAATTTTGTAACATTATTTTAATGTTAGATTTTCAGGCCAAAGTTTTGCCTTTATAATATAAATATAACAAAAATAGAATAAAAATAACATGGGGCAAACAATATTTAATTATTTTAAAAAATATACTTAAATACATTAGTGTGACAGCTTGTTGGAGTGGTTTTGAGGGCAGGCTCCAGAGATAAATTGCTTACATCTGAATCCTGATTATTCCTTTTTTCCCCCCAGCTGTGTGTTACTGGGAAATTACTTAAACACTCTGTGTTCTAGTTTCATTATAAAATAGGGGTAAAATAAAACATGATGGAATTAAATTTGTTACTACATATAAAGCAATTTAAATTATGCTTGGCACAAAATAGGTACTCATTGCAAAATAATTCATTTTTGTTTATTGCTATTATTGTCATTACCAGAGTTATTACTATTCCATTTACATCTGTAGAAACATGTGTGACTCTCGTTTGTACTTATCCCACATGTGTATGTCTCTGAGGTGCCCATATATCTCTTTTGTGATGTATGGTATGCATTCAGGTGGTAGGGTGAGGACAGCATGTTTCCTTTCCCATTAAAGCCCCATTCAGTTGTGGCCCCATGAGATGATGTTTTACGGTCAGTGTTTTATTTCATAAGAAGGCACCTGTCTGTTAACAGGCATTCTGCACAATGTCTCTGTTGACCCTGACTCCTCTTTCTAGATTACCCAAAAGAGCCTCAGCAGAGTTTTTATGAGGGCTGCAGCCCTGCTCCTTGCCTCTTCCCAATAGTATGGATGACAAAAGGGGAAGAAAGTAGCCCTGTCACAGATATCTCCTGGAAAAAATCACTATAACACTAATGAAAACAACAAAGAAGGTCAGAGAAGATTTAGCAGCAGGACAGCTACATGAGACATTGACAGGTAAGCCCACTAACAGCAGCGTTCAAGCTGTCTTCCTTTACAATTTATCTACTGGTTTTAATTAGTGGATGGCAGACATGATTTACCCTATTTCAAATATTATCAATATTTCTTCAAGAGATTTCACCTTGATAATGATCTGAACTCACAACAAACATGTTGCATTTTAATACAACCCTCTCATGATCACATTATCATTCCATATATTTAAAAAATATTATGTGAATTTTAGTAAAGGCCAGTGTATATTATACACTGTAAAATGTCTCAAGTTCTGCTCATGGGATAACTGTATCTATAGTTTTTTTTTAATATAGCCTGAATATCTGATTACTTTTCACATGAAAGTCATTCCTCCCAAGGATATTTGGGATAATTTTTGAAGTTAACAAGTTAAGATTTGATGGTAAATAACATTTATTTTCACTGATTATAATCCAAAAGAAAGTGATTAATTTATAACTCAATTTTGGTTATTTCAGATTTTATTAAGTGTATCCATTACTAAAGCTTAACCAAATCTGAGAAAGCAATGTTAAATTAAAAGTACTTATTGAGGAGCTTATTTATCCTCCTTGAAACCTGATTTATTTAATGATCATCTTCCTTGAGTCTTTAAACCTATGTAGTCAGTAAACCAGTAGGTTTTAACCATTTGCATCAGTTGCAAACCACATATCTTTTGAAGGAATCTGATTAGCAAATTTACATACATAAAATAAAACTTTAGTACAGTATAGGGAGTTAGAATTACAAATTACAAGTGTGACCTCAATTTTAATAAAGGAATAGCATAATAAAATTATAAATGGAAGAATATAAATATCAAATACTTTATTATTTTAATTCATTTATTTTTTAAAAAAATATTTGTTTATTTTTAGAGAAAGGGGAAAGGAAGGAGAAGAGGGAGAGAAATATTGACATGTGAGGGAAACAGTGATCAGCTGTGCGATGTCTGAGAGGCAACCCAGGCATGTGCCCTGACTGGGAATGGAACCAGCAACCTGGGTCCACAAGCCAGTGCTCAATTCACTGAGCCACACCAGCTAGGGCTAATTTATTATTTATTAAATTATTAAATCTTAGCCAAAAATTCAGGTGGCCTTTAGCATTTTCAATAGAGGTTAGGTCAATTAAAAACTATTTTATTTGAATTCAAATTACATAGCATTTTAATTACTAAGAGAATATTTTTACATATCTGAAGAAACACAGTTATTAATAATAGAGTTATTAATAATAATATTTAGAGAAAGGTATTAAAGTCTAATATACTCTTGGAAAAGTCACTTTCACTTAACTTATTAAAACTATAAACAATTACTATCATTTGTAGCTGTATAACTTCGGCAATATTAAACATTCTTGGTGTTATTACCATTTATAACAATAAGCTAACATGAGAAATGAAATTGAAAATGCATATTCATTAAATTTACTTAATGGCTAAAATATTTTTTAAACAATATTTTTAAATGAATGAATGTTACTCAATTACTTTGCCTTTCTGGTGTTACAGGATATGGGAAAAGATTTCTCGGCCAGCATAAATGCAATGTTTAATATACAGTCAGGAAATACAAGTGATGCTGGCCCTTGGTAGCTAACCCAGAGACTTCTGAGTGCTGATCTAGAAAAAATGAAGTCTGATTTTGACTTCATCGTGTAAACAAAATGTCATCCGCAAATCAAATTCCACCCACAGTGAACTCCTGGCATGGTTAATGATTATAATCTTCACATTTAATCACAGGAACTCAGTGACAGGCAAACAAAGGTTAGCTAAACTGACAGTTCAGATGGTTTCAACAGAAAACACCACAAGTTGTATTTGTAAATGTGCATGTACAATTCCAACATCATTTTTCCAAAATGCAGTTAAATGTGTACAAAGCATACATACTGACACAAAAGACCTGCCGATTTGCTTACCTTTTATGTGGTAAGAATTATATGGAAGTCTGTTAGGTTCCTGCCAAATGTCTGCTTTTCCAATGCTGCTTTCCCTGTTAATTAAATTAGGGTCCTTAAATCTGAAAGATCTGGATATAAAGTGAATTTTTTAACTGAAACTGTTCTTATGTTCTCATCATTTTTTGAATCATTTAAAGTAGTTTCCCTAAACTATCTCATTTTAACATGTTTCATTCCTTGACAAAATATGCAACCAAATCACCTATAACCTAATAAAATAAGTAAAATACAAGACTCCACTCCAAGAAGACAAGCAACCCAATTAAAAAGTGGGCAAAGGACTTGAACAGACATTTCTCCAAGGACAATATACAGAAGATCAAGAGACACATAAAAAAATGCTCAATATCATTAGCTATCAGAGAGATGCAAATTAAAACTGCAATGGAATACCACTTTACATGGGTTAGAATGGCCATCATAAACAAAGCAATAAACAAGTGTTGGAGAGGGTGTGGAGAAGAGGGGACCCTAATCCATTGTTAGTGAGGTTGCAGATTGGTACAACCACTGTGGAAAACAGTATGGAATTTTCTCAGAAAACTAAAAATGGACTTGCCTTTTGACCTAGAAATTCCACTGCTGGGATTGTATCATAAGAACCCTAAAACACCAATCCAAAAGAACCTATGCACCCCAATGTTCATAGCAGCACAATTCACGATAGCCAAGAATTGGAAGCAATCTAGATGCCCGAGAGTAAATGAATGGATCCAAAAACTATGGTACATTTACAGAATGGAATTCTATGCAGCAGAAAGAAAGAAGGAGCTATTACCCTTTGCAACAGCATGGATGGAACTGGAAAGCATTATGCTGAGTGAAATAAGCCAGGCGGTGAAAGAAAAATACCATATGATCCCACCTTTAATAGGAACTTAAACAACAAAACAAACAAGCAAGCAAAATATGACCAAAGACACTGGAATTCAGAACAGGCTGACAGGAAGCAGAGGGGAGAGGGGAGAGAATTTCAGGGGAAAGGGGGAAGGATTGACAGAAACTAGTATAAAGGACACATGGAGAACAACTAAGGGGGTGGAAATGGGAGGGAAGTGGGGAGCATGGGGAGGTGGGCTGGAATGGGAGTAGGGGATAGAAAACTGTACTTGAACAATAATTAAATAAAAAATATTAAAAAAAAGAAAAAATGCAAAAAAATACAAAGAAAAATCTAGAAAAAAATAAGTAAAAGAAATTGGTGTATGTTCTAAAATAGCATGTACTTAGAAATCTATTAATAATTAAATATTTTGGAACCTTACACAATTTCACATTAAAATAAAATTAATTCAATAGATTGTAACTGGTTAATCAGAAAAATTCAGAGAATAAATGTTTAATAATTAGTAAATTAAATTTACTAAATGATAAAAATTAAGTGCACAAAGATTAAATATTTTATATTTAAATTGTTTTAATAAAATTTATGTTATACTACATAGTATACACCATTATATACCAGTGAAAATTTTATTTTTATAAATTTGGAAACTTTTAAAATATGTTTTCCTGTGAGTGATAAGATATATTTCAAAATGTGTTGAAAATGGCTTGACTATTTCATCTGGTGTTTGTTAGCTGTTATTAATTATATATTACATTTACTTTATTTATAAAATATTAAATAATTTATAATATATAAAAATATATAATTTAATAATGATTTCATTAAATATTTTACATTATAAAATGGTATTAAATTCTATGGTATTTGATTCATTTTTGCTTCAAAGTAGGTTTTATTAGGTACTTTGCATTACTATTTAAAAAAAGTGTTGTCCTTATTCAGCATATCAATATAACTTTGGATCACTGTGGATTTTTTGTTTAACTTCATCTAATCAGCCCTGGCAGGTGTAGCTCAGTGGATTGAGCGCGGGCCTGCAAACCACACAATTGCGGTTCAATTCCCAGTTTAGGGCACATGCCTGGGTTGTGAGCCAGTTCCCAGCAGGGGACTCACGAGAGGCAACCATACATTGATGTTTCTCTCCTTCTCTCCTCCCTTTCCTCTCTAAAGATAAATAAATAAAAGCTTTAAAAAAATAAAAATAACTTCATCTAATCAAGGCTTATTTAATTTTTGTTTTCTCATTTTTTAGGGAGAATCACTTTAATAAATCTAAAATTTAAAAAGCTACAAGGATCTTTCTTATGATTTCACAATTCTATTGTGTGTATGGGGGGGACCTATCCTTAAAATAAAACTACCAAAAAAGTGAGAGAAAGGGTAAGAAAAAAATCAAAGAATATATACAGTTGCAAATTAAGGTCATGTAGGGCCTGCTGTTTATTAAATTTGGGGTTCCATTTTAAGAAAAATGGTACAAACTCATGAATAAAAAGGTGTGTAAAAAAGGAGATCTAATGTACAGCATGGTGGACAATAATAAAAATATTTTATTGTATATTAAAAATTTGTTAAAAAGATAGATTTTACAGTTGGCAAAATATAAAGTCTATCTTAATAAATAACCTTATCTATACTTGATTGTTTTATCTGTTAAGAAAAAACACAAAACATGCATTGCGTTTCCCTGATTAATGATGAGGTTGAGGTTATTTTCATGTGTTTATTAGCCATTCATAGTTTTACCATGGATGTTTGTTCATATCTTTTACCTGCTTTCCATATCTTTTTTCTGTGGACATACGTTGTTTTGGTTGTTCAGTATCTCTCCCTATCTTTTGGTAATAGAACTCTTATTTATTACGGGAACTCATTCCCTGTGGCTTAGGTAAGCACCTGACCAGGACTGGCCTCCCTGAGTTTCGAAGTTCCCTAGCCACAATGATTAAAGCATAGGCATGTAAGTCAAGCCAGTCCTGAGAGAGCCATCAATAGAATTTCTGTGAAAACTATTGGAAAGAAGGTTCTTAGAAATTCCACAGACTAATAACTATGTAAGCCTGAATTTGTACCACAAGGAGAGAGTTTCAGGAGAAACTCAGAGGCTAGAAGAAGGAGAACTGAGTTTTGATATTTTTCTGGAGGCTCTATCCCAGCTGTACCTAAAATCTACCCTACCTCCAGATTTTTAACATTTTGTGAGCTAATAGAGTTTCTGTCTTGTTTAAGATTTAAAAAGGATATATTTAAAAATAAATCTCAAAACACACACAAGCATGGTTACTGTGAAGTGATGGATAGGTTACTTAGCTTGATTTTGGTGATCATTTGACAAAATATTATATTTTTGCAAAAACAGGAAAAAAAGTCAGTCTTTCTTTTAGCTTTTCTAATCAAAATTTGATTTCCATTATTAATAGTTTATAAAATTTCCTTTCAGTCTAACAATCACAGAATTTTTATCAATTTTGGGAAACTCTCAGTCAGGTTTTTCCAAATCTGAGCTGTTTCAAGCAATTCCACTTTTGTGTAATGCTACTACAGGTAGCATTNAGAACTGAGTTTTGATATTTTTCTGGAGGCTCTATCCCAGCTGTACCTAAAATCTACCCTACCTCCAGATTTTTAACATTTTGTGAGCTAATAGAGTTTCTGTCTTGTTTAAGATTTAAAAAGGATATATTTAAAAATAAATCTCAAAACACACACAAGCTTGGTTACTGTGAAGTGATGGATAGGTTACTTAGCTTGATTTTGGTGATCATTTGACAAAATATTATATTTTTGCAAAAACAGGAAAAAAGTCAGTCTTTCTTTTAGCTTTTCTAATCAAAATTTGATTTCCATTATTAATAGTATATAAAATTTCCTTTCAGTCTAACAATCACAGAATCTTTATCAATTTTGGGAAACTCTCAGTCAGGTTTTTCCAAATCTGAGCTGTTTCAAGCAATTCCACTTTTGTGTAATGCTACTACAGGTAGCATTTAATGCTACTATAGGTGCATTAAAGCAATTCCACTTTTGTGTAATGCTACTACAGGTGCTTTGTAAACATAGAAGTTTAATTAATTCCACTTTGCATGGTGTTCACCAAAAGAACAAAGTATAAGATAAATCTGTAATTTTGTACAATCATTATTATGAATATCCCTCACAGGAAAAAACTTGTAATTGACAAGGTATACATGTGAATAATTATTATGGTCTATTTAGAAAGTTTTGAGACTCTTTTAGATTCTGGCCCATACATCATTGACCTTGTTTTTCCTACATGATCTATACCTTGAAGGTGTGTAGTGTAGAACACTTTCACAGCACAATATGACTACTGGCCATGGACCTTTGAGTTGTGATACAGAGTGTGATGGAATAGAGGCAAGGATAGTTAATATTGGGAACCATTTCCACCCCAGGTCAGCTGGCAATAAAGGAGCTATATATTGAAGTGATATGAACCGCAAAACTTTATCCAGTGAATGTATTCTCAGCCAACTTCCTCTTAACAAGACTCATAAAGGCCCCAGCACTTATTCTAGTCCCTCAAGGGAAAAGGTAATGAAGGGGAAATTTGAATGAAAAAAAAAGTGATCCTAATAATGCATCTTCATTTGGAGATTTTACAAGCATGTGGTCATGTAAACACATTGCTAGTCCAAGGCCTTAGAAAGAGCTGTGCAAATGAGAAGGGTCCCTGAAGTTAAGGTTCTTTGGGCTCATGCCTCTGTGGTTCATGTTAGATGATACAGTTTCCATTAAGTAAATATGTGTGAGGATCTTTGATAGCAAAAGGTTTTTTTTCATGGCTTACACTAAAAAAATATAATGGTATTAAATAATATAGCCACAAAATATATTTAAAAAATTTCTTTTTTATCTTCTTGACTCTCTTCATGAACATATGTTCACAGGGCTCAGGTTCATGTATGTATATACCCCACATTTAAAATCTTGGAAGCAATAAATAGCTGTCATGGAGATTCAACACCTCTAACAAATTTCTCCATTGGAGATGTCAAGAAATTATTGAGAAAAACAGACTGAGATTAGTGGCAGTTTAGTTCTTTCAGCTTTTATCATCTATGATTAAACCAAGCAAAAATTAGTCTAACTAATAATTCCCCACAACTGCCACACAGACAATCCTGTGTTATATCTGACAGCCTGAAATAATAAGGTGATGGCCACGAAAGAGACTAGAACTATTTATTTTTTTCACATGATCAATTTTGGTTTTTGGACATTTAAATGAATTCAACAAACATGCTGAGAATGAACGCACAACCCATATAGCTTTTGCAATTTATAGCCATATAAGCAGGGCACATTGACTTACAGTGCTGAAATATCTGCTGTCTACCTAATGGGGAGCGATGACAGTGAGGAACAGACTGACTAACTTTCTAGAATATGCAGGACTAAAGAGCCATGGGTACTGAGACACCAAAGAAACAAACAACATGAGTTTTGAGCTCCACAATCAGTGTTCATGTGGGTATATCTAGCAGAAGAAAAAACTACTGTCTTAATGAAAAGAAGTTAGAACCACAGTTGAGCTAATATGAAATGTAAGCCTTAAGTGAGGTTCTTTAGACAAGTTAGTGTATTTTATTACGTTTTAAATATAGGACCGAATACCACAGGTAGGTCAAACACAAATTAAAGGATCCATGTGGCAATATTTTCAAATTATCATGTCATATAAATACCAGATATGTAAGTCTTGCAGAGAAGCATGAGATGGTGAGAGGAAATATTTGATTTGCTCCCGTCTCAGGTAGACTGCCTCTCACAGTGATTGCCTCAGTTCACTGGTTAAGTTATCCTGATTATATACATTTACACTTCCCATGTTGATTTTAGAAACTAACCCTGCATGAGACTTAATGTCATGCAGATTTCATCTGAGACTGGAAGTGAAATGTGAGATAGAAAAGATGTCCCAAGGAATATCAAGAGGGTGTTTTTTTTGTTTGTTTGGTTTTTTTTGTTGTTGTTTTGAATGACTGTGATTCTCTGCTGAACTGTCTTTTCTCAAGATATTGTCCAGGTGAAGTCAGTGTCCAGAAAATAATGGTAAAAAAATTCCATGAGACCCTAGTGGATAAGAATCAGTTATCCCTAGCTCTAATGAGATCAAATATAAAATTGTTGCTTTGCTTAAAAAAAACACATGGTCCATGCAACTATGTTTTTTTCTTATAGTCTGTGCAGCTCTCATCACAATTTTTATCCTGCCGTACTCATGAGCAGAGAGAAGCCAAATTTTTTTTCTAATTCTCCTTGAATGCATAGAAGGGCATCATAGGATAGAAAAGGGCCATAATTGTCTGTGTAGAGCGAGAGTATCACTATTTTTGGCAAGCTACTTGCTATTCTACAAAGAGTGGCTTTTCCTGTGATTCTTAATTTGACTTCAATATTCACTTACATAGCACAGTCACATATTATTTGTCATATTTTATGACATGTGAGCTGTGCATCAAAACATCTTAGAGAGTTACATCATATGACTACAATAAAATATAAGCTAAAAATTAAAGCAAAAATTATTTCTTATTTATTTTATTAAATAAATAAAAATTTTGAGATGAGTTTAGCTCAGTGAAGCTGATTAGAGAAAGGAGATTTCTCCAAAAGAAAGAGTCCCTTGCTTTTCTACTTTATCATTTCATCTGTATTTACAGCTAGTAAACCATTAAAATATGCTTTTGTATTATATGTATTGCATATAAATTCATCATTTCATAGAGTTCTAGGCAAAATAATGATCCATCCTCTGTTATAAAATTGCTGAAGTTGCTGAAAACCATTAATTATTTCATGCTGCTCCATTGGTTTGCATATTTTATGCAGACAAACAGAAATTCAAATACCATTTTAAGATAGGACTAAAGTAGCAATTACAAAATGACAACTAATAAATTGTTGTTTTATTTGAAAATATGTCTTTTTTAAAAAACAAAACTCCATAAGTCACTGAATCATGGTATGGTAAACATTATAAGAATAATTAATTATCAATATTATTGGTGACATTTTGAAAATAGTTAAAATTGAAATTCTCTAGTACTGAGGTTTGTCACCAATAGAATAATATTTGAGAATCATTGAATCATTTATATTCCAACCTTTGAACAAAAGTCTACAAAGCATCTAATATTTCTAGGTCCATTTTAGATAAGAGAAAACTTCAGGAAAGTTAAATAACCTTGCAAAGTTCTCAGTTGCAATTGTTCTGTAGGTTCTGGGTTGACTAATTCTGGGGTCTACACTAAGTCATGGTGGTATCTTCCCACCAACAGGGCAGCAATGGAAATGGAAGAATAGCATAGAATCTCAACTCTTTTTTCAAAATATCCATTGTTTTTCAGCATAACAATTTCAAACTTAGAAACCTGAAAAAATAATGCATGCTTACTAACACACTCCTCAGTTTGTCAGACATAAACATCTAAAGCTATCTGATGCATATTCATTTTTAACAAAGCTCAAAACATTTGTGTAACATTTCAAGGCCTCTTATATAAATTGTTATTTTGTGTCACAGCTATTTCTATAATCCAATATATGTATGGCACAAATTATCCTACAATAAGAACTGATCCTACTTCATGCTATCACACTGTGCACACTGAAGAGGCAAATACATCAGACTCTTTGCTTTCCAAAAGATAATATAAACTGCATTTCTTTGGAGTGATTTTTACTTTCCTTTTGCTCAAATATGTAACAGCTAAGCAAGAAAAATATACAGTGCCCTATTTCCATTTATTTTTCTTTTAAAATTCTAATAATATTGTCTTGCACTTGGTGTTCATTAAAGGTAAACTGTATTTTTATTTTGATTAGCTAGCTCAAATTTCAAGCATGCTATTGTTTTAATGGTTAAAATTATCCTGCTTGATTTGAAGAATATAATTCATTTTTCTGTGTTTTAATGTTTTTTTCACACAGATTGACTCTCTATGAAATGTTAATTCAATGTAAATACTTTTTAAAACTTTTATTTTTTATTTGTTTTTTAGATTTTATTTATTTGTCTTTAGAGGAGAAGGGAAGGAGAGAGGGAGAGAAACATCAATGTGTGGTTGCCTCTTGTATGTCCCCTACAGGGAAGTGGCCTGAAACCCAGGCATGTGCCCTGACTGGGAATTGAACCTCGATCGTGTGGTTCACAGGCCCATGCTCAATCCACTGAGCTATACCAGCCAGGGCACTTTTAAAAACTTTTAGAAGACTAAAGCATGGAAAAAAGAGATAATATGTAAATCAGTATAATAATGCTTATTTTACATCGCTTATTTTATTTTATAAAGTATTTTATATTGAGCCCTGGTTGCTGTGGTTCTGTGGATTGAGCCCCAGCCTGTGAGCTAAAGGGTTGCCAGACAAGGCACATACCTGGGTGGTGGTGGGCCAGTTCCCCAGTTCAGGGGCATGCAAGAGGCAACCATACATTGATGTGTCTCTCCCTCTCTTTCTCCTTTCCTTCTCCTTTCTTTAAAAATAAATAAGTAAAATCTTTAAAAGATAAAGTATTTTACTTTGAAATAGTACAAAATATAAAAAACTTATAAGCATAAAATGTAGAACTTTTATTTCCCCAAATCATTTGAAATTAGGTTATCTTCTTAATTTCCCATCAACTTGAAATAATTGAGTGTTGATCAGAAGGGAGAGGGGAGGGAATTCAGGAGGAAAGAGTGAAGGGTTTGCAGGAACAAGTATAAAGGACACATGGACAATAACAAGGGGGGTGGTGAAAACAGGAGGAAGTTGGAGAGGGCTGGGGGTGTGGGCTGGGATGGGGGAAGAGGCAGAAAATTGTACTTGAGCAATTAAAATTAAAACAATTTTTGTAAACAAAAACTGTCTTCATTGATATAGTGCCACCAACAAAATCGACAAACTAATCCTCAGACTTCAGACCTTATTCACGTTTTACCAAATAATATTTTTATGATGAATGAGTTCAGTTCAGAATCATCATATTTACTTTTTATCTTACTCTGAAGTCTTTCGTTTTGGAAAAAACAGATTTCTTATTTATTATTAATAACTTTGATATTTTTTAAAAGTATAGTCCAGTTATCTTGTCAGTGTACCTGAGTTTGAATTTGAGTTTGTTGGGTTTAACCTTGCTTCACATTTGAATTCAAGTAAAGCATTTTTGTCTAAAAGTAATATTGCATTTTTCTGACTGCATTAGACTGGGTAGACAGGATTTCAATTTACCAATTACTGAGGGCATTCATGTTGATCACTCGATAAAGTATTTGTCAGGCTTCCTCTCTGTAAAATTACAATTTCTCTCTTTATAATTAATAAGAATTTGAGAGGAGTATTCTATTTTAATATCCTATTACTCAAGAACCTTTTAATTCTTTGATTTATTTACATCTCAATGGACTCTGGTTTTACATTTCATTTAATGGGTTATAATATATTATTAGAATAATTAATTGCGATGGTCGATGGTCAAATTCTCTTTTAAGACAGACTGTCTATTTGACCTGTCATTACCTTTTGTTGAGCACCTTCTTGCTTTGTTGCACAGTAATACAGTCCCGACTCATCTATTTTTCTCCCTGCCTCAGTATGGAAAAGGGAGCCCTGGTTCCTTTTGTTGGAATCTTTCACTAAGATTATGCATTTTTCTTTCTTTTTTTTACTCTTTCTTGAAAGGTCATATAAAGTCAGATTGCTCACAGTAACCCAATCAGAAGCAGTATGGTCTGCCCATGGTTTGGCCCTAACCACTGAAGGTTTTGTTTGAGAATCTTGTGCACTTTGTTGGCCTCTTCCTTTGGGCATATCCAATATGTATCTCCCTAAAATGCAGAAAAATGCCAGTCTGCTTTATAAAAATTTTATGCTGGGGCTGTTAGTCTGCTATCCATAGTGCAGTGGCAAGGGTACCTGCTACATTAAGCTTACCCCCAGTCACAATATTTGTAAGTATTCGGAGGGAAAAAGGGCCAGGTGTTTGAAGCCCGAAGATCTCTGCCAAAGCTCTGTTTTTCTTGCTCTCATTACCCTGAACTTCTTTCTGTGGATTCTCAGTCACTTTTCCTACTTGACAGTGATCAGCCTGAGTGAAATTTCTCCATGTTACTAACCTGAACAAGATTCCTCCTCCAGATGCTTCTCCTCTGCTGCTTCCACTGGTCCTTGTATCATTCTGCACCCTCACAAAGATGATTTATTATTTTTATTCCACCTTTTCTAGTTGTTTAGGCAGAAGTTCTGACTGACCACCAACTATTCTACTCTATTTTGAAATAAAAATCATTTCTTTGTTTCTTTTGTTTTTCTCAGTTTTACATAGGTCAATTTTTCCTGAATCAGGAATATATTTATATATCTGATTATCTGTCTATCTATATAACTATCATCTGTCATCTAATATCTATTTACTTACATGGGTCTCTGGTGTTGTTTTTGTTTTGGGGGAGAAATGGGTATCAGGAACTATTTCTGATTACCTGAATTTATTCTTAATAATCCAAAATTTTGTGTTTGTTTCTCCCTTACCAAGAGGGGGTAAAATCCATATGAATTGATTTTGTTCTTTTATTATTTACATTATTATTTTAAATGCAAATACTGTTTTCCCTTTTCACAGAGACAGTCTCTATATCAGCAAAAATGGGTTTTCCATGTGACTCCTCATTGATTCTATGTAATCGCCTTCTGAAACCAAACATGATTTCAACATGTCTCTGCTATCAGCCTATCTAGTTATTCTCCTGTATGTAGAGGAGTGGTTTGGATTTTCCACTAACCCTTGAGAATTGTGTTTGGAAGGGTCTTTGGGACACTACTATTTGGGTCTTCTCTCACTGGTACCACCTTATGATCTTGGAACTCCTCACATATCCTGGAATATCTTCTCAGCCAATTCTCAAATGGAGGCCTCAGTTTTCTCAAGAAAATGAGCTGCTTTTTGGTTTTCCTTCTCCTTGTTGCTTTTAGATTATTTTTAGGACTAGAAGAGAGAAATAACAACTTTGCACATCTTCAAATAGAAAATTTCTAAGTATAATACTCTATGAATGTCCACATTTTAAAGGGTGAAGTGTACAGCATGAAGTGGTTGGCTTTCTAAAATATTTTCCTAAATCATCGTAGAATAAATCAAGTCAGTCAGGCTTCTTTATCCAGATGTCTGGGCAACTAAAAGAAACAGTTTTGCCACAACCTTGAGAATGGGCCCTCATGCAAAGAACGAAGCTCGGTTGGATAATATCTTGCTTCTGTCTGCACAAATCCCGAGTAAACCTCCTGGCCTTGAATGGCTGCAACCCAATCCACCAGGTCTCTTATAAAAAAGAGATGCTGGGCTGTGATATGTTACATTTTAATTTGAATAGCTCAGGTAGTATTTTATTGACATAACAGCCAAAGATGAAAACATGTGGGATTAAATTAAAAATAGAACAAGAAATGGGGTGATAATTCCCTTGAATGGAAATTAAAATACACACATATATGGGTAAATACAGAAAAGATGCTGTAATAATCGACAATAACCAGTGTGTTTCTAAAAATGAATGCTTTAACATAAAACTTAGAGAATTTTAAAAATTTACTGTAACAAAATATTCAGTAGAAATCTCCGTTATATTTGACAAATACAAATTTCAAGGCAACAGCATACTGACTTAAGATGCTGTATTGGAAAATAAATTAAATTCCAGACCACCATTTGCCAACATATGAAGGATGTTCCCCACATATTCAAACAATTCTTGACACAAGAGAATGTCCTTCAATTCAACTTAATTCTGACACTACCTACATGATGATAGCATCAGACTCCATAGGCTCAGTGCTACAAGACTGTTTTTCCTCATCTCCAACTTCAGACACCAGTCCCAAACTCAGATTGTTACCTGCTGGCTATAAATCTTCACATATCCTGGAAGACTTTCAAATAACTCCCTCCTTGGAGTCAATTAATTTGACATGGCAGTTCACAGAACTCAGAGAAATATTTCATTAACTAAATCACTGTTATGATATAGCTCAGAAACAGCTACTTGGAAGGGTGCATAGGGCATTCTAGGTGTGAATGAGCACAGTGCTACCATGCCCTTTTCAAGCACTCCACTCTCCCTGAACTTCTAAGTGTTCACCAACCGAGATACTCTCTGAATCCCATCTTCTGAGGTTTCTATGGAGGTTTTGTTACAATGAGTTAATCATGAATTGTGAATAATTAACTCTTTGGCCAATGCTGATTGATTCAACATCTAGTGCCTCTCCCTTCCCTGGAGATCAGGGAATGGGATTGAAGTTTCCAACCACCTTCCAACCACCAATAATATGGTTGCCTCAACTGCCAACCAACCCCCGACCTTAGGTGTTTCCAAAAGGCATCTTATCATTCCCATCATTTAAGGAGTTCCAAGTCTTTTAGGAGTTCTGTGCCAGTAGCTGGGAGGAGGGCCAATTATGTATTTCTTACTATAAATCACAATATCACCCAAAGTCATGAAAAACCCCCATGTCCTAGTCTCAAAATCATTCAAATCCATGAGCACTAGCAATTAAAAGGATGGGGAAATTTCTAAATATTTTCCTTTAGGTTACTTTTCAGGCAGTACAAACATTTTAATTCTTTTAGTATATTAATTTAAGTGAGATATAAAAAATTTAAAGATACCATGTTACATTTAGGGATGTTTAGAATCTCAAATAAATAAATGGAAATTTCAAAAATTATATTGTGCATGTGTATCTCACCTTAGAACTCTCAGTAGATGCTTAATGACCGTGTTGGTTATATCATTACAACTTAACTTACGACTCAAAAATTAACATCTTTAAATCAACATCTTCTGCATTGTGAAGCAGGTGATAAAATGAATTCATCCCTTAGGGACATTTTCCCCTTTGCCTTATAACAGTATGTATTAAAAAAAAGACACTTGTCTTAAACCATGGTCACAGTAGTAAAAACAAAGGGACAGATTACATGATTGGTATTTATGATAATATTCCCTAATGTTTGGCTTGCCTCTGAGTCTTGTTCAGAAAGTTTAGAAGAAAAGTCATGTGATTTTTACTTGAATAATTATTACAAAGACTTGTTTGTAGTGTATTATTCTATAGCTTCATAGCAATAAAACTTTTCTCTCTTCTGCCCACACTCAATACCATGGTTTATCATTTGGTGATTATAAGAATAATTTTAATCTTTAAGGAATGCAAATAACTATGTTTATGAATAAGATTTTGAGGAATATTTATTTCACATTGATTTATGAGAAATAAAAGAGGTTTAAATAAAAACAGTACTTGTGCTGCAGGGATTTACAATGTCAGTTTATTATACAAAATACTTTAAGAATACAGACATAAATAAGCAATTGCAAGACTAATATAGGTACATTTTGATTTGAAAGTGATGTTAAAAAAAGAGCATTTCTTGGAAGCTGGAAGAGCAAGCGAGATATTAAGAAGAAAAATTCTATAACCAAATCAACTCCTGGCCAAACTCTCCCTGCAAACTCCTTTGATTGCTGCTAGAGTGAAGTATTCTGGAACTTGCCTACTTAATTTTTAAGAAATCTGTTCATCTCAATTTCAGTTGATTTAAATTTTAATCATCCTCTTGGTTAAAGCTAGACCTTCTCATTATCAGTAACTTCATTTTTTTTTATTGTCTATCTCTCCCAGATGGAATGTATGCTTCAATAGTGTTAAAATATGTTTGCATTTTTGTGGAGGCAACCTTGCCAGCAAGTTCCCCCATCCACCACAGATGAAAGTAACACTACCAAGACATGATATGCTTGGGGAGGAGAGGTAGCCAATCTCTCAGAGGAGAAAGGTCAAGAGCCCCTTCCTCAGTGGGTTTTATTGGGTTGTAATACACAGGAATACAGACAGTAAGGATTAAACAGTAGATAACATTTCAAAGAAATCTTAGGGCTTAGTCTGAGTCAGTGTCTGTCAGGAAAGGGGGTTGCAAAAACTTTGGGAGACATACTCATTTCCTACTTGGACCCTTAACATATGAATGAAAACACTCTTAGCAAAGCAGTCTTCACAGGACTTTCAGGAACTCTTTCTTATGCCCCATCACCCCAGATCTTGCTCTAGCAAGGCAAGGTGCTGCATGGCCTCCCCCATCAAAGGTTTTCAGGCTTAAGTGGATTAGAGCCAGGAAGCGCCTCTCCCAGAGGACATGGGGACTCAGGCTATGTCAGAATAGCTGTGGGATGAGGGTCCATCACTCCCTCTTTGTTGCATCCCCGGAGTCCTTCCATGATGGCCTCCCAAGTGATTGTGTCTGGCTTAGGCTGCCCCTCCTCTGAGAAGTTGTACTAACTGACCATGCACTGGGGGCTGTGGGATGAAGCAGAAGCAGCATTTGCTGCCAGAGACAAGCTTTGTCTCCTTTGTGGCTCGAATTCTGGAGGTCACTCACTCAGTCTTAGCCATGGGGGGTAGTTACAACTCCTGAAACCAGACAGAGTGGTTCCCAACACATTTTGTTCAATGACCAGTAGCTGTTGGTAAATAAAGATACTTTAATGAAATAAATAAATGAATAGGTAAAATCTATTAAGTATTGCTATTAGAGTGCCATGTAATAGGTTTGTTGTAAAACTAAATAAAAGATTAATGTACTTGATATACCATTCAGGTAGCACAAAGTAAGTTCTCAATCAATGTTACTATATTATAATTATTTTATATCAGCTTAGATTATTCTAATGTACACACAACGCTGAAAAGACATTAATCAAATAGCTTTTTAAACTTCATGACAAAAGTATTTTGAGATGAGTTTACAAGGAAAATGACATTTTAATTCTAATTATCAAAAGCACCAATATAGAACTGATATTTATATTCTACTTACAATAGAAATAATTTTAAAGTGTAATAGAAAAAATAATAAAAACATGAATATCTATTTTAAACATATATATATTATACACAAGAGGCATACATGTATGAAGATATTAAATATGCATATAATATTCATAAAACTATCAATTTTATTGAAATTTATTAAAGTTCTATTGGTAAATAAAACAATAATAACATTTTAGGAATTTATATTTGGTACTGTATTAAATTTATCTTTTTTTAAATAAAGAAAATTTTAGTTTGCTGCTACCAGAAAGTTTATAACAGTTCAAATAAATCAAATTAGCACTGGAAAATTCTTATTAAAATAATTATTATAATGGACCCATTTAACATATATTATATATTTTTAAAACTTTATTACATTTATTGCAATGCCATTTGTTAATAAAATTATATAGATTTTAAGTGTACATCACTTAAAATAATACATCATCTATATATTGCATTGTGTGTTTACATCCTAAAGTCAAATCTCTTTTGTTGGCATATATTTCACTGCCTTTACCCTTTGCTACCTCCTCCCCAACTCCCTTTCCTTCTGGAAATCACCACTCTGTTGTCTACATTTATGAGTTTTTGACTATCTGTTTTTCTTGTTTGTTCATTTGTTGCTTTCACTTTTATATACTGTATATTAGGGAAATGATATTGTTCTTGATTCTTTCAGTCTTATTTAACTTAGTACGATATTCTCAAGAGCTGTTCATGTCATTACAAATGGCAGGACTTCTCATCAAAACATGAAAAAAATCAAGACAGAATGGCACTGTAAATTTTTAGAGTGTTAAGTAAATATATTTTATGTGTGCTTCTGTATTATATTCCCATGGTCAATTCTTTCTAAAAATTATCTTTGTATTATTAATATTCCTAAAAGAAATACTCTGGAATGTCATACTGCTTGTATTTGTTTCTTTTTATTTTCATAAACATAGCAAACACAACACGATACTGACAATGATTTCAAAATGTGCTAGAAGCCTGAAAAATACCTCTCAAGTCTACTTTTCTCCATTTCATGTCATATCAGAGAAGTCAACCTGGGTTAAGACAAATTACTTTCAACTGTACTCAATACATCTATACAATATTGGTTTCAATATATTCAGAGTACTCTATGTAAAATCAAACCCTATTATGCCCATTTGTTGCTTAAAATCTCTTGCAGAACCTAGCTCAAATTCCTTCTGGTAAGCAAGGTCCTTAATGAGCTTCTTTTGTTCATCTGTCTCCCTATAAGTCTTCCCTTCATCTCTTCATTTCTGCAAAGATACTGGCCATATTGACTACATAACATCCCCCAATATTCCACATTTATTGCTGAATCATTGTACAGGTATCCCTCAATGTGTACAACTTAAAATATATACATAAATGCTTTCCTTCCCCAGAGATTCTGCTCAATCACCTTGATGACTTACCCTTCAAAACAGACTTTAGTTCCAAAGAGAGTCTTTGTTTATTTCACATGATTTTTTGTAGACTTTCTTTGTTCCTATAGCATGATTCACTTTGACAAATATAGCATCTCTAATTTTCCCAGCTTTTAGCTTACTTATTTATCTCCCCCAAGAGCCTATAAAATATTGGAATCAGGAGTGAAATCTTTTTATATTCTCAACTTATAGATGGCATTTAATGCAGGGAAAATACTCAATTATGGTTTGCTGATTGCATAATAACACAAGAATAGATAGCAAAATTGAGTTCAAGATTGACAAACATGTTGGAAGACAAGCGTGTTCAATAACATCAGTACATTCAATTCTGGTCTAGAAACAACTTGGCATCATGATCTCATCTAAAATCTCAAGGTCAGATAATTCTAGCTCTGATTCTATTCATAATTTTTATAGAAAGATGTGGAACATTTATTTCTTTATTGTTTTTCTCTTTCAATATTTCATTCTTTAACATTGGCACAAATATTAGAGTTAATATTCTTACCAAATATTTACACTGTATTTTTAGTTTTTACTGGCTCTTAGTTTCATCAGAGAACTTCCTTCTCACTCATTGACTTAACTGATACTTGAATCTCCTCTCAGAATACAAGCTGTGTTATTTTAACATCTGCTCACTTTCTCACATTATCTATATTTCCAGGAAGTATTGATAGTGTTGTTTTCAAAGTTTTTCAATGCAAAACTTTACATTTATCATTATCTTGCAAAAGCTCTTCTTTGACATCAATTTTTCTTAACAATTTTACTCTTAAAACATATTTGCCATGATTTCTACCAGTCCCAAGTCCTTCTTAACCTCATTTAACTGTGTCATACATTCTACTTGAATTATTGCCAATACCCAAGTTATATTTAGTAGACAACTTCATTATACTTGGCCTTAGAGATTTTAAATCTACTCTAATACAGTGATTCTCTATTACTTCTCTTCCCAACTTTATAGCCAGGCTTGAGGTTTCATTGCTTCAATAACTCCTACAGTAATATGAAGATCACCTTAATATCTGTTCTTCCATTGCTGATATGTACATAGATCAAATGCATGAATGTACAAAAACATCTATATTTACCTTATATACATGAAATTTGAGCAATTCTAAATAACATTGACCAGCCCTGGCTGGTGTGGCTTAGTAGATTGAGCACCAGCGCATAAAACAAATAGTCCCTGGTTCAATTCCCAGTCAGGGCACATGCCTAGGTTGCGGACCAGGTCCCCAGTAGGGAACATGCAAAAGGCAACCACACTTTGATGTTTCTCTCCCTCTCTTTCTCTCTCCCTTCTCCTCTCTCTAAAAATAAATAAATAAAATATTAATTAAACAAGCAAATAACATTGACCGGGGCCATGCAGAAAATAGTGTGATTTTGGCTAAAAAGTTGAAGTGAACCCTGAAAGAATATACTGTTGCAGTCTCTCAGCTAAACCCCTTCCTATAAGTGGGCAGTGATTCTTCCTTTCTTCCTTTCTTTTTTAAGCTTTACCAGTTTATTATAAAGGACACAATTATGGAAATAGTAAACAGGTTAAGGGAGGT